>NW_006408622.1:6788294-6806671 GCF_000296735.1 Chrysochloris asiatica
GCTGACCTTAAAGTTTGCAGCCCAATTCGTAACTACTATGCTACCAGAGCTCCTTAGAGCCTTCGATACCTTCCGTAGAGGTGAAGAAGAGTAAGTTACGGTATTATATGGTTCCGTCATCTTTGGCATGGTTACCTTTGTGTTTGTGCTTCATTCAGAACTATTATAAACACATTATAAATTTGGAAAGATTTTGTCAAATTTCCCTCCTTCATTGCAGTATACATAGTACCTCTTTTCCCCACACAGCTTTGAATATTATCAGGCTTTTAAAAGTTTTGCTTGTTTACTGAGTAAATGTGTTACTTTGTCTTAATTTGAATATTTTTCTGACTTGTAAAGTTGTGTATCTCTTCACATGGTTTGTGTGTGTGTGTGTATGTTGAGAGAGAGAGTTATATCCTAAGTTGACTTTTGTCTTAGGTTGTTTGCTTTTTCCTTGGGTAACTTTTTATGTGTACTTAGAGTTAGAACTACTATCTTCATTTATTTTTTGCCTCTTTTTAGAAACCCTTTGTAATTTTCCTAAATTAATGTGTGTATAAGCTCCTTTCTTAGTTAAAAAAGGAAAACATCTAATATTTTTGAATACTGATCATGGCATTGGGCTAAGTGATTTATGTACTTTACTTCGTTTTGATCTTGCAAACATCCTGTGCAGAATGGTGATGTCATCACCGCTCAGCAAGACCAGTGCAGAGACATAAAACATACCACTCCAGCCATACGTACTTGCTTTTTGTTCCTTGCTTTCAAATACTGATTTCTTCCACTTTTCCACTGCTTACAGCTCTCTTGATTTGCTTTCTGAAGCACAGGAAAGATGTAGAAAAGGCAAGATGATCAAAAAAAGGGAGACCGTGAAAGGGAGCCAAAGTTGGCAGAGTGAGGCATGCCGTGGGGTTGATGGTGACTGGTTAGTTACTGGGAATCAGAGCTTGCCCACCTCCACCTTTTAGGATGTTGGTTTGGCCAACATACATCAAGCCTTCACTCTTGCCAACCTGTGCTGGGCACTGGGTACTCAGAGCCTACCCTTAGCGATCCTGTGTGACGGCTATGGCATTAGGACAGATGGTGCCATGGGAGTGGGCACAGGGCATTGTGATGTCTCCAGGACCTCTGGGACTTGAGTCTACGTTAGTGCAGACAGCAGTCCTAGAGAGGAATGTACTCTAGAGAGGTAGATGGGATCATCACCCAGAGCAAAGCCAAGCCAAGCTCTCTGTTACCTTCATCTTGTGTTTAAAAGAGAACACCATAGTCATCTATCTGATAGAGGTTTTCACAAAGTGGTTTTGGTAGAGCAGCCTGAGAGTCTTATCTAACGAAGTTACATTTGCTCATTGTTCCAGGCCCGCCAAGAAGTGGGACAGTGCTGCTGTTGAGTACTTCCAGAACCTTCTAAGAGGTGAGGCAGCTGCGTGCTCACTGCAGTGTGGTCCCTGCTGTGTGCTCACTGCAGTGTGGTCCCTGCTGTGTGCTCACTGCCGTGTGCTCTGACCTGGCACAGTCATGGGGGGCAGCCCAAGTCGTCTAATCTCGTGTTCATGCTGGGATTTGAGGTCTGCCTGCCTCCATCAGTTACTTGGAGTTTCTCCTGCACCATGTGTAGCTGTGATCTGCATCTCTGGAGCTTTGGGGATGGGTCGGTATCAGTAATTGGCAGTTTAGCTTAGATAGAAAGAGGCTGTTTGAATGAAGAACTCCTTCATAGTATTAATGGACACGTCTTCATTTTGCATAGAAGCCACAGTCCTGCAAAATTACATGCATTTCATTGAACCTGTAGTTGATAGAAAACCAAACGTCTTTCGTGCACAAGAGATAGAACAAGGGGTCTTCATAAAGTTTGTAGAAAAATTAAATAAAAAGATAAAGCATTTTTCCATGAAATTTGTGAAGCCCCCTCATATATGGATTTTTATTGTGTGATAATCATTATTGCTTATTTAAGATGTATGGATTTTTATATCAGCTTTATATTTATGGCATCAATCCTAACCCCTGGTGTGGTGCTGGACTGCTAACCACAAGGTTGGCAGTTCAAACCCACCAGTTGCTCCAAGGAACTCTATACAGGTTGATTCAAAACAACAAAACCACCTCCGATCAGTCATAAAGAGACATGCACAGTTGTGTGGCTCCTCACTGTTAGGGGTTAGGATATTGTTGTTAAGTTGGTAAGTTTTGTTGAAGTCGGTTCCAATTCATAGCAACCCTGTATAGGGTTTCCAAGGACTGGCTGGGCTGGTGGGTCTGAACCACCAACCTTGCAGTTAGCAGGCCAGGGCTGATCCTACAGCGCCCCCCAAGGACTGCAGTCTGAGTTGTTAGTGGGTGTGAGGTGACTGGAGCACAGCCAGGCACTTGGGTGGCTGGCTGTCTTGCTAGAGGAAAAGTCTTATACTTTGAATTTGGTAAAAATGGGAGTTTGGGCCCTTCAGAGCCCCTTGGAGGATGCTTGGTGATGAGAATAAGGTATGGAGAAGGCAGACTACCTAGTTTTGAACTCTGTCCAGCCACTTTTGAGTAGCTTCAGGCAGCTGACTTAACAACTCTCTCAGTCTTGTCTCCTCACCTGTGAAATGACATAACAGTACTTACCTTAAAGGGTTGAAATCAACATTAAATGAAAATAAGTTTTAAAAAGGACTTGGCATCGTGCCTGGTGCAAAGGAAAAGCTCAGTAAATGGAGCAGCTGTTTGGGTCATATAATAAATAGCCAAATCCTCTGACTCAGGAACGTTTGGAGGGTACAACAGGCTGTCTCTCAGATGACTGGACATTTGGATTGGGGAGTCACTGGAACGAGAGAGAGGGCGAAGAACTGTACTTCAGAAGATGGAGATAAAGTACCTGATTTACTCCTAGTCAGGAGGGTCTTTCCCTAACTCACCGAACCCCACATCCACATCCATCCCCCCAAGAGCCACTGCATAGTCGATGCTGGGCAATCTTATATGGTTAGCAGAGACCAATAGGAGAAGTAGTTGAAATTATTTCCATTGTATTCTTAATATAAGCTGTAATCCATGTTTTCTTTATGTTATTTAGTTACTACCCATGTGGAAGCCAAGTTATGTGCTGTGGAAGAAGATACTTTTGAAGTTTACCTTTATGTAACTATAAAAAATGAGAAAGTAAGTGAAACTTAAAAATTTTTCCTTCATTTAAAATTTTATTTCCGTGAACCAGTTAACACCAGGGACAACAGTGCCATTCACTCTGCATAGACATTTTCTTTATCTTTCAAGGCCTGCCTCAGAAGGTAGGCAGGACTGGCTGTTCTTCTTTGGATTACTCTAAAAAATTACTTCAGTGTTTTATTTAGGCAGCATTTTATTCAGTAATGACAAATTATTCCTACATTGGTTAATGTAAAAATTTTTTTTTTTTTTTAACTTTTGTTGTGAATTGGGTGAAGGGGTTTACACAGTAGATCATCAGTTTTACATTATGACACATTCCTATAAGAAGGCATTTTTTTTTTCTTTCAAAGTTTTTGTTGTGAATCGAATGAAAGTTTATAGGGCAGAATACCAATTTTACATTCAACAAATCATACTTTGTTTTGTTGCAATGATTACGGTCCCTTCCATGAGTTACCAGTATTTACCTCTATTCCCATTTTTGAATTTTGATGTACTCATACCTCACAGAAGATATATGTTCTTTTAAATGTCCAAAGAGCACATTTTGCAAGTTAGCCTCCTGCCCACAGGCACACAGCCTTTCTCTGTTCATGGGTCTCAAGTCCTCAGCTGCTCTGTCCCTGCCATCACCTCTGCCACGGTCTCTGCTGTCGCCGTTTTTCAGGTTAGGATCCACTCTCCATTCATGTTCTTCCCTCTTGATGATCCTAGGGTCCTCTGATCCTGGAATGTAAGATTAACTGCTCCCCTTTATAGTTATACCTCTTCTACATTTACAGCATGACCATCACTGTTAGTCCTCGTAACAGTTATTCACAATTGAATTATAAACTCCTATTCCCATCAACCCCTATCTCCTTTCATCAGACCCGTCTGGACAAGAGGAAAACTGTTCAGTGGGGATTCTACCTTATCTCTGTCATTCTGAAACTAAGCACCTTCATGAAAGCTTATAAGCCAGCCACTTGGTACTTTTATAGCCCCTCATTTTGATAGCCAATGTCTTAAGTTGCCCATCCCTATCAACCCAGTGCACTGAGGAAACAAGCTTGATCCTTGATATGAAGAATCCTTCAAGAAGTATTTTTCTAAATACACACTTTACTGTGGTTTTAGTTTATTGTTTTCCTCCCAAAATTCTCTTATCATATGCAATGTGTACTCATTGTAAAGAATTCAGATAACATAAACAGAATAAAAGTAGGACTTCATGTGTATCTCCCCTGCCCACGTCTTTCCCCTGTTATTAGCTTTTAATATTTTGGATGCTTACATGAATCTGTTCAAGGAGACTAGCATCACCCACTTCAGATGCTAAATTTCTACGGCATCCTGTAGAAAAATCTTGCTTTCCGTGCAGCACTTCTCTCTCTCATCCCCATTCACCATGGGCTAGGTCAGTGGGTACCAGCTGCAAGCTGGTAAGTGTACTTGACTCTCCACTTCAAACCAGAGGCCCCTCCTATTGCTTTGGGTCCTATAATTTGCTTGAATGACTCACAGAGTTCACAGGTTACACTCTGTCCTGTGCATGGTCACCAACCAGGAAGCTTTACAGCAGCTTTTCATTAACAATAGTATTTAACAGAAAAAAAAAGTCTAGGAGTAAATTTAACCAGGGAAGTAAGAACCACTGAAAACAAATGTTACTGAAAGAAATAACACCGACCACAGGACCAGTAAACAACATTCTTGTCAACGGAGAAAAGATTGAAGTTGTCAAGGACTTCATTCTTCTTGGATCAACTATCAACATTCATGGAAGCAGCAGTCAGGAAATCAAATGACATATTGCATTAGGCAAATCTGCTGCACAAGACCTTTTTAACGTGTTGAAGGGCAAAGATGTCATCTTGAAGACTAAGGTGCACCTGACCCAAGCCGTGGTGTTTTCAATAACCTCATATGCATGTGCTGGACAGTGAATAAGGAAGATCATAGAAGAATTGAAGCTTTTGAGTTATGGTGTTGGAGGAGAATATTGGAAGTGCCATGGGCAGCCTTACAATAGATAGGCAATCTTAACGAGAGATAGAATTTGTGAAACCAAAGACTTACTTATTGCAAATACCTTTTTTCAACAACATAAACAGTGATTATACATGTGGACCTCAGCAACTAGAATACACAGGAATCAAATAGGCTATCTGTGGAGAGAGACACTGGAGAAACTCAAGATCATCAAAGCACTAGAAGCTAACTGTGGAACAGACCATTAGGTGCTTACACGCAAGTTAAAAGTTGAAGTAAAGAAAAGTCCAGAAGGGCTAAAATAAGACCCTGAGTATATCCTTTCTGAATTCAAGATGATCTCAAGAATAGATTTGACTGTGTATGGTCAAAGATGGTGGACTAGGCAGACTTACTACGTAGACCCTCTACAACAGAGATACACGAGAGACAAAATAAAACAGACACAGATGAAAATACGGGCATCTTAAACTTAAGAACAAAGGTTAGAGAGGTGGATGGAGTGCTTGCTTGGAGGAGAGGCCAAACAGGGCTGGTGAGAGAGGGAGACTGGTGAGCGGCTGGCCAGATGTTGCTCCACCATCTTGTGAACAGCTTTGGCAGTGGATGGAGGCCTGGCAGAGCAGGTTCACACAAGTGACAGAAAAAGTACAGTTTTTCTTTTTCCCGTGCTCCCCTGGTGACCAGAAGTATGACCAGCTCCCACCCTCCTCCACCCCCAGCGCAGACCCTGATGTCTGGGAGTTTGGAGTTCTGTGGATGGGAGCCATGCCAGAATGCAGAATTACTGAACAGTGTCACTAATATTGTATACATGTAAAATTTTCAGACATAATTCAAAGATGGTTACAGCAGTACATCAGCAGGAAACTACCAGAAATTGAAGCTAGATTCAGAAGAGGATGTGGAATGGGGAGTATCATTGCTGATGTCAGATTGATCTTGGCTGAAAGCAGAGAATGATGGAAGGATGTTTACTTGTGTTTTATTAACTATGCAAAGGCATTCAACTGTAAGACACATAACAAATTGTGGATAACATTGCAAAGAATGGGAATTCCAGAACACTTAATTGTCCTTCTATGGAATTTCTTCTTACACCAAAAGTCAGTCATTTGAGCAGAACATGGGGATACTGAACGGTTTAAACTCAGGAAAGATGTGTGTCGGAATTGTATCTTTTCACCATACTGACTCAGTCTCTATGCTGAGCAAATTGAGTAGCTGGACAACATGAAGAAGAGCACACAACCAGGACTGGAGGAAAACTCCAAACCTGTGATATGCAGATGTCACCATCTTGCATGCTGAAAGTGACAAGGACTTGAAGCACTTATTGATTATGATCAAAGATTACAACCTTCATGTTGATTGCATCTCAAAATAAAACAAAAATCCTCACAACTAGGCCAGTAAACAACATCATGATAAATGGAGCAAAGATTGAGGATGTCAAGATGTCATTCTACTTAGACCTGCAGTTAACACCATGAACTCAACACTTCAGAAATCAAATGATGCATTGCATTATGCAGATATGCTGCAAAAGACCTTTTGAAAGTGTTAAAAAAAACTTAGAAGTCACCTTGAAAGTAAGGTGTGTCTGACCCAAGCCATGGTATTTTCATTGGTCTCATTTGCATGGGAAAGCGGGGCAGTGAATAATGAAGGTGGGAGAAAAATGGATGCATTTGGATTATGGTGATGGCAAAAAATCCTGAAAATACCCATGGGCTGCTAGAAGAACACACATTTTTGCGTGGGAAGAAGTACTACCAGAATGCCCCTTAGAAGTAAGGATAGCAAGACTTGAACTCATGTCCTTTGGCCATGGCATGAGGAGGGACCAGTCCCAGGAGAAGGACATTACACTTGCTAAAGAAGAGAGTCAGCAATAATAAAGAGGAAGGCCTGCAAGGAGATGGGCTTACACAGTGCCTACAGCAGTGAGTTCAGGTATAGGAATGATGGTGATGATGTACAGGACTAGACAGAGTCATGAGTCAGAACTGACTCAACAGCACCTAACACCAGTGGACATGGTTACTCACCATGATGAACAGAAGTGCCAGTCAATTGTACGGTTCACAAAGCTTGAAATTTCAAGTGTTTCATTATATATTCAGTGCACACACAAACACACAGACAAAATGTATAGACCTTGTTTGCATTTTGCCACCATCCTCACCAATTTGCTTTCCGTGGTCTAGGATCCCATCCAGTATCCCACACTGCATGTAGTCATATCCTAGTCTCCTCCAATTGACATTTCCTGTCTTCATCTTTCCTGACCTTGACTCTGCTAAAGAGTGGTTGTTGGGTGCCATCAGTCAGTTCTGACTCAGCGACCCTGTTACGGATTCCCCAGTCTATAAATCTTTGTGGGAACAAAAGCCTAATCTTTCTTCTACTAATGAGGGGTGCTGGTGGTGGTGGTCCATTAAGTCAATTCTAACTCATAGCGACCCCACTTAGAGCTTCAGAGGCTGTAAATCTTTGGGAGCTGGAAGCCTTGTGTTTCTCCTGTGGAATGGATCATGAATTTGAACTGCTGACCTTTTGGTTAGTAGCCCAATGTGTAACATGCTATACTAAAAGGGTTCCTTGCTTAAAAAGTGCTCGTCATTTATTTTTTAGAATGTCACTCAGTTGGGGTGTATCAGATAATTTTACATTGTCTCATCATCTCGTTTCTAACAAGAGTACTACAGAAGTAACAGTGTGCTCTTTTCTGTATTGCATATCAAGGATACATGATGCTGATAAGTTCTGTTACTGGTGGTATTAACCTTGATCACCTGGTTAAACTGATGGCTGCTGTCCCATTTTTCCTAAGTAGCGTTACTGTTTTTACCTTTTGAAATGAGTAAGTATGTTATTGGAGGATGCTTTGACAGTATGCAAATATTCATCAGTGATACTTACCTGCAAAGTTGTTCCTGTGGTATTTTGCCTATTTCTATTAATTTTTTTACTGCTTTTATTTATTGAACATTTTTGATACTAATTGGCATCTTGGGAAAACAGTGGCTCTGTAGGATAAGCATTGGACTTTGAATCACAAGGTTAGCAATTAGAGCCCACCAGCTGCTCCATGGGAGAAAGCTGAGACTTTTTGCTCCTGTAAAGTTTTGTGTGTTTAAATTTGTTTTCTTATTGTGAACTGAGAGAAGTCCTATAAAGATTTACAACTGTGGAAACCTTATACAGGGTCGCCATGAGTTGGAACTGATTCCATGGCACTTAATAACAGCAATATGGGATTTTGGATATTTGTTTTGGGAGTTAAAATCCATTGCTGGGAGCACAGTGGCTCTGTACAATAAGCACTGGACTGTGAACCACAAGGTCTATGGTTCGTGACCGCCAGCCGCTCCTGTGAAGGTAAAAGGCATTGGAAGGCCCTATGCTGGGTTGCTGGGTTGGAACCAACCAGATGACACTTAACACAAGAACAATTGGTTACTATTATAACTTCCTTCCTTTCTCAAATTGTCTCAGATTTGGCCATTAGGAGCTTCTTCAGATTGGCTCATGTGTCTTTTCCATCATTGTTTGAACACTTCCCTACTGCTTGCTGCCACAAGATACTCCAGGCTCAGTTTGTCCTAGTCTTAGGGTCCAAGAAACACTTTTGTTAAAGAATGACATTTAGATATTGAGGTTGCTAGGGGAGTGCCGCTGATTGTAGACTTTCTTGGCTGACAGAGTTAGAGTATACAAGGGGATTACAAAAGTTCATAAGAAAATTCATTATTTTTTAGCTCTAGTTTTATGCTAAACTTTTGAAGCTCTCTTATTTGTGTGTGTGTACCTAATATCTTTTTTTTATTAAGTGCTGTTGAGTTGGTTTCTAACTCTTAGTGACCTTGTAGCTGGTGGGTTTGAGCTGTAGACCTTATGGTTAGCTGTCCATTGCTTAACCTACAGGACCACACCAGCCCTCCATATTATATGTAATACACATATATTACATGTACATATGTCAGAAAACACTGTGACATTATAAACCTGCATTAAACAAAAATATCAAAATATTTTATCTCACCATAGCATCCATATAGGTCCATACAATTTTTTTGACATTTTATTGTGAATTGAGTAAGGTTTACATACAGAATTATTAGCTTTACAGTCAACAAATCATATACTTTGTTTCATCTTGATGATGGCATCCTCTCCACGTAACAACAGTTATCTCATGTCTGCCCCATGGTTCTTATTTGCTTTCTGTCCTCCTTCCAATCCCTTCTCAGCTTTGTCCTTAGGAAGATGCTGCTGTTTTGATCTTGAATGGTGACCATACCTTACTAGTGTTTCTTGTCCCCCTATGTACCTATCTACTGCTTGGCTGAAAATTGCAACATGAGGGTGAGTTCCTTTCCAGACCTGAAGAGGAGCAGAGGGTCAGTCTCGGGTTCCTCCAGTCTCTTTCTAACCAGTGATCGCAGCATGTTTTGCTCAGTGTTGTTTGTTTTTTTCAAGTATCACAATGTTTATTGATAGATTCACATATATAAAATCAGGGCTTGAACATGACTTGATAAATTAAGTGGACTTAATTTCAATACTAAAATAAGAGGGACCAATTAAAATTGTCACCATTTGTTGCACACACACAAAACCACTTCAAGGGCAATAACAGTCTCTCAGAACTGATCAGTTTTGTGCAAGTACACCATGTTTCTTTTAAAAAGACTTGTGCACTTGCCCAGGCTCAAGGATATTAAAATCTAGCACATAAAGCCCATTACTGGAGGTGGAAACACAGGCAATACACTATGATGGTAACAGCCGTCAATTACATTTAAGAATTTTTCTGTAACCTAAATGGGTAATCAAGTGTTGCAACAAGTCAGGCATTACTGAGCGAAGTGCATTTCTACAGTATTCAGTGTTGCTCTTCTGCTTTCTGACTTCAAACAGCCTACGGTAAGTGGCAGCAAAGAAGGTTCTGGCAGTAGACTGCTGTGCTTGAGAACTTACCGTGTCATTACTGCCTGCTTCTGCTAGTATACTATCTAAACATTAAAGATACCCCTGAGATGTTTGATGGTAGACTTATGCTACAAAAATCCTTATGCAGAAGGAAACCCTACTGACGAGCTTCTGCTTTAAATATTGTGAAAACATCACAGAGCAATGAATTTTTACAGTGGTTAGGTCAAGTGCAGTTACGTCATAGCAACAGGATGTTTTGTGCAGTTTAAGCCTTTGGCTGGTTCTTTAGTCAGCTGCTTTCTCCAGTTCTTCAGCAGTTTTTAGCCAGGTTAGCCACGGATTCACCTGGAACAAAGCTTTGCCTTTTCCTAGAAACTCTTGGGTTGTATCTTCTTTCCAAGCCAGGAAAACTTCTTCTTCAATCATTTCCATTTCATAAAAGTGAACAAAAAAAGAAGTAACATGCCTTTTGGGAGTTGCTGTTGTAGCAGTGTGCCTGAAGATGATACAGAGCACTGACTTGTAGACTGATGATCATGAAGGAATTTCTGCATTACTGGCTTGAAAGAAAGAAGCAGTTGTTTTTCCTGCTCTAATTGTTCTTTGGAAGGAGCAGAGGAAGAATCTGTCTCATCACCTGGTGGGTTCACTTCACTAAGAATATAGTGTAAGAAGCTAGTCATGAAGTTGTTCACAGATCCTTTTTCAACATGAAGTTTTGGAGAGATGTTATCTTTAATCCATTTGTATATGGTTTGATGGAATGGATCCAGTTTCATTTGCATTAACACTTCCTTCTCTAGTTTGAGTAGTGGGAATAAGAAATTCAGCCCCTTCCCTTCCAAAATCTCTTAACATACGGCCTTTTTTTTGATCATCTTCTGGCAGCATTTTCTGCATACTGACTTTGCTTTGTTGAAAATGTTCTGTTAATCATTCTCAATTTTGTAATTTAGTTAATTGCTGAAGGCAAAGAAGAGAGGAGAATGGACGCCACTTACCAGTGGTTGAACTAGTTTGGAAAGCTCACCAGCCCTGAAATGATGGCACGAGCTGCAAATAAATAAGAGCTGCTAAGTAAGATTTCACCAAGGAGATGTCAACCTCCAGTGTGGGACACTGGTCCAATACATTCAGGAAAGCCTGCATGAAGTTGTCACTTGTGGCTGTCCCTTCCTGTTTGAGTAAACCAATCAGAGAACTTGCCTTTTCTTTGTCTTCATCACTTCTGTCTAGTGAGAGGATGATTACTTTGCTTAACATCTCCAGAAGGAAGTGTTTAGGAGCCCTCATTTCTCTTGCACCATTGACAGACAGCCTCACTTGTGTCCCACCATTCAGATACTCAGTCACAACAGTTCCCGTTAACTTTAGGAGTTGTTCTTTTGATGGTGGTGGTTTTTTGCTGGTCTTGGCAGACTTTTCTTGGTTAAGTGGTGAATTCGTTTTGAGACCAAGTTGAGGTGTTTGTCCCAGAGGTGGTGTCTGAGCGCATGGTGGCTGTGCACTAGGAGGAATCATAGTTATCAGGGATTGAAGCTTTGGCACATGGATTTTATTCTTTGGGAAAGATTGAGCAAGGCCTCAGGCTAATCTCATCTGCATTAAGCTGTCCTTTCTTAGAAAATCGAGTTGGTATATCCTTCGACTGTCTTTGCAGCTGGGATAAGAGTCCCTGACTCTGCTTATGGTAGAGCTGGCTTAGTCCCTGACTTCTCATAAACTTGCCTCCCATCTCTCCAAACTGCAGTTGTGTGGGAGGCATGATGTGTTCCCCATGGCCACTGAAAAGTCTGTTTGAATGATGACACCCCATAGTGGGTAAAAATCAATCCTGGATACATCTTTTGTCAGTCACAGACATAGCTGAGCAGACAGTGAGCTCTTCCTTTGGCTCCTCTAGGGCTTTGTCCACAATCAGCAGTAAGTCCCTTTAAGGATGAGTTTAAACTCTACATCCACATTGAGGAGCTCAAGGCAGAGCTTGTCAGACTTCTCAGGAGTGAGCTTATATAGTGTGCCTCTTACTTTGTGGAAGATTGCATCATGTTCTTGTTCATTTGTGGAGTTGTTGCAGTGGAGATGTCATCTTGTCTAGTGCTTCGTGCAGGAATCCATTTCTGAGCATTCTGTCCTGGGGATCTATCCTCTATCTGGAGAAGCACCCCCTTCTGCAATCGCACTCTCCAGTATCGCAGCTTGACAATGAAGAATCTTCAAAAGAATACTATTAACAGATGTGCTGTGGGGAGGGGAAGGGAAGGTAGAAATGAAAAACCTTCACCAAGAACTCAGCAGCTATATGGCAGCTCCCTCTTCAGAATCCAGTTGTCAGGACTGGGAATGGAAAAGGAAGGGGAAAACAAAATAGGGGGAGGGAAGGGGAAGGAAGGAGTCGGGCATGGCTGGAAACGCTCAGCTCAGAGGACTGCTGCAGCCACCACCCATTACCCACTGCTACCTCCGTACAGCTCCCGACTCGCCATTGGCGCTGAGGTGTGTCTCAGTCATTTTGAGTTTTGTTCCGTATTTTCTCCCACTCTATCTGGGACCTAATGTTACTCCTCTCAGAGAAATTGGTAGTGGTGCTATCTGTTTCTTCTGGTCTCAGTGTTGTGGAGACTGATGTTCACAGGTTCCATTAGTCCAAAAACTAATAACTTCAAGGATCTTCTTTCTTCCACGCAGGGAGACATGAATAGCTGCACCTTAGATGGCCGATCATGAGCTACTCACCAAAGTAGAATGTAGAACATTGTGTTTGTGGACTGTGTTGTGCCTGTTGGCCATGGTTCCCAGAGAATATAGATCTGTGTCCCAGACCCAGCAATTTATTGCCTTAACATACTGAGAACATCTAAGAAGTTTTCACTTTTAGCCCCCACTGTGCTCCACCACATTCATAATTGTGTTTGCAGGAAAAGGAAATACCCATGTACAAATAAGCCTGTTTGAAATGTATACTATTTTAGACTCATATTTCTATACTAGTGTGCGCATAACCTCACTCTTCTTCCCATACCCATTCATTCTACGTTTCTGTCCATGTGTCTTCCTGCAGAAACACTGTTGTTCAAGGTTGTGTGTATGTCACTGTTTACTTCTCTTCCCTTTAGCCCATGCGTACTTCCCTTGTGTCTTCACTTATTTTCATCATTCTTGTGCCAACCTCCCTCTTCTTGGTCATTGCCCTCCCATCACCCAAGTTACCATGTGCCTACCTTTTAGCCAGTGAATTCCCCTTTCCTTCCCATTCCTGGTAACCATCAAATAATGCTTCTTTTAGTATGAAATATTTTCTTAAGTTTTCTCATACAGTATTTGTCATTTTGTGATTAACTAATTTTACTCAGCATAATGCCCTCTAGGTTCATCCATGTTTTGAAGTGTTTCACAGATTCGTTGGTGTTCTTCACCATTGCATAGTTTTCCATTGAATGTGTATCAGAGCTTGTTTATCGAGTCTTCCATTGATGTGCATTTAGGTTTCTCCATCTTTCTGCTGTTTTGAACAGTGCTGTGATGAACATTGGCGTGCATAGATCTACTCATGCCCTGGCTCTTATTTCTTGTGGATTTACCAAGTAAGAGGGATTGCTGGGTCATACGGTATTTCTAGTTCCAAATTTTTGAGGAAGTGCCATTAGGTCTGTATGTTTTTGAAGACAGTATTTTCATCTTTCTAACCCTTCCACACAACATTCTGTGCTCTTCATTCTTTACAACGTCAAAAGAGCAGTTTTGGCATCCACAGGCACACAGATCATGCTCTTTTAAGTATTCTTTGAATTTTGGGAACAAGATCAGGGATGAGTAAGTTTTCTGAATGAAATTATCATAGGTCATCCCTCCTGCCCTCAAAGAATGAGCAGGTGCATTGTTGTGATGGGAAACAGTTCCTAAGTGCAACTTCCCAGGTCTTTTTCTCACCAGTGGAGTTCTCGGTTTTTAAGAAGCTTTGTAATAAACCCCTGTGCATGTCATGTGTCCAGGTACACACAGCATGAACCTGGTGAGACCATCCATGGACTAGCACCAGGAACAGGAACATCAACTCTGGTCCTTCTCAAGGAGGGAGGCTACTGTAGGGAGAGAGTGGATCCATAGAGAGCTGAAGGAACCACAGAGAAATGGAAATGAGAATTGGTGTATTGAAGAGGAATCACAAAGAGGAAGTACGATGCAGGGAAGGAAGAGACCAGGGAAGACACACGGATTCAGGTTGGATCAGAGGTGAGGAAGCTTCCAGAAGGAGCCAGAGCCTCCAGCAAGCCCCTGGCCTAGCATCAGGCTTCTCTTTTACCCCTTCTGGCTCCTCCCTTCCTGACCTTCTTTGTCCCTGCCTCATGATTACTGACTTTCCTTCTGAATTACAATCTGAAGAGTTTATAAAATGTTTTATTTTGGTTGATGCATTTCCAAGTAGTGAATAAAGCAAATAGTGTACAATTCAAGATAAAAATGGGCAATGAAAATCAAGTCTCCCATACTTGTTCTTCAGTTCCCCTATGCAGAGGCAGCCTTGGGTAATGGCTGATTGCCTTTTCTTTTTCAAATAAAAACACACAGAACATACTCTACTTGTGCTTTAGAACTGCAGAATGGAAGTTTTTGCAGAGTATCAACAGGGTGGGCAGAGGTGTGTGGCCATACGTTGTCATGCAAGCTCACAGTGTCCTTGGATAGCAGTCCTTTGCTTTAATCCGCAGTTTAGGCTTCAGCTCTTTAGGGAGCATCTCATTTAAGGAGCTCTGTTGATGGTTAAACCTTTTTCCTGAGAGTGTTCCAATTCTGAGAGTCCCAGAAAACTGTAAGCATCAGTTTTCCAGCTAAGGGTTGTTCACGTTTGAACTTAATCTTGATCAGCAGTTGAGGATGTTTCCATTCCATCCTCTGCTGTGTACTCTCAGGGTGGTAGTGATGAATCCATGTCCTGTCACCAGGAGTGATTGTTAAATGGAACGTACCTTCCTAGGAGTATCAGTCCAAGTCTTGTTTGCAGATATCCAAGCTCTTGTTTCGGTTCTTCTGTGAGTTGTCTTGGTACCCATTTTGCACAAACTTTTCGAAGACCAAGTCTTTGGTGGATTATTTCTTAGGTAGACCAATGAGTGAATTGCGGATGCTTTACCACATAATACACTGTCACTTGTCTGTTCATCAGAATCATTTTGCATACTTAGTGTCATCTGCTGTGGACGTAGATGGCAGTTTTAATATAATTGGAATGCAGTTAATTTTTGACTCATTTGTGTATATTCTTAGGAGTCAAAATGTTGCAGGATATTTAATATAAGGTATTAAGATACTGTCACTTGTTCCAAAGTAGTAAGTCATTTTAAACTCAGCTCAACAGTGTCTGTGAATTCAGTTCTTCCACACCCTCCTTCCCCAACACTTGTATGGACTTTTTTTTTTTTTAAGTCATTCTGTTAGGTGTGTGGTAGTATTTCATTGTGGCTTTTAAACATGATTTTTTCTAATGATTAATGATGTTGAATATCTTCTTTTCATATGCTTATTTACAATCCATAGATCTTCTCTGATCTGTCTTCTGTTCATTTTTTAATTGGATAATGTGTTTTCTTATTAATTTTGTGAATTCTGTATATATTCATCATTTATCAGATACATGGTTTACAAATATCTCCTCCCCATTTTATGGGTTTCCTTTTCATTATCTTCACAATGTTTTTTGAGGCACAGAACCAAAAACAAGAAAAAACCCTACTTCCATCAAGTTGGTTCCGACTCATAGTGACCCTGTAACGGGTTTCTGAGACTATAAAACTTTACAGGATCAGACAACTTCATCTGTCTCCTGCAGAGCGGCTGATCTTGCAGTAACATCCTAGCACCTAAACCAGAGTGCCACCAGGACAGACATTTTTTTTAACTTGTATGAAATTTATCAATTTTTCGTTTTCTGAAAAATGTTTGATAATAGTTACACATTTTGTTTCTTGCCATTAGTTGAAATCCCTTCAGTGTAGCACTACGCTTCCTGGATTCCCCGTTTCTATCCACCGTCTTTCCTTCAACTTCCTGCTGCCTTTCCAGTTTTCATTTTATGGTCTGCGTCTTGCCTCTGTCTTAGCACCAGGCTGTTCCCTGACAGGCTCTTGTTAGTGCCTTCAAGACATTTCTTATATTTCATACAGATGTTTATTCTCACCAGAAGGATCTGGTATACCCAGAGCAGATGTCAGGAGACCTGTTTACATTAACTTACAATCTATCAAATAATTTTCCTGAACTGTGAAATTTGGAGTTTAGAATATTTTCTGGAGAGTCATTTGATGATGTTTGTCTCATTGATGAAATCTTGAAAATTTTGCAGGTTTGTGTCAATGATGATCTGGTTGCAAAGAACTTCGCCTGTTATGTGTCACCCTTGGAGAATAAAATCCTTGATTCTCTGGAGAAATCAAGATTGAATATAAAGTCACCATCGTTCTCCAGTAAACTCAACCCTGCGCTTACTCTTTGGCCAATGTTTTTGCAAGGAAAAGATTCTCAAGGGATTATAAGTGAGTTGAGTCATTTCTTGTCAGATTTTTCTTAACTATAGGAATCTTGGCGTACCTGTATAAATTACTGTGCAGACTTCTCCCCACATAGAAGCAGAGACTTTGGCTCTGCGTTTGATATTTCATTTTAGTGCTGGTATGTATGAGTTACAATCAACAACAATGGTGTTGATATCTGTGACAGGTTTAAAGGCCCTGAAGCTATTACAATGTCTTTTTATGAGATCAGGAAAACTCTTTTTAATTTCTTATTAACATTGAGTTATAGTCTCAGAAATCTGTATGTTAATAGTATAAACATATTAACAACACAAGGTTTTGGATGTTTTTAAATGCTATTTATTTGCACAATACTCTAGCACAAAAATATGACACTAGTCAGCCATGGACTGTGGACCCAATTTTAAATAGTTCTTTTGTCTTTATTCCTTCACCTTGCTCCCCTTGAGTTGGATCTCCTGAACACTTGGGAATATGTTGCTGCTCTGATGCCCTGTCATTCCCCAGTGATTGTGTTTTTCCTAAAACTAAGGAAACAGGGACATTCCCAAAAATATTATCCCCAGTACAGCCATCAACAGTAGAAAGCTAACATTATTATATTGCAACCTGGAGTTCTGGTGAGGCACTCTAGGATAAGCACGGGACCACAAGGTTGGTTTGAACCGTGAAGTTGGCATTTCAGACTCACCAGCCACTCCTCAGAAACCCTATAGGGTCATCATTAGTCATAAACTATTTGAGGGCACTCAACAACCCCCCTCAGACACTCTTCAAGTTTTGCCACTTGTATAGTGATTCTCTCGCAGCAGAAGGACTTAATTTTGCTTCACATGTTGCATTTAGCTGCCTGATGTCTGTAGTCTGCTTTAGTCTCGAGCAGTTCTTCCCATCACAGACCACTTACTTGGCAGAATGTTCTCAGTTTGGGCTGGTTTGATGTTTTCTCACTGATGAGATTCAGGCTGTGAATCTTTGACAGGAATGTCATAGAAGGACACTTTGTTCTGATATTATATCAGGTGACACATTTTTATTTGTCCCATTACAAATAAAGTTCACTTTAAACGATTAACATGATTAAGGTGTAGTGTCTTATAGGCTTCTCCACTAAAAGCTACGATTTTGCTCTTTTTGTGAATAAGTATTTTGTAGAGAGTTACTGTGAATTTATGGAAACCTTATTCCTTTTTATTTACTCATTTAGATGATGATGTTAGGTGCCATCAAGTTGATACTGACTCATAGTGACCCTGTGCACAACAGAACGAAACACTGCCTGGTCCTGGGCCAACTTCACAATCCTTGCTATGCTCGAGCCCATTGTGCTGTAACTGTACCAGTCAATCTTGTTGAAGGTCGTCTTCATTTTCTCCGACCCTCCACTTTACCAAGTATGATGTCGTTTTCCAGGGACTGCTCCCTCCTGATAATTTGTTGGAAGTTACAAGAGACAAAGTCTGGCCATCATAGCTTCCAGGGAGCATTCTGGTTGTGTGCGTCTTCCAACACAGATTTGTTTGTTCTTTAGGCAGTCCATGGTACTTTTAATATTCTCCTCCAACAATGTAATTCAAATCTATCAATTCTTCTGTGGTTTTCCTTATTCACTGTCCAACTTTCATATACATATGAGCTTATTTTGTTTTCTTAACATTGAGATGCAATCCGTATCGAAGGCTGTGCTCTGTGATTTTCATAAGTATATGTTTCAAGTCCTCTTCACTTTCAGTAAGCAAGGTTGTATCATCAGCATATCGCAGGTTGTTAATGAGTCTT
>NW_006408622.1:6821362-6822545 GCF_000296735.1 Chrysochloris asiatica
CTGTGCCCTCTCTCCATGTCCCCATCTCTGCCTCCCTCTCTGGTGTCGCTGCTTCTCTGGATAGGGTCCAGCACTCTGCTTGTGCTCTTCTCGCTTGACGGTCCTAGGATCCTCTGTTTCTGTACTGTAAGGTTAACTACTCCTTTATAGTTGTGACACTCGCAGTTAGTCATGATAACAATTTCTCACTATGGAATCATAAGAATCTTATCCCCATCTCTTTTCACCAGACCTGTCTAGACAAGATGAAACTCTTCAGTGGGGACTCTACTTTCCCCACACACTCTTACACTAAACTCCCTCTTGAAAACATGTAAGCCAGTCACTTCGTGTCTTTATTGCCCCTGGCTTTAGGTAGCCAGTGCGTAAGTTGTCCGTCCCTATCTACCCTCTGTGCAGAAGGGATAGATAGGATTGATACTTAATACGAAGATCCTGCCCTCTTAATTGGTATTTTGAGCTACTACCTCCATGAGTATAGGTCAGTTCATCAAATTGTAGCAGTTGTTTCCTTTATCAAAAATTGTTGTTGTTTTTTTTTTTAATCTTCTAGTCGAGTTCTGATTATCAAGCTATCTAGGCTAGGTCAAATGGGTACTGTATGCAAGTCTGAGTGTTCTTGCTCATCTCCCCTCACTTCATATCAGCTGGATGCTTCACTTTCAGCTCTAGCCCTCCATGGCTATGTCCTTGTTCATAGGCTCAGGAGTCCTCAGATCTCACCATACTTTGGACCTACCAGCCCTTCCTCTTCTCTCTCTCTCATCTCCAGGTCAGTGGGAGTCTATGGAATGTGGTTGAACTCAGCCCATTTCTTCACTGCTGCCTTTCCCCTTCTTCCACCCACCAATAAACCAACATGGAGATAAGCAAGCTTATATGCCTGCTCATGTGTTCCCTTTGAGTTTCAGCCTTAGAGGGAGGTTTTGTCCTGAAGGAACTTGATTGCTTGCCGTGATGGCTCCCCGGTGAACAACTTGCTTATGGTATCCAATTATACTGCCATTTCTGTTTTGGATTTTTCCTGCTGATCTTTCTTTGAAGATGTATTTTCTGTCACGCTAGCTGTTCCAGGGTGGTCTGCTTGTCCTTTCTAGTGGCAGTGTCCCACCTCAGAAGGTTCTTGATGGGACTCAGAATTCCACCTAATTATATGCTGCAGAGTCTCCGCAAGAACCTATTT
>NW_006408622.1:6823100-6844004 GCF_000296735.1 Chrysochloris asiatica
ATGTTGGGGAAGCTTTTTTCCAACAACTCTTAGACAGTACTTTCTGTGATTTTCTTTCATCTCTTCCTGCTCTGGAATTTCTATCACACGTAAGGTATTCATTCTTGTTGATTGTGTTCCACATTAATCTTAGGCTTTCTTTGGAGTTTGTTTTTGTTCTTTTTTCTGATTGTTCCTTTAGCAGATGATTATTGAGATTTTTCTTCAAGCTTAGTAATTTGGCTTCCCATTGGTTCCGTTTTATTTCTTTGCCCTTTCAGTATCTTATCTATTTTTGAAGTCTTAGTTTTGGTCTTCTGGCTTTTTAATTGCTGTTTTTGTATGGTTCCCATCCATTTTTTCAGTTATTTTGTGTTTATTTTCCCTGATTTCGTCTGTAAATGTCTCAGTTATTCTCTCAATCTGTTGAAGTTGCTTAATGAACATTCTTTTAAATTCTTTGTCCAGTAGTTCTCATACAATTTCGGGTGTTATATTTCTGACAGTATGTTTTGGTCACTCGTTTGAGCCGAAGTTGTTCATTTTCTCCCAGACATTGTGGTGTTGTATTTAGGGTTAGTTGATGTTCTCAGACACTGACAGCCTGCCTCCTCGTGGATGTGGTAGAGATCAGAAGTGTGAATGCAGTTAGTTCGCTATTCGCTGTTTGTGGTGTAATTCAGGGTGAGTCCACGCTCCTGCAGAATCAGAGCACTGTGCCATGTGCCCAACCCAAGACAAAGCAGAGGTTTCACAGAAAGGGGGTACCATTGGCCGCTAAGATGGTGACGGTGGGGACTGGCCATGCCCCAGCTACCAGGAAGGCCTGGGAAAAGGGAGAATTACACCTCCTTGCCACCAACCTTCAGCATTGCTCCTGGCCTGCAGGCTGCTCTATCAATAGCTGGTCTCAAAAGCTCATGATGGCTGCGCTGTGTCACAGCTGCCCATGTGCTCCAGATTCCCTCAGCCATTATTATGACAAGGAGTTTCTCTGCACCAGCTCCTTCTCCTTTGCTTCTAAGATTGCGATCATAAATCTGAGATCTTCTGATGTCTTTTCCTTTTTCAGTATTTTTTTCTGACTATAGTCTTCAGATTGATCTGTCTTTATGCTTTTTGACTTTTATAATATTCTGATTCTGATAATGAGTGTATCCAGGATTCCAAAAAATTCTGGCGTTAATTTTTTTCACTTACTATTAAACTTTCATTTGATTCTTTGCTTTGTAATTTCTGTACTTGATGTGGCACTGCAGGATAATGTGCTGGACTGCAAGGTCACTTTGAGCCACAAGGTCGGCGGTTCAAACCCACCAGCTTCTCCTCAGAAACCCTTATACAGGATTGCTGGGAGTCGGACCCAACTCGACGACAACAACAACAACAATAGCTGTAGTTCTGGACAGGTTACAGCAGAGCTTCCAGACTAAGACAGGCTAGGGAGGAAAGCCAGGTGCTCTACTTACAAAACTCACCTAGTGAAAGAAGACCATCTGACTCACAGTGAGCCTCTCTGGGTGTGTCCATCCAGGGTCACCATGAGCTAGCTGCTGACTCAGGGACAGCTAACAACAGTGTGCATCCCCATTTAAGAGAATCCTCCTTTCCTCTCTCCCGTGAAGCATAGCTGTTAATAGCTGCCTTAGTGTGATTTTGAGGATTCCCACTTCAGTGTTATCTTGGGTTTGGCACTTGCTGATTGCCTTTTCCTTGGATAATGAGTCTGTTTTTCCTGGTTCTCTGTACATCAGGGGATTTTGGATTGTGTCCTGGCTGTATTGAGTATTACATTGTGAGACTCTGGTTCCTGCCAGTGTCCTCTGGAGAATGTTCGTGTTGGACTTGTGTGTGTTGTTGTGTTAGTCCACACTAGTAAGCTGTCACAGTTCCGTCAGGCTCAGACCTCGGGTTCTGTGTCACCTTCTGAGGGTGGTGGTTGTGATGTTAGTTCAGTTTGCAGGCTTTCCTGTGCTTCCTTGGGTCTGTTCTGTATATGCTCAGCTTGGGGTGGGCCTAGGGCCTGTGGTAGTTCACAGAGAGAACTAGGAGGCCCCCTTTCCAGCTTTCCTTTTTCAAGGTTTTCTGCACATTCACCAGTTTTAAGTGCTGCTCCTCCCTGTTCCTCTGGCCAGACAGATGGGGTTCTCCATGTGCCAGGTGACTGGGGCCACTTTTGGAGCAAAGCCTTAAGAGAAGAGAAGTAAGGGAGAAAGAAAGAAGAAGGGTATACCCCTAGTCCTAGTCTTCATTTCCCAGGATCCTCATTTCCAAGGTCTGCTCTGCAGAGATGCAGGTATTCTCGGGTTTCCAGCTGGCTGACCCTGGAGCGGACACCTTGTGCTCTGTGTTTTAAAGGATCCCTTTCCCTGCTTCTCTGGCTAGAAAGAGGGAGTTGGCCCCATAGTGGTTGTGTCAGTACCTGTTAGGAGGCGCCTGGGTAGCATAATGGTTCGAGCACTCAGCTGCTCACCCACAAGTGGCTTGACCCCACTAGGGGCTCTGTGGGAGAAGAGACCTGGTGATCAGCTCCCATAAACACTCAGTCTAGGAACCCTTGGGAACAATCCTGCTGTGTGCTGTCAGGTCATTGTGAGTTGGGATTAGCTCAGTGGATCACCTGTCAGGTTGGAGCTGCCCAGTGACTCCATGGAAGGAAAGGCCCGACAGCCTGGGAAACCCATCCCCCGTGCTCTGTGCGCGCAAGTGCACACCTGGTCCACAGCTCCACACCTCAGGTCAGTCATAAAGACGACAGCCTGGGAAACCCATCCCCTGTGCTCTGTGCGCAAGTGCACACCTGGTCCACAGCTCCACACCTCCCGTCGGTCAGAAGAGACTGGAGTCACGATGGCTCTGGGAGGCTTCCGGGTTGATGTCTCTCTGTTATTTTGTGCTTTTTGTTATAAGCAGTAGGAGAGAGCTTGTAGGACTTACTCCATGTTGTTCCAAGCTGGTAGTGTCAGAAATGATTTTCATATTAAAAGTGCCACTAAAGAGTGGGGTAAATGGGGTCACAAGTTTTAATAAGTGTGTTTTGATTTCTAGTGTTTTGTGTCAGAAGCCAGGTGAGAAACCCCTGAGATTGGCTGAGAAGAAGGAGTATGATGAGAAGAATGGCTGTGTGAAGTAAGAATTTTTCTCTTGGTCTGAATTTTTTATTGAAACAATTGTACCAAAGTTATAAGCAGGAAGACTTTACATACGACTTTTAATTTTCACTTCAAACTTTTGTTCCCATAAAAATAGTACAGTTGTCTCCTGTAACTTCTCTGTAGAAAGCTGTATTCCCATGTTAAGTAGTCAAGTCTCCCTGCCCTCATCGGTTATCTTGGTGCACTTAGAAATGACGATAATACAGTTGATCTTTTTGTGGGTTGGTGTCTGCCTTCCTCCCAACAATTTTCTGGTGTTAAATAGGCCTGCCACCTGTTAGTGAAGATATTCAAGTCTTCACCCTGTGTGGTTTAAGGATTTTTCTTTCCCCAGTTGTCCTGCCAGATTCACAAAATACTCACTTATAAGTTGCCAACAGTTATAACTTGATTTTAAATATATTTAACTTACAAAATAACGTTTATGATTTCTGAGCACGTTGTTGCTTGGCGCCATTGAGTTTGCTCCGACTCTTAGCTGCCCTGTGGTGCTCAACAGACTTGAACACTCCGTGCTCCTGCGCTGTCTCAGTTGTTGTTGCCCGTGAGCCCATGGCTGCGGCCACTGTGTCCATCTTATTGGGGTCGTCCTCTTTTTTTTGCTGACTCTGCTTTACCAAGCATGATGTCCTTCTCCAGGGACTGGACCTTCTTGATACCATATTTTAAGTATGAGAGACAAAGTCTCACCAAATCCTGGTGTCTAAGGAGCATTCTGACTGCACTTCTTCCAACAGATTTGTTTGTTCTTTTGCTGGTCCATGGTACTTTCAGTGTTCTTCTCCAACACCATAACTGCTTAACATACTAGCCTGTGGAAACACTCTTGCACTCTGTCTAACTGTGGCTGCTCATGGCAGTGATAACGTTCAGGATGTTTCCCAGGTGGGTAGGTGGTTTTGACCTACGATGATTCGGGGAGGGTGTGGACTCTGCAGCCATTTGGACTTTTCAGCTTCCCAGAGGCCTCACCAGTTCCCCGTCAGGAGTGCTCTTACAGAGTCTAAGATCCGGGTTTTGAAGGATGCTGTAGCGCCCACAGATCTGGGATGGCTGTTAATGTTCTTCCAAGGGTATTCCTTTACCCTAGTAACTGAAAGTTGTTGTTTTTTTTTAACAAGTGATTATTTCTCTGCGGATTAAAAGACCATGCATGACATTACTTTAAATTATAACCTGGTAATTAATCCTGACATACTCGATTTCTGTCTGTCTGTCTGCCTGTCTATTTATCCCTGGTGTGGTGCTGTAGGATAAGTACTGGACTGCAAGGCCGGTTTGCACTGCAAGGTTGGTGGTTCAAATCCTCCAGGCACTCCTTGGAAACCATATACAGAGTCTCTATGAATCAAAACTGACTTGATGGCACTAAATAACAACAACATCTAGTTGTGGGTGGGTGGGTAGAAGCAAGGAGTGAGGGTTATGGTTGGGCCTATGGCTAGGTCTAAGCTAGGTCTGAGACTTCGTTTAGTGTTAAGGTGGTTATGGTTGGGCCTATGGCTAGGTCTAAGCTAGGTCTGAGACTTCGTTTAGTGTTAAGGTTATGGTTAGGATTGGATTAGTAGTAGGGGCTAAGGTTAGGAGTAAGGGTTGGGCTAGATTTTGGGGTGACAGGTTTATTTATTTCTGTTTATATTTTTCTTGAAATCTGTTTGATTTCCTCTTCATATGGAAGTTTTGTTCCATCTTTTTACTTTATGAGTTGTTGTGGTTTCAACTGTAACTCTGGTTTTATATTTTGAGTCTTACAGGTCTGTTTGACTTTGCATACTCCATATCTGGGTGGGGAGCACTATCTCTCCATATGATGAGCATTGGACTGCGAACCACAAGGTCCACAGTTTGAGCCCATCAGCCGCTCTGAGGGAGAAAGATGAGGCTTTCTGCTCCTGCGACGATTTAAAACGTCAGAAATCCTATACAGGATTGCTATGAGTTGGAACCAACTTGAAGACACATAACAACAACAACAACATATCTGCGTCGAGTCTAGGGGATACTGTCTTCTATGCTAGTTTCAGGTCATTGTCTGCTATTGTTGGTTCTCTGTCCAAAGAACCCTCTAGTATTTTTTGTCAGGTTTATCTGGTTTTTGCAAATTATTTTAATTTCTGATAGTCTGAAAATGACCTAATTTCGCCATCATGTTTGATGGACAGTTTTTCTGGATATGTGACTCTTGGTTTTTTCTTTCAGTTTTATATATTGTCTTCTTGCTTACATGGTTTCTGCTGAGAAATCAGAGCATACTTTTAGTAGTTCTGTTGTAGGTACTTAATTTTCCTGCATTGATTGCAGGATTCTTTTCCTTTTTTTTGGTTCTGAAAATTTTGATTATGTTTTTCTTTTGAGGTCTATCCTGTTTGGAGTTCATTCAGCTTCTTGAGTGGCTATCTTCTCAATGTTCATATTAGGGAAGTTTTCTTCCAACAACTCATGGATGATGTTTTCTATGTATTTTTCCTGTCTCGTTCTGGAATTTATATCACATGTAAGTTATTCCTTCTGATTGTGCCCCACATAAATCTAAAGTTGTCTTTGGATTTCTGAAACGCTTTTCTCTGATTGTTCCTCTAGCAGATGAGTATTGAGAGTTATCTTCAAGCTCAGTCATTTGGCTTCCCATTGATTCAATTCTATTTTTTTACCTTTTCAGTGTATTAACTTTTCTGAAGGTTTAGTGTTAATAATCTGGCTTTCTTACTGCTTTTTTGGTATGGTTTCCATTTTTCCAATTATTTGTCAGTCTGTTTGCTGAATATTTGTGTTTTCCTTGATTGTTCTCTCAATCTGTTGAGGTTCCTAGTTAGCATCTTAAAAACTTTCTTATCAGGCAGTTCTGATTCTATCACTGATGTCATAGTTTCTGACTCTCTATTTTGATTATTTATTTGAGGCACTCTCTTTTGCTTTGTTGTGTAAGCTGTAATTTTCTGTTTTCTTTGAGACATTGTAATGTCATATTTACATTTAGTGGAACCTTGGGGTGATGCTATAAGATAAGCACTGGACTGCTAACTGCAACGTCCGTTGTTTGAACCCACAACTGAGCCTTGGAAACCCTATACAGGGTTGCTATGAGTCAGAACCGACTTGATGGCATGTGACAACATGAACATTTACGGTTAATTGATTGTATGTTGTTGTGTTCTCAGGCAGTCACTACCTGTGTCCCGGTGGATGTGGAGAAGACTGGAAATGGACACACTGTTTTCTGTTTACTGTTTGTGTGGCGTAGTTTAAGACAGGTTCATGCTCCTCCCAAAGCAGGGATGCTATGCCAAGTGTGAAACCCCAGGCAGAGAGAGGTAGCACAGGAGGAGTTGGCCACTGGGCTGGCAGTGATGGGAACTACCAGGAGGACATGGGAACGAGGGTGAATTGCTGCCAGCCTCCAGCTGAGCCCTGAGCCGGAAAGCCACTGGATCAACACTTGCCAAAGCTCCAGATGGATGTGCCTGCCACGCCAGCCCACAGTCCACCTGCTTTTCTTCTCTTCTACTGCTCCTGTTGGCACACAATCCACAGATAATTATTCTTTCACAATTCAGGAGGCTTGAAGTTCAAAACAAGGTGCTGTCTGAGCCATCCTCTTTCTTGGGGGCTCTAGGGGAAAAGCAAGATGATACAACCTTGCTTGCTGAAAGTGAAGAGGACTTGAAGCATTTACTGATGAAGATCAAAGAACACAACCTTCGCTATGGATTACATCTCACTGTAAAGAAAACAGAAATCCTCACCACTGGACCAATAAACAACATTCTTAACAATGGGGAAAAGATTCAAGTTGTCAAGGACTCATTCTTCTTGGATCAACTATCAACACGTGGAAGCAGCAGTCAAGAGATCAGACGACATATTGCATTGGGCAAATCTGCTGCACAGGAACTTTTTAAAGTGTTGAAGAGCAGAGGTATCATCTTGAGGACTAAGGTGCACCTGACCCAAGGTATTTTCAGTAACCTTGTATCCTTATGAAAGCTGGACAGTGAATAAGGAAGACTGTAGAAGAATCGATGCTTTTTTGAGTTATGGTGTTGGAGGACACTATTGAAAGTGCCATGGGCTGCCAAAAGAACTAATAGATCTGTTTTGGAGGAAGTGCAGCCAGAGTGCTCCTTGGAGGCCAAGATGGCCAAACTTTGTCTCTAATGCTTCAGACATATTGTCAGAAGGGACCAGTCGCTGGAGAAGGATATCATGTTTGGTAAGGTGGAGGGTCAGAGAAAAAGAGGAAGACCCCCAACGAGATGGATTGGCCGAGTGGCAGCATTGATGGACTCAAGCGTGGCAACAGTAGTGAGGTTGGCCCAGGATCGGGCAGTGTTTCGTTTTGCTGTGCATAAGGTCGCTATGAGTTGGTACCGACTTGATGGCACCTAACAACAACCCATAAACTACACATTTAGTTAAAACTGATCAAGTTGTGTATAAAACAGAACTTAAAAATCTTCAAATATGAATTTATACAATCGACATTTAGAAGCTCTTCAAAGTCCACTTGTATCGAAGACAATGAGCATTGTGGTCTTTGCAGCTCAGAACTGTAGCCAACCTGTTGGCAGTTGTTCTCGGTAACCTTCCACTGCAGTGGGAGCCAGAAAATGAGGTTGCTCTTGGGGTTACTTCCTGTTGGCTATCTAAGCAGGAGCTGCGCTTGATGCTCTGTCTTGGCCAGAGGCCATATCACCTATTCGGGAAGCTCGGAAAATTCATAGAATTGTGCTTACTCTGAAACAGTGCTGTTGGCCCAGACAGTCTCACCAGCCAGAGCCGCCCAGAGTTTCTCTTCTGGGTTTAGGATCCAGCTTCCTCATCACACTCCTCATGGTTACTGTGTTCCTCCTCCTCCTCCTCCCTATTCTCCTTAACCATTTTTAGGTATTTGCTAGATAAAATCTTCTTTGGTGGTATGTCTGCCAGAAACTGGAAAGTATCTGACTCCTTGGCAGTATTTGCTACGTACACTGTAAGCTAGTTCTTTCTTTTCTTTTCTGCTGCCATGTCTGTAGGAGTAGGTGTCTGTGAGCACCAGCACCACCTCGGGAAAGGAACTCTTATGATGCCCCGGATGTGGGACAGGGGTAACAACACTAGTCACTGCTCCCCTCCCTTCTCTTCGCTGACGACCACATCTGCCATCTGACCACCCTCTGCCCTGTGAGGCAGCTGGCAAACAAAGTTGGTGCTGGGCCCCAGAGTTCTGCTACCCCGTGGGAGTCGTAGTGTTCGGAGGCCTCTCTTTATACTCTTTTGACGAATCTTTTTGTTGTTGTTTTGGGGTTTTTTTCCTTTTTAATGTTTTATTGTGAATTATGTGATAGTTTACATGGGAAAACATTAGTTTTACATTCACTCTATTGTATGTCGTTTCATTGCCATGGTTACAGTCCCCTACATGCATCATCAAGCAACCAAAGGGTATATCCTTCAAGCCTGCCCCACACACACCCCTGGTCTTCAGCACACAGTCCCTCTCCCTCTCTGGATCTAAAGTCTTTTGACGTTTAGATGCACATTGTTGTTAAGTGCGTTGAATTGGAGCCGACGCATAGCAACCCTGTATAGGACTTCCAAGGAGTGGCTGGTGAACTTAAACCAGCAACCTTGTAGTTCAAACCAACCTTCCAGTCCAGCGCATTAAAGGTCCCAGTCATCTATTTTGTCCTTTGGTGTGTGTGTGTTTTTAGTAATGTGTGATAGTGTATTTCTGCCATGTATGTTTTAGAGTCCCATCAGTTTGTCCCTATATTTTCATTGGTGATCTTAATATATACATATAAAGGTCTTACGTATTAGGTATTTAATCCACGTTGAGTTCGTTTTTGTATAAAGGGTAAGATATGGGTCTTGTTGCATTATTCTGCAAATGGATTTCAAGTTTTGCCAAAACCATTTGAAGAGACTATCTCTTCCCCATTTAATGCATTTTGGCCCTGACTTATGTGGATGGATTTGTTTCAGGGTTCCAGTGATCTGTGTATGTTTTGTTGTACCAGTACCAGACTGTTTTCACCACTATGTCTGTGTAGTAAATTTTGAGATCAGAAAGTGAGAAGTCTCCAACTTGTTCTTTTTCTTAAGCAGTGCTTTAATTATCCAAGGTCTCTTTTCTTTCCATATAAAGTTCATGGTCATTTTTTCTATCTCTTCAAAGAAAGATGTTGGAATCTGTGAGATTGCATTATATGTATGTATATGTATGTATTATATTTGGGTAGTAGTGATGTTTTCACAGTATTAAGTCTTCCTATCCATGAGCTTGGTATATTCTTCTATTTTATAAATCTCTTTTGGTTTCTTGTAGTAGTGTTTTGTAATTTTCCTTGTAAAAGTCTTTTGTTTCTCTTGGAAGATTGATTTCATTTATGCCGAAACATAGATGAAACTTTAAAAACATCATGTTCAGTGAAAGAAGTCAAACACAAAGACCTTATATCGTGTGACTCTTGTAAAGAGAGAGGTTATTAGTGTTCACCTGGATCTCTACTTTCCTCCAGGTTAATCAGTATTTAACTCCCACCCCGAGGGTCTGTGTTGTTGTTGTTGTTAGGTGCTGTTGAGTCGGTTCTGACCTATAGTGATCCTATGTACTACAGAACGAAATACTGCCTGGTCCTGCACCATCCTTACAATTGCTGGTATACATGAGTCTATTGCTGCTGCCACTGTGCCAATCCATCCCATTGGGGTCTTCCTCTTATTTGCTGACCATCCACTTTACCAAGCATGGTGTCCTTCTCTGGGGACTGGTTCCTCCTGATACTATGTCCGAAGTATGAGAGATGACATTTGGCCATCCTGGCTTCTTCCCCATGGCCCATTTATCTTACCAAACAAAGCAAGTGGTAAGTATACAGCTCTGCCTTGGGATGTCGACACCATTTTTGTCACTATTGGGAAAAATTTTAAATGATGTCTGAATAGAAGCAGCAAACATTTTTCCCCTTTCAAGTTGTATTTTAACTATTTTACAGATTACTGCAGTTTTTAAATCCTGATCCTTTGAGAGCCGATGGAATCTCTGATCTACAGCAGGTATTACAGGCAAGGAGGAAGGGAACGTCCTTCCTCTTGACTGGAAAAATTCCTTAGATGGGATGGGATGGGATGGGATGGGATGGGGTGAGCAGAGAACAACTCCATCTGAAGATGTTCCTTTAGAACAATCTAGTCAATTATTGCTGCTGCTTTTTTTTTTTTTACTTTTTATTGTGAATTGAGTGAGGATTTACAGAGCAGTTCATCAGGTTTACATTGAACAAGTCATATACTTTGCTTCATTACATGTTTGCAGTCTCCTCCATGTACCAAGAGTTAGCAACATTTACTTCTATTCACTTTAACTGTTGCATTCCTCCCTGTGTCTCCTGCTGCCTTCATCTTTCCTCTACTATCCTCCCTCCTGTTGTATTTTGTCTGTCCTGTCCACCTATATCCACATGTGTCTGCCCTCTCTAGCCCATGAAAAACTTTCCCTCCCTCCTTATCTGTTTATATAATTCAGTTTCAAATTAACAGTGGCACACCCCTTTCCTACTCCCATTCCAAACCCTTCACTGACATTGAGTCTCTTATCTTAAGGTATGAAGTTTTGAACATGCAGATGCTTCTGTACTACTTTTACTGGATATCAGGTCTTCTCTTGGGTTGTCGTTCACCCAGGGTCGTAACTCTCCCAGGGCTGTGGCTTTTAAATCTTTGTGGGAGCAGAAAGCCGCATCTTTTCTTTTCAGGAGCAGCTGGCTGGCTGGCTCTCATACCTTATTGTAGAGGGTTCATGCAGTCTGTCTGCCCAGGCCACCATCCTGCTGGAGGTCTCTAGTCAATTATTGCTTAAGATAAATGATTCCTTATTTCTTTTGGGTTAGAAATAAAAACATAGTTTTGAATGTGTTTGAATTTTATGCTATGTTAAAAACCCAGTTTTCTGAACCTAGGTTCTTATATTGACATCAAACCTTGCATTTGATTCATTTCTGTGAAGTCCCGGGTACTGTGTAATCAGACCTCAGATGGCTATTAGTTGTCAAATGTGTCTGTTCGCTTAGCTGCAGAAGCTGAAGTCAGGGGTGCAGCAGCCTTTTGTGGTGCTCCGGAACAAGATTGAGCCCTGCTTAACCATTGAGATGTCGCCACTTTCAGCAGACCTAAAAAAGGTAAACGTGCCCCTAATGCGGAACCCATCATAGAGCACTAACGTGTTCAACCTAAAAAAGGTAAACGTGCCCCTAATGCGGAACCCATCATAAAGCACTAGCATGTTCAACCTACAAAAGGTAAACGTGCCCCTAATGCAGAACCCATCATAGAGTGCTAATGTGTTCAACCTAAAAAAGGTAAACGTGCTCCTAATGCGGAACCCATCATAGAACGCTAACGTGTTCAACCTAAAAAAGGTAAACGTGCCCCTAATGCGGAACCCATCATAGAACGTTAATGTGTTCAACACACAAAGATTTCTTATTGAACAGGTACAGCTACGTGGTTGTATTTGTATGATTTCTTTGCTTTCGAAATTCTCTTTTAAGCATTTGTTATTAATCTCACATTTATTCTTAATCCAGGATAACATCTTAAAAGTGAACAGTTTTTTGTGGAGAAATCATTGTATAACTGTAACATTAGAAGGATCTTGATTGAAAGCAGAGAATACCAGAAAGATATTTACTTGTACTTGATTGACTGTGCAATGGTTTTTGACTCTGGATCATGACAAGCTAGGGATAATGTTGCGAAGAATGGGTATTCCAGAGCACTTTGATTGTGCTCATGAGGAACATGCACATAAACCAGTAGGCAGTGGCTCAAACAGAACAAAGGAATACTTGAATGATTTATAATCAGGAAAGATGTGGGCCAGGGCCCTATTCTTGCTCCATATTTATTGAATCTGTGCTGAACAAATAATCTAAGAAGCTGGGTTCTATGAATAAGAGTATGCAGGAAGAAGACTCATTAACATCCTGTGATTATGAACTTGATACAACCTTGCTTCCTGGAAGCGAAGAGGACTTAAAATACTTACTGAGGAAGGCTCAAAACTCACAGCCTTCAGTATGGGTTATACCTCAATGTAAGGAAAACAAAAATCCTCACAACTGGATCAATAAATAATAACATCATGGTAAATGGAGAAAAGATTGAAGTTGGCAAGAACTTCATTTTGCTTGGATCTACTTTAGCACTCATGGAAGCAGCAGTCAGTGAATCAAATAACGTATTACATGAGACAGATCTACTGCACAAGACCTCTTGAAAGTGTTCAAAACCAAAGATGTCAGCTTGAGGACTAAGTGTGCCTGACCTATGCCGTGGTATTTTCAGTAACCTCAGATGCATGCGAATACTGGACAGTGAATAAGTAAAACCACAGAAGAATTGATGCATGTGAGAGTTACAATGTTGGAGGAGAATATTAAAAGTACCATAGACTGCCACAAGAACAGACAACTCTGTGTTGGAAGAAGGACAGAACTAAGAAGGTTCTAAGAATGCTCCTTAAAGTCAGGATGGCAAGACTGCCGACTCCAGCTGCCCCTCCCACGGCACTCTCTTATCTCTTGTGTTTGTATTGGCCACATAGGACTCAGGGACAGTACTGAGAGTTATGGGGTTTATTCGGGAAGTCACAGGTCAGGATCAACTTGGAAGTAACAGGGATAACTCAGGAGACAGTTCTTGGATCAGGACGGCTTCTCAGCTGCTGCCTGCCGGCACTAGCTATTACTCTGGCACTGGACCCTGCTCAGGCCTGGCCTCTGCCTTGCTCCGGCTAGTGATACAAAGCTCTTTAAGTTCATCAGTAAGTGTGCCAGAGGCACCCCACTCCACCATCAAGTCCCCTGCCTGAAGAAACGCAGCTCTCATGCTGCTGTGGTTAGGCACACACCACAGTAGCCACCTGCTCTCTGGGCCAGGAAGCTCACCATCATCTTGAGCTTGGCTTTCCGGTTCTGCTGGTGCCATTTTTCTGCCATGATCTCCACTTCCTGTCTTCTCACTGCTTCTCCAGTCTTAGCACCCTCTCCGTCTCTTGGGCCTAGGAGGTTTTCAGCACAAGGACTCCAGGTCCAAAAGGGCTGGGTGGTGTTTCGTTCTGTAGAACTTAACAATCACAACATTGTGTGTGTATGTGTTATGGTTGTTTTTTTTGTCTTGTAGGCTCTTCAGAGAACTAAGTTTCCGGGACCTAGCCACACTGAATCTTACTCTTGGCCCCCCATAGCTCGGGGCTATGATGTGGTTGTCATTTCTCATTGTGGGAATGACCCTATGTTGTACCTTCCACCGGTGCTTACGGTTTTGCAAACAGGGTTCTGCTACAAGTCCTTACCAGCTAGAAATGGAGTAAGTGCAAATCAGTTTTGTTTCGTTACAAAACAGATGAAGTTCTGTCCTTCTTCCAACACAGAGTTGTTTGTTCTTGTGGCAGTCTATGGTGCTTTTAATATTCTCCTCCAACATTGTAGCTCACATGCATTTGTTTTAAAATTGTACACCTAATATGTGGTAAAGTCCAGGCTAGGCTACGTGATTCAGTTTGATTTCCAAATTGAGATCTGTTTTTTCCTCCAATCATCGATTCTCTCACATTAGTATGCAGTTCAGTGACACAGAGTGCACTCACAATGTTCTACAACCATCACCACTGTTTCCAAATTTTTAAAAATAAGACTTCCCTATTTTTACCTCCCAGATACTCCTGGTTGGTAGCCTCTAAACAATTTGATCTCTGCATTTGCCCCTTCTGGCTATTTCCTTGAAGTGGGATCACACAGAGTTTGTCCATTTGTGTCTGACTGATTTCCCTTTGCAGCATGCTGTCAGGGTTCTCCCATGTCCTATCAGAGTGTCATCCCGCTTTACAGCGGGGTCACATTCCACTGCATGCTCGGTCCACTGTAATGCCATACGAAGTCGCAGCCCCCCTTTCCAGACTTGCATGATGATGATAGTGAACACGGAGTAGTGGTACATGGAGAGGTGTGAATGCTTCACATGTTTGATTCTTCACGTTTGTTCAGAATTATGTGAATTTGTTTGTCTCCACAGCCTCTCGCAGTCATCGTGTGCCCTGGGTGGAAAAAGGCCCAGTTTATTTTTGAATTATTGGGAGACTATAACATGTCCTCCAGGCCTCTTCATCCTGTGTTGTTAACTATTGGACTCCACAAAGATGAAGCCAAAAATGTGAAGCTTCCGAGAGGGTGTAAGCATCCTTCCCAATTGTTCGGTTGACCCTACACACGACCCCGCCTCGCTTGTCTGTGACCCGAGGGTCTAGATTTGGATCGCTGTGAGTCAGAATTGACTAGGTGGACACTGGTTGGTTGGCTACAGATGACAAAGGTTTGATCTTTCACTGGGAAAACTTGAGTTTATCATTTCTTTACTGGGAAGTTACTGTTTATTAGAAGTTGGGCACATAGTGATGATTGGTGGGACTGCAGTTGAATCAGGTAATGACAGTGATTTAACCCGACTGGGCAGAGTCCTGGGTGGCACTGTGGGTTAACGTGCCAGACTGCAAAGCCGTTTGAACTGCAGCGTCAGCGGTTCAAGCTCAGCAGTCACTCCTCGGAAACCCTATACAGGGTCGCTATGGGTCGGAACCGACTCGATGGCACTTAACAACAACAGCCTGACTGGACAGGCCCTCTTTTCTCACATACTTGAGTAAGAAAACATCTTTTTGCTTGTTTAATGAGAGAGCATTTCTAGAAGGGTCTGAAATCTCAGCAAAAAAAATGTTAGGGAAACCTGTGGAAATTCTAAAATGTGCCCTATTTTTTCTTTTAAACTGTAGCCGATGTGATTGTTACCACACCGCACAGCCTCCTGAGACTTCATCAGTACCAGAGCCTGCTGTTCCTCAGACTCTGTCACTTGATTTTGGATGAGGTAGAAATACTATTCTCAGAAGCTAATGAACAAGTAAGTATGGCATCCACTGGAGAAGCATCATTACTCTTCCAGGAAGATGCATGTATATATTCTACTTGGTTTGCTTTTTGACATTGGTATCGCTGAGACTGTAGTCCTCAGCATCCAGTCCCCGAGGCTCAGTCCCTCAGCGTGCTTGGTTATGGCTAAGTTTTCATAACTTTACCCCCAGTGTCGTCTTCTATAGTCACAGACATATTTGCAGCATAGGGAAATACATACGTTGCGATATCAGGTGTCGAATCCGTATATTCCTCTTCACACTTCTTGAGCTGGCTTGTCCGTGTATCTTGTCCATTACTGTAGACCTGTGTCTGTAATAGACTTAGAACGGTGGCCTTGAGCTCCTGCTCTTCTCCCACGTCTTCTTTGCCTTCATCAGTTTTGCTGCCTTTCCCTTCACCTAAGTTAATACTTGTCTGCCCTCTACTTGGTGATTTACCATTCCTTTGTGCCCATCCCTGTTAACCATCAAATAATGTTTTTGTCTATGACCCATTTCTTGACTTATTAGGCTAGTAGTGCATTACAGCATTTGTCATTTTGTGATTGATGGGAGTCCTGTTGTGGCGCTGTGTGTTAATGCGCTGGACTGCAAAATCAGTTTGAACTGCAAGGTTGGTGGTTCAAGCTCACCAGCCGCTCCTCAGAAACCCTATACAGGGTCACTGTGGGTTGGAACTGACTCGATGACACTGAACAACAACAGGAAATTCACTCAGCATAGTGTCGTTCAGGTTAATACATGTTATAAAGTGTTTTGCAGATTCCTCTTTATTCTTTAATGCTGTATAATATTCCACTGTGTGCCTGCACCATAGTTAATCCATTCTTCATTGATGGGCATTCAGGTTTCCATCTTTGTGCTATTGTCAATAGTAGTGTTGTGATGAATATGGGTGAACATATGTCTATTCATGTCACGGCTCTTACTTCACTAGTACATATACTTAGTAGTGAAACTTCAGGATCATGGTATTTCTACTTCCAGCTTTTTAAGGACGCACCATCCTGTTTTCCACAGTACCATTTTATAGTTCCACCAGTGCTGTGTGAGGGTTCAGTCTTTCTGTACCCTCACCAACATTGTAGTTTTTGCTTTTTTTTTTTAGCTTTGCTGCTTATGTTGGGGTGAGATGATAATTCACTGTTACTTTGGTTTGCATTTCTTTAATGGCTAATAAAAAAACAAAAACGCATGACCCACTAGTCAATTCTGACTCATAGTGACCCTGTGTGGGGGTTCTGAGATTGTAAATTTTTATGGGAGCAGACAGCTTCCTCTTTCTCCCACGGAGAGGCTGGTGGGTTTGAACCACTGACCTTGGAGTTAGCAGTCCAGTGCTGATCCTGCAACACCACCCAGACTGCTTAATGGCTAGTGATCATGACTCTCTCTTCATGTGTTTGTTGGCCACCTGAATGTCTTCTTTGGTAAAGTGTCTGTTTATGCCAACTCATTTTTTAAAAATTGGATTATTTGTCTTTTTATTTTGAAGGTATTAATGTTTTATGTGGAGAGTCGTCCCTTATCTGATAAAGTTTCTGCCAAAAAGGTTTCCATTTACCATTTACAATGCTGTTGTTGTCGTTCAATGCTGTCGAGTCAGATCCGACACATAGCGGCCCATAGTGTAGGGTTTCCAAGGAGCGACTAGTGAGCTTGAACTGCGCATCTTCTGGTTCAAATGACTTTGCAGGCCAGCACGTTAACCCACAGCGCCACACCAGGACTGCAAACAAATCATAGAAACCTTGACTAAACGAAAGTGTCAGAATGTGAAGCTACTGCTTCTCGACATATCCTCTATCCAAAGGCCGTGTTTCCATCTTTCTAACCCTTCCCCATAGAATTCTGCACTCTCCAGTCTGCACCACGTCAAAACAGCAGTTTGGGCATCCTGAGGGACTCACATTGTGTTTCTTACAGCTGTCATTTGAGTTTTGTTAACAGAAGTCAGAAGGTCAAGGTCAGGACTGTAGGATGAATGGGGTAGAGGTTCTCATAGTAGAGCCCTTTGTACCGTCTAAGAGGGGTCTTGGTGTGATGCTGTAGGGTAAACACTTGACCACAAGGTCAGTTTGAACTGCAAGGTCAGCGGTTCAAACTTAGTAGCCGTTCTTCGGAAACCCTGTACAGTGTCTCTACGGATTGGAGCCAATTCTTCCACACTTAACAACACTGCCCGTTAAGAATGAGCAGGTGGATTGTGATGGACGAAGTCCTCAGTGCAGGTTCCCTGGCCTTCTCACCATTGCAGTTTTCGTAAACTTCTTCATACTAAACCCCATGATTCTACTGTGTCCTTGAGAAAATCTAGAGAGATGACTCCCCCAAAAGCAGCTGCCTTGCCATTCCGAGCTGTCTTCTCTGCCTCAACTCTAACTGGCCCTAAGATCCTCTTGGAAACCACTGTTTAGATTGGACCCTTGCCATCCTAGCAAGACTAAGACACAAGTGTACCCCTCTGAGAGAACTCGTCTGCAGCCATGCACTGATGGCAGAGACGCGGCTAAACCAGGTCTGTTTGGAAGAAACCTGTGTATGCATGAACTGGGACCGTAGTTAACAAAAGTTCTTTCTGATGTACCCTTGAAGTATTAACACACATGGTTCTTCAGAATCTCTTGTTTGTGTTTTAATTTTGTATATTGTATGGTTTTAAGATGCTTGATGACTTTAAACTTTAATGTTTTCTTTCTTTTTAAAAAAAAAAGTTTCCTGAGAGCAGAAAACACACAGTGCTCTGTTAAAGTAAATGTTATTCCCTTCTGAGTTAAAAATGAAATGAATCTTACTAAATTTTTTGTAGATGTTTGCTATATTAGATGACTTTAAAAAAAGCATGGAAGTTGAAGAAAGGGAGTCGACACCACATCAGATTGTCGCAGTTGGAGTCCATTGGAACAAGCACATAGAGCATTTGGCCAGAGAGTTCATGAACGACCCCTACATCGTGGTCACAGCCATGGAAGAGGCTGCTCTTTACGGCCGGGTGCAACAGGTCATGTGTGTGTCTGTGTGTGTAGTAGAAGGGGACAGACGAACGCAAGCAAGGCTTTCTGTTAAAAGATTGTATAACTTTGACTTCATATACAAGTTTGTACTTGTTTGTGTAAACTTACATTGCTTTCCTTCTCATTTTTTGTTATTGTTAAAACCAGTAACTTACCTTGGAAAGTGAAATTAGGGCACCGGGAACATTAAAAAAAATTCAGTGTTTCTGTATTTCATGACCAGGTGGTGCACCTTTGCCTTGAAAGTGAAAAACCCTCCACTTTACTTCAAACACTGGATATCTCTCCAAGTCAGATGCAGAAGACCTTGATCTTCACCTGTTCAGAAGCTGAAACGGAAGCTGTGTATAAGGTGAGTTCTTCCACACAGAGAAACAGCCTCATCATGCTCTGTTTCTCCGTAGGTGAATCTTGGGCGACCGGAAGTTACTGGAATGAGTAGTTGAGTGAAGTGAGAGGGAAAGGAAGTTTTAAAGTCACACGTAGGAGAGCATTCTGTGGGAAGAAGCAGGAAGACGAACCAAACTTTCCATTGTGGTGGGGGCTTCCTGAGGGGAAGCAGTGCTTCAGTGCTGTTGTGGCTGAACATTGAAAAGCTCGGATTGATGAAAAAATGCCAGCATATTCTGTCCCTTCTATATAAGAAAATAGAGAAGACGGCAATAAAATATAATCATGCAGCCAGGAAAGCCAAATAAATTGGCTAATGATTTATTTACTGTAACCTAATTTTATATAAAGTAATTCTAAGATCTAAGACTCAGTAAAGCATCTACCTTGGAACAGTAATGACTACACAGTGGGCTAGTAAAAAGCCTTCTGTTGACGACTGTCATCGATTGGGAGTGTGTATGCACTGTAAAATTGACGTGCATGTGTCTGTGTGTATTTAAGAGGGAAGGAAAATGGTTCAGCATTATTTCAATTGCACAGGTCTTTTACCAATGTTCTGGAAATATATTCATTTATCTCTGCAATGATCTCATTCTCTAGAATTGCTGCATCAGTGAGGTCATGTTCTCACAGGTCATTTGAAGTGGTTGGTTTTCGTAATTGAGGTCCCTGGGTGGCTCCAACAGTGTGCACTTGACTGCTAGCCTAGCAGGACCCCTGGGAGCACAGTAGGTTATGAGGAGGGCTCTTAACCTCAAGGGCAGCAGTTCGAATCCACCAGCCACTCCGTGGAAGAAGGATGTGGCTTTCTGCTCCTATAAAAGCCTGAGAAACCCTAGAGTCAGAACCGATTCCCCGGCATACCACCACTACTAACCTACCAGCAGCATCAGAGAAGAGATGCAGTCTGCTTTTGTAAGAATCATTGACAAGGAAATCCTAGGAAACAGTTTCACCCTGCCACATGTGGGCTTGCCAGGAGTTAGAATCAACTCGGTGGCAGTGAGGTGTTTTATATATATATATTTATGTGTCGTGGAATCGGTTCTGACTCACAGTGACCCTACGTAGGGTTTCCAAGGCTGTAAGGGAGCAGAAAGCCTCATCTTTCTGACATGGAGCCACTGGTCCTTGAGGTTAGCAGCCTGATTCGTAAGCTCTGGTAGCATAGTATGTATGTAAGTGGAGTCCTGGTGTGGTGCTGTGGGTTAATGCACCAGACTGCAAAGCCATTTGAATTGCAAGATTGGCTGTTCAAGCTCACCAGCTGCTCCTTGGAAACCCTATACAGGGTCACGATGGATCAAAACTGATTTGACGGCACTTCACAACAACAATGTGTGTATGTATGTATGCGATAGAAATATATTTATGTATGTAATTGCTTCATACACATATATGTGTGTGTGTATGTATGTTGCACATGGTATTAGCTTCTGGCTTACGATTCTGACTGAATCGATCTTTTCTGATTCATCTTTAGGTCGTAGAAAGCAGTTCAATGTTTTGCTTGAAGATGCATAAAGACATACTTTTTAATTTAAAAAATGTCTTGGACCAGTGGAAGAAGAAGTTAAATGCTGGCTCTCATATTATATTGGGTAAGTGTTTTCATTTCTATGTGTATTTAGAGAAGGCTGAGCTAACATGAATCATGTTTTCATTTATAGGAGAAGTGAAAAAATACTGCTAAATGCATAGAAACTTTTATTAAACAAATATATCTAACTGTGAAGGTGTTGTTTTTGACAGATCCTCCATCTAGGTCCATACACTTCTGAAGGTGTTGTTTCCATCTCCCCAACCCTTCCCCAGAGAATTCTGTCAGCTTCAATTTATATCATGTCAGAATGGCAGCTTTTGACAGCCTCATCTCAAATTGTGTTCCTTTTTAATGGTCCTTAAAGCAAAAAGAAGTCTGGTGGTCAAGATCAAGATCAGGGCTGTAGCAGGGATCGGGTCATATTTCCAATGACATTGTCATCGGAAAGACCTAGTTACCCTCGAAGAATGAGCCAGTGCATTGTTGTGTGAAAAACAAATTCTTCATACAAGTTTCCTAACATTTTTCTCACCAGTACAGTTTTCAATTTTCTTAAAACGTTTTCCTAATAAGCCCTGGTGATCATTCTGTGTCCTTTATGAAAATCTTCCAAGGCTACTTCTTGAGAATCCCTAAAGACAGTCACCATAACCCTCTGAGCTGACCTCTCTGTCTTGACTCATACTGGCCCAGCAGATCCCCCTTGTAAGCCCCTGTTCTGATTAGACCTTGCTCTTTGGATCGTATTGGTAAACCTAAGACTCATCCTTGATTAGGATTTGGTCTGCAAAATTGTCTTCATTAAAAGACTGATGGAAGAGAGAACAAACAAGATGGCGGATCGGGTGGATGTATAGCAGAGAGCTC
>NW_006408622.1:6847950-6849587 GCF_000296735.1 Chrysochloris asiatica
ACTTGTTGGCACTCAACCTTAGTAGTGGTACTTTTTAGCATAGTCTGGCATCCAGGTTTCTCATTTCACATATTTACTGAGATTTGCTAGTGGTGGCCATTCCAGAATGAAAAATTAACCTCCAGAAAGATTTGATTTTGAGGTGGATTTACGCGTTCTCAGGGTTCTCTGATCAGTTACCAATGACCGTTAGTCTAGACATCCTCCGTAGAGTTCCAGCTGGAGGATCACTGTCTCAGTGTGTTACATACATAAATGAATAGTATTGCACATATGCTATGCGCTGTAATAATTTATAAATAAAGCTAAGATGGAGCATGGTCCAAAGCAATTAGACGCGAAGTATATGAAAGTCAAAATGTATAAACTAAGTGAAAACTATGCACGCAGCCTGGATTAATCATTTAAAGGGGCATTTTTCAAGTGAATTAAATCTCTGGGAGAGAGTTGGTGGTATTGTTGGGGAGCACGTGACGGGTGACATGTGGTAAAGAAACGCACTGGCGTGCGGCTCTCAGAGCTGCCCTGTTTGGGGAGTCAGACTACAGCCTGATGGGAACTCTCGCTCCTTCCCTCCAGCTTTAACAGACGACTGCACCCCGCTCCTGGCCATCACGGACGCCACGTGTGTGATTCACTTCAGCTTCCCTTCCTCACCAAAAGTTTTTGGGGGACGACTGTACTGCATGTCTGATCATTTTCACTGTCTAACTGAACAGGTTGGATTCATATTGTTTATTATTATTTAATACTCCATGGCAGTTTTCTGTGCAATGACAGATTCAGAGTGCACGGAGTGTCATGCTGTAGACCCATATGGATGACCCACCTCCTGTACTCTCCCTGACTTTAAGGGCTCGACTGCAGACCAGGGAGAGAAAAGAAGCAAGTCTGTTTTGCTGCTGACAGAGAAAAATGCGTGCCATGCCATTGGTGTCTTGCGTTACTTGGAGCGATCAGATGCCAAAATCCCGTCAGAGCTTTATGAGTTCACCGCGGGGGTTCTGGAGGCCAAAGAAAATCAAAAAGCCACACAACCTCTTTGTCAGTACCTTAAGGCTTTTGGTTTCTGCAAGTAAGTTAATCCTCTTTTTTTTTTGTTTTCTTTTTATAACTTGGCCTATATAGTCAAATGCACAGATGATATGTTTATAGCTTGTGAATCGTCAACTATCTATACACCCATTAAATCACCACCCAGCTCTCTAGGGGAACACCCTGAAGAACCTCTCACCGTAGCTTATGCCCACCCACCCCTCTAAACTTACCTGATGTCTGTCAACATGGGTTCCTTTTGTTTGGTGTTTGAACACAATCACATCCCTGGAATTGTACAGTCCGTTCTCTTTCGTGTCCGACTCCTTTCTCTCACCCTAGTATTGGTGATACTCATCTGTGTTATTGCTTGGACCAATAGTTCATGATGTATTCATCCTCTTGTGCTGGGCTCTTGGGTTGCTTCCAGTGTCTCTGAACACTCTGTGGTGTCTCTCCTTGGAAATAACTGCAACCGTTAGCAGTGGGAGCGCTGGGTCCTGGTGTTGCTTTATGTTAGCCTTTTCTAAAGCTGTTGACCACGTTACAATGCTGTCAGGAGTGAGAGACTGCAAGCTGTTCCATATCTTCACTAAAATGTT
>NW_006408622.1:6853947-6866820 GCF_000296735.1 Chrysochloris asiatica
CAGCCCAATTTGTAACTACTACGCTACCAGAGCTCCTTTAAAAAGAAAAAAAAGAATATCCACACCTTTATCTCTGTGGTTCTGTCAGGTTCCGTGACTGCTCTGATCCTTCCCTGGTTTGGTTTCACCCAAGATGGTCGCTCAGGGAGCAGCTGAGCACCTTGGATTAGAAAGCACTGGATTTCTTGCTTCTGCTACCAATTCCTCTAACTGTGAGCCTTCCAGCCTACTAAATATTCGTTTATCTGTGGTTCAGAGTTCTGGGACCATCCCTTGAACCTGCTTGATCCAGTATTCTGTGTTGTTGCTGACGGAGCTCCTCACTACACTTTCACCTGATCCGCCATCTTGTCTGTTCTCAGGAGACTATACATTTTTATGGGAGCAGCCGGCCTCATCTTTCTCTCAAGGACAGACTGGAGGGCTCTTGAACCACTAATATTGTGGTTAGCAGTCCAGTGCTTATCCAGTAGCACCACCAGGACTCCTTCCAAATGATAAGGACAGTGATTTTTAGAGTTATTTTTTCTTTTTTTATCTAATACTTTTTCTTTTCTTTTTTTAACTTTTTGTCAGTTGAGTGAAGGTTTACAGAGAAGTTATCAGTTTTACATTCAACAACTCATACACTTTGTTTCATCTCAATGATTGAGGTCCTCCTCTAAGTATCAGCAGTTATCTCACTTCCTCCCTGTGGTTCTTATTTCTCTTCCACCCTCCTTCCCATCCTTTCTTGCTGGTATCAGGTTTGGGTGGTGGTATGTGTTTAAGGGTTAATGACATTGGCTGTCTTTTCATGTGCATTTGGCTTATTTATTGAGCATGCTGTTTTTGTGACATGCCTATTAGGTCTTTTGCTTCTCTTTTAAATGGGGCACTGCTGCAATAGAAACACCACAGGTGGAGGCCCTAACAAATGTGAATAGACCCTCTCATAGTTTCGGAGGCTGCAAGTCCGGCGTCAGGGCGCAGCTCCAGGACAAGTTGGCTCCTTTTGGCTCTTGAGGAGGAAGATGATTGTCTCTGTCCCGTAACTCTGGCTTGGCATCCCTGGGAGGTCTCCATCTGTCTTAGCGTCAGTCTTCCCCTCTGCCCAGGATGTTCACAGCACAAGCATCCCTGGGTCAAAAGGACACCCTCCGCTCCTGGTTCTTCTTCCTTGATGGTGGTAGGCCCCTTTGAGTTCTGCTTGCTTGTTTAATCTCTTCAGCTCACAGAAGAGATGGACTCAAGAGTCAACCTAGTCCTGTACATGGAATCTGGCCTCATTAACATAACTGGTTCTATTCCTGTCTCATTAACACCATTGTTGTTGTTAGTGACTCATAGCGACCCTGTATGGGGTTTCCAAGGAGCGGCTGGTAAGTTTGAACTACTGACCTTGCATCTTAAACTGACCTTGTGGTCCAGCGCATTATCCTGCAGCGCCACACCAAGACTCCATTCACATCATTAGAGGTGAAGATTTGCAACACACAGGATAATTGCATCAGACCACAAGTTGAAAGATAATTCCATCATTCTGAGAATCACGGCCCAGCCAAGTTGACAAACTTGGGTGGGCGTCTGGGGGCCAGCACAGTTGAATACACAGCAGGCATTTATTTAGTTCATATTGGTTTGTAGGAGTCATTGATATATTTTGGGTTTAAGTGCTTTACCAGATCTATGAACTGAGACTGTCTCCTTCCAGTCTGGACTTGCCTTTTCACTCTTTTAATGGTGCCTTTTGTATGTATGCAGTACAGTGTATGCCATCCCAGATTTTCCATTTCAGTTGTGCCAAAGTGTCCTGGTCAGTTTGCATGAGGTCAGCAGTTCAAACCCACTAATGAGTCTGCTGGAGAAAGAGGAGGCTGTGAACACTTGTCATCTTGGAGACCCAGTACAGTGCCACTATCAGTTGGAATCTACTCAGTGGCAGTGGGTCCGAGTTCTGTTGCTTTTTATTTATGTATTTTTGTTGCTGTTTCAGAAGTTTTTTGTCTACCAGGAAGTCAGTGCCCTTTATGCAGAAACTCTTCATTTCCCCTCCCCCTGATGGTGTCCACTGATCCCTTTCTGACATTGGCATTTCCCTGTTCTAGATACATCATAAGTGGACTCATACAGCACTTACCCTTTTGATCCTGACATATTTTACGTCATGTTATGTTTTCAAATTCCAACCACATCGTAGCTTACGTGAACACATCATTTTCTCTTTATAAAGAGTCCGCCCTCTATCGTATGTGTGTATGTATCACATGTTGGTTCAGTCACTGGCTGAGGAACACTTTGGTGTCGTCCACCTTGGGCTATTGTAAATAATACTGCGGGGAACCTTGTGTACAAGTGTCTGTTTGAGTGCCTCCTTTTAATTTTTTTGATACATACCTGGGAATGGAGTTACTGAACCCTTTGGTTAATTTTGTGTTTAAATTGTTTGAGGACCAGCCAAGCTGTCCTTGAACCATAGGGTAGCTGTACTATCTTCTTACAACCCCCACCAGCAGTGTGGGAGGGGTCAAGCTTCTCCACATCCTTCCCACCAATACTTGTTCAGTTTTCTGATAATGGTCATGCTAGTTGGAATGACGTGGTATTTCATTGTGACACTGAACATCTCTTTTCATGTGTTTCTTGGCCTTTGTAGATCTTCTTTGGAGAAATGTCTATTTAAGTCCTTTGTCTTTTTGTTGTTGAGTTGAATATATTTTTTATATTCTTGATATAAAATTCTTATTATTGCCAAATATTTTCTCCCATTCTGTATATTGTCTCTTCTCTTTTGTTAAAGTCCCTTGATTCACAAAAGTTATTAATTTTTCCATTTTATCTATTTTTATTTTTTATTGCTCATGCTTTGTGATGTCACATTTAAAAATCCATCATCAAAAGCTAGCTTCCATGGCGTTATCCTGTGTTTTCTCCTTAGATTTTTATTTTTTGTATTTAGAGCCATGTTTACATACAGTGTGAGGTATGGATCTTACTATATTCTCATTTGTATGAAGATCTAGTTGTCCAGCACAATTTATTGAAGAGACTATTTTAATGGTGTCTTGTGATAAACAGGCATTTTTAGTTTTGGTGAAGTCAGAATTATATTTATTTTGTCATTATTATCTTTTATGTCCTATATTAGGAATATTTGCCAGTCTCACAGTCATGAAAACATTCTTCTATGTTTTTTACAGTTTTACCTTTAACATTTAAGCCTTTGATCTATATTAAATTATTTTTTCTGTATAGTATGAGAGAACAAAATTTAGTTTCTTCCATATGGATAAGCACTTGTTCTAGCATAATTTATTTTAAGATACCATTGTTCCCAAAGAACTGGGTGACTGATGTCAACCCGGTAACCCGGGGTCTACTTTTGGATTCCTTTTCTATCCCAACATCAATGCTACGCTTCCTTCAGTGGACTGTAGCTTTATGTGGAGTCTGGCAAGTAAGTCCTACAACTTTGCTTCTCTGCCTCAGAATTGCTTTGGCTGTGTCATGGAGTCCCTGAGTAGCGTGAATGTTGAAGGGCTTGGCTGCCTACTGAAGGGTTGGTGGTTCAGACCCCAGCAGAGGCGTCCTGGCTGTCTGCTTCTGAAAAGTCATAGCTTTGACAACTCTGGGGAGCACAGTTGTACTCTGCACACATACGGGTCACCAGCAGCTGGAATCAACTCAAGGGCACCTGGTTTGGTGTTTTGGGGTTTTTACATCTATCTCTCGGTGTTTTACATCTACATGTGTGAGGTCTTTTTAAAACCTTGGTGGAGTTTTGATAGGAACTTTTTTCATTTAAAAAGCTGGTGCTTTAACACCATAGGACCTGCATCATACTGACCAGTGCTTGAAGGATGGATGACCGGACATGTGTAGGAGGTGTCTGGTACATATCATAGTCACTGGACTCTATTTAATTTTATGGTAACAGTTGATGTTAACTTCTTTGAAATATGGTACATTGAACAGATTATTATCAGCAATTTCCATGACATCTTTAAGTGGAATACTGACTTTTAAAACTGATGTTTCAACGATTTCTAGTTTGGAAATAGCTTTATAGTTAAAACTTAATAGTTATGGTGGTGGTGGTGTGTTTCTGATTCAGAAGTCTTTATTTGGAAATATATTTTGTTCATTTGCATAACACGTTTAAGGATGTCTAGAGAAACAATAAAATGACTATATCTTTTATGTATTCAGTGCTAATTATGTCTTAGGACCCCTTTCTATTTATGTACTGCCAGCATGAGAATATGGTCACTTCACTTTAAAGATGTTTGGACTATTTTGTTTCAGGCTAATTTTCCTGAAGAATACTTAATTCACAATCACAGTTACTCCTGTTCTCTTCTGGTTTTAAAATCCAGTTGCTTTTTTCAGAGACAAAAGGATCTGTCCTAATCGGCACTACATCAATCCAGAAATAGACACGCCAAGGAAATTATCCAACCAAACTCTGCCAATGTGTGGATACATTAAAGTAAGTTCTGCTAAAGAGCTTTTTCTCTGTTGATTAATCATCGTTTTAATGCACATTTTCTTTCTTAAGTAGCAGGTTTTAGTAGAATATAATGAAGCCTTCCAAAGGTCAGTATTGATACGCCACAGTTGATGAAGCATTAGTGATTTTAGTAGAATATAATGATGCCTTCCAGAGGTCAGTATTGATACGCCACAGGTGATGAAGCATTAGTGATTTGTCCTTGTAAAGTGCTTATTTTAATACCCTAGTTAATTTAGAAAACCAAGATTAAATAGAGAAAATGGATGAACCTCTTCAACAATTTAGGGATTTTTTTTTTTGAAGTTTTGTTTTCAGAAAATGTGAAGACTGCTTCTTTAAATACTGTATATAGTATGTTTTATACTAACCCACATGAGCTGTTGCTACTTGGAGGGTTTGTCCCATAAGTGTGAAAAGGGACTTGTCCAAGGGATGTTTGGGATTCTGATGGAGGAGAGGAAGCTGTGACTACGGTGGGGATTGAATTCGGATCTTCAAGGCTGTAAGAGAACCTGCCAGTTGGAGGTGGAGGACATTTAGTGGGACTTGGGTCCAAGCTCATTGTTGTCTTTTAATGGTCTTCCCCCTGAACCTTGCTGTGGACCACATAGAATTAGCATGTGCGTGCTATCTTTATCCAGCCTTTGCCACAGTTGCTGGATATTTGATAGGTTTCCATATGTGGACTGTTAAAAATGATGCTGTGATTATACAGATCCTTGCCGAACATTCATGATTATTCCTCTGAGGATATCCTCTAAGATGTGGGATGTAATTACTGAGTTAAGTGTTCACCACATTCTCGCAAATCTTTATTATACTCTTCATTTCTTTGAATTTTAACATTTGTTTTTTCTTTTCTCCTCTTTTCCTTAAGGCATTGTCTATTGGGTTCCTCCATGTTTGTGTTCCTTCTCGTTAAATGTACTGCCGTAATTCTCTGGGATTGCTGTAACAAATGATCGCAAACGTGGCAGTTAGAAACAGTTTGTTCTCCTGTTCTGGAGATCAGACGTCCGTCAGCAGGCCCAGGCTCCCTCTGGGAGCTCGAAAAGCCTCTGTTTCCTCTCTCTTCATGTCTTTTCTGCTGGTTCTCAGTGTTGTGTGCTTGTACTTCGGTCTCCAGACTGCCTCCTCCTCTTGGTTAAGGACATTTATCATTGGATTTAGGGTCTGTCAGAGAATCCACGGTGCTCGTATCTCAAAACTGTTCATCACATCTGTGAAGATCCTTTTTCCAAATACAGGCGTCAGTTCCAGGAGTGAAGATGTGGGCGTGTCTTTTTGGAGATCATGCTGCTGAATTGTCTCTGCTACTGAAATGATTTCTTCTTTCATTTTTAGTTCTTTCCTGCGTTCTGTCACTTTATTTCTAAGATTTTCTGTTTCTGACTTTTGTTGTTCTTTTATGTAACTTTTCCTTTAAAAAGATAGCTATTTTGAAATTGCATATTATAGTTTTAACCGTTTTGTAGACATGTCTTTCTAACAATTTTCATTGACTATAGGGGCTCCTTAGTCTCTTGTTTTAACTTAATATGAATCTTGACCTTATACTCTGTTATTACTCATTTTATAGATAAGATTCATGTTCCTGAAATTTTAGGTGTGGACCTGGGGGACTTTTGTAGTTTTACAGAGTTCCTACTTCTGTTGTTTTCATGTTGTGTTTTATAAAAAAATGCGTATATGTTTGTTGGCATCATTTCTTAGACTTTTGAGGTTCTTAACTGTTCCCCTCTCCGACTTTGCTCTGAACCATCTTTTCCCTCCTTTCTGGATGGTCAGTTTCAAGAGGTGTTAGGGCTCCACCCCTTTGACTCACCCACTATTAGACAGGGAACGAGCCCTCCAGTTCCCACTCCTCCTCCACGTTGGTCGCTGTCTCTTCAGTGGAGAGCTGTCGCTGTTCTCAGCTCCGTCACACACGCCATCCTCAGTGGCTTCCCACAGACACTGAACCCAGGTAACTCTGTAAATGTGGGTGCTGTTGCTCTTCTGCTTTTATTTTGGCCTTCAGGAGGAGGATATACTGTTCGGCTCATTTGTTATTTGTGTCCTTGGATTTGGATTTTGCCGTCTGGTGGCGGCTCACTTTTGTTGTTTTCCAGCCAGTTTGTGTTTATTGATGTAAGATGCTCAGGCCTTGACTTTGTACTTCTGCAGTGGTACAACCGCTCCTTCCGCTGCTGTTTCTTGGTCTTCAGGTTCTCCTCGTGCTTGTTGAGTCTGCAGCACATGGCACATGTTTTCTTGGGCTGCACATCCAGGAGTTTGCACTTCTTACCCTTATAGAACTTACTGAGATTCTCCTTCTGAGTCTGGTTGATGACAGTTAGAACCCGGGCAATGGATTTGCGGACAACTCGGATTTTAGAGAGCTTGGACGCCGCACCGCCAGTCACTTTGGTGACGTGCAGCTGGGACAACTCCACCTTCAGGTTGTCCAGCTGTTTCAGCAGCTCCTCCTTCTTGCCGCGAAGGTCCTGTGCCTTGATCTTGGCCATGGCTGAGCAAAAAAAAACCGCACTGCCGGCGGATCTGAGGCCAAGGGAAAGAGCTCACTGTTTGTTTTTTTTATGTGGAGGATCAGATAAACTTAAAAAATTAAATTAATATATGGCACTGCCATAACTTGCCATCAGGTCCCCCCTTGTTAAATTCAGCTGCAGTGAGATACGGAGTCCTGGAGTGGCTCTGTGGGCCAAGGTGCTCTACTGCAAGGTCAGTTTGAACCTCAAGGTCAATGGTTCAAGCTGCTCACCAGCCACTCCTTGGAAACCCTGTACAGGGTTGCTATGGGTCGGAACCTACTCGATGGCACTTACTAACAACAACAGAAATGTTAAGATATGAAGTCCTGGTGTGGCGCTGTAGGGTAAGCAGTGGACCCACAAGGTGGATTTGAACGTAAGGTCAGCCGCACAAACTCACCAGGCGGCTCCTCAGAAACCCTATATGGAGTCGCTATGAGTTGGAATTGACTTGATGGAACTTAATGTATTGAGATATAACTGCCAAACTACTAAAGTGAGAATGCTGTGACTCTGTAGGGTAAGCCCTGGACCGCTGCTGACTACAAGGTCAGTGGTTTGAATCCACTAGCTGCTCCTTGGGAGAAAGATGAGGCTTTCTGCTCTTGAAAAGATTTAAGCCTTGGGAACCGCATACCAGCATCATTATAAGTAGGAACCGACTCAGTGGTACTTAGCAGCAACTAGTGAGATTAAATTTATATACAATTTAAAAATCATTAATTTTAACTGGAGAGTTGGTTGACTTTTGATAAATGTATACAGTCATGTAATGACGACAACAGTCAAGATTTCCAGCACTCAGGGACCCCCCCACCCCACCCCATTCAAACTAGTCAGTTGTCACCCTCACGCCTGTCTCCGCTTATCTGCTTTCTGCCACGATGGCTCGCCTTTACTGGGATTTCAGACAGAGGGAATCGTGTGTATCTAGTATATGTAGTCTTTTGAGCCTGGTTTCTATTGCAGAGCCTAATGCTTTTGGGATTTATCCATGTTGCTCTGTTTTATTCACATATAATGTTCCATTGTGGTTGGTGTATCCATTCACAAGATAATGGCATTTGGGTTGTTTCCAGTTTCTGGTTGCTATGGACATTTGTGTTAAAAATCTTAGATACACATTCACACATTTTCATTTCTATTAGAAAAGATTTAGAAGTGGAATTACTGGTCATAAGCTGGAAATAAGAGACATTGATGGTGGTTTTTGTTTTCTTTTCTTTTTAAACCAAACCTACTGCCATCAAGTGATTCTGATTCTGACGCATCGAACGCTCTGTAGTGTTTCTGAGACGACATCTTTTTGAAGCACACAACTTTATCTTTATCCCATGGAGTGGCTGCTGGGTTTGAACTCCTGACCTTGTGATTAGCAGCTCAAAGCCTACACCACAGCACCAACACTGCCTTAAGGCATCTATAGATTGGAGATAGAACTCTTACTTTATGTACAGCAGTTACTGTGCTGTGTGCCATCAAGGCAATTCCAACTCATAGGAACCTTGTATGCCCCAGAGGGTTTCCTACACTATAAACTCTATGGGATGGAGTCCTGGTGTGGCGCTCTGGGTTAATGCACTAGACTGCTAAGTTGGTGGTTCAGACTCACCACCTACTCCTCGGAAACCCTATGGGTCAGAGCCGACTTGACAGCATTTCACTGCAACAGTCTTTATGGGAGCAGATTGCCAGGTTCTCTCTTGAACTGCTGACCTTTTGGTTAGCAGTCCAGGTTTTAAACTGTTGTAATGTCAGGAGACCCAGACTCAATTCCCAGCCCTGATTCCTCTTGTGCGGCCACTACCCAACTGTCTGTAGGAGGCTTTCGTGTTGCTGTCATGCTGAACAGATTTCAACTGAGCTGCCAGGCTGAAACAACTAGGAATAAAGGCCTGGTAATCTGTTTGTGAACTCCAGCCAGTGAGACCCTATGTATTACAGTGGTCTCTTCCACCACCAATCATAGGAGTGGCACAGGATCAGGTAGAGTGTGTTGACTGTTGTCTGTGCTTGGATGAGTCCGCTGCCAAGTCTACAGCAGCTTGTTTGCAGTCCCTGGTGACTAGGATTATCTAGCTGGTACCTTTCTGTGTAAATAGATCCTTGGCCAGTTATATTCGTTTTAGGAATTTCTCAGTTCAGAATTTCTGCCTATTTTTAAATTTTTCAGAGTTTTAGGAATTCTTTATACATTTTGGGTATCCTTTGCCAGATACACATGCTGCAAATATTTTCTTCCAGTTAAAGAGCAAACGTTTATATTTTTAATTAAATCCAGTTTATCAGTTTTTTTGTTTTGTGCTTTTCCTGCCTTAAGAAATCTTTGCATACCCTGAGGCCACAAGGATTTTCCTCTTGTTTGTTTAACTTATTATTGTGAATTGAGAGAAGGCTCACAGAGTAGATCATCAGTACATTCAACAAATCGTGTGTTTTGCTTATTACAGTGATTGCAGTCCCCTCTGTGTATTGCCAGTTAACAGTATTTACCTCTATTTACTTTAACTCTTCCATTCCTCCCTGTGTCTCCTAATACCTTCTTCATCTTTCCTCTGCCTACCTCCCTCTGGTACATTGCCTGCCCCATCACCCATGTTAACATGTGTCTGCCCTCTTGTTAAGTGCCATCAAGTTGGTTCTGACTCATAGCGAACCTGTATAGGGTTTCCAAGAAGTGACTGGGGGTTTGAACCACTAACCTTGTGGTTGACAGTCAAGTGTTTATCTTACAACACCACACCAAGAGTACCATTTAGCCTATGAATAATTTTCCCTCCCCCTACCACTGGTAACTATCATAGAAGGCTTCTTTTATCAAGAAAACCTTTTCTTAACTTTTTACAAGAGTGGTCTCATAACAATATTTGTCCTTTTGTAATTACCAAGTTTCACCCAGCATAATGTTCCCTAGGTTCTTCCATGTTATGAGGGGTTTTCCAATTTTTCATTATTCTTCAACACTGCCTAGTATTTCATTGTGTGTATGTATCAAAGTTAAGCCATTCTTATGTCGATGGGCATTTAGATTGTGTCCATCCATTACTGTTACTCTTTGTCTCTTGAGTGGTGTATTTAATCCATTTACATTTGGTGTAATTATTGAATATATTGTTAAGTGCCATTGAGTCAGCTCTGACTCAGAGTGACCCTGTATAGAGTTTCTATTTTGATGTGAAAGTATATTAATTTTTTTGAGGTTACCATGTAATTTATTTTTCCCCATTTGTAAGTCTGGTTTGTCTTGGAAAAATGCTTCCTCAGAATTGAGAAGTTCTGTAACTATACTATTTCCTCTAGTTGCTTTGTAGTTGATTTCATTATAATTTGATATCTCTGAGTCCTTATTTTCAATCTTGTAAGGTGGTTTTTCCTTTAAATTCTTAAATACTGGATTGAGTTCTGGATGCTTTTGGTCATGTATATTAATCTCATGTTGATTGCTATTGTTGGTTCGCTGTCCAAAGAACTCCCTTTAGTATTTTTTATAAAGTTGATGTAGTTATTACAAATTCCTTGAATTTCTGTTTATCTGGAAATGTCCTGATTTCACTGTTGTATTTGAAGGACAGATTTGCTTGGTATGCTTGGTATATGATTTTTGTTCTGGGACCATCCCCTGAGCCTGCTTGGTAAGGTATTCTGTGTAGTTGCTCACGGAGCTCTTCACTGAACTTACTTACACCCGATCTGCCATCTTGTTCTGCTCTCTCTTCAGATTTTTTAATCCTTTTTTCTGCTTGCTTTTCTATGTTAACAGTATTGAGAGATTTGTCTTCCAGATTACTGGTTCTGGTTTCCATCTCTTGCATTCTACACCTTTGTCCTTTCAGTGTATTGTCCATTTCTGATATTTTATTATTAATCATCTGGACTTCCTTTTGCAGGTTTTTAATTGTTTCCAATGCTGTATCTGTCTTGTTTGATTGCTCCTGTAGCACTTTTCTGACTTCTTATTTTCTTCCACCCCGTTTTGGAGCATTTGAAATTGTTTCCATATCACTCTTCTGAATTCCATCTCACGCAGATCCAGAGCTTGCTATTCTGTTGGAAAGTCTATGTCTGCTTCCAGCTCATTTATCTTCGTTACTTTTTCTGGTTTTGGACATATGTTGAGATCTTTCATTGTGTTTTCTTAGACATTTTCAGCAGTTATGTGGGTTTTTAATGCTTAAATGGATGCATGTTGCTTTGTTGTTGAGCTTACTAAGCGTCTCCTGGTGGATATGATCTGGAGATAGGCTTCCTTTTTCATGTGTAATGCCTAGCAGCTGGTTTTGGCTCTTGTCCAGATGGTGGGGTCTTAACAGGGTATGCTTGTAGCTTGGCTATATGAGCATAGTTGTTGTCTCTTCTTGGGTAAGGTAAGGGGAGAAAGCTCTAACCTCTGGGAGAAGAGTGAGGCCTGATTCTGCTTCTGCCGCCACCAAAACCAGAATCCTCGTCTGCATAGTTTCTGCAGAGGAATCAGAATTCAGTCTTTATGTTCCTTCTTTGTAGGTAAATTTTTCTTTTTCTTAAGCTGCTCTCAGGATTCATTCTTTGTCTTCAGTTTTGGAAAATTTGATTATGATATATGTTGGTGGTTTTCTTTTGGGATCTGTTCCTTTGGGCTTCGTCCAGCTTCTTAAATGCTTTATCTTCTTGTCTTTAATTTTAGGGAAGTTTTCTTCCATCAACTCTTTGACAGTTTTCTCTGTGCTTTTTACTGTCTTTTCCTGTTCTGGAATTCTGATCATCCCTAAGTTTTCCTGTTCATGATGTGTCCCATATAACTCTTTACACTTATTTGGATTTTTAAAATTCTTTTTCCTAATTGTTCTTCCAGCATACTAGTATTGAGAGATTTATCTTCAAGTGTACTAATCTGAGCTTCCATTTCTTCACATCTACTCCTTTGCCCTTTCATTATACTGTCCATTTCTGAAGTCTTAGTACTAATCTTCTGGATTTCTAATGGCAGATTTTGTATTATTTCAAAATGTGCATTTATTTTGTCTTATTTGTTTTTGTAGTGTTTTCCTGAATTCTTCTGAGAGTTTTTACTGTGTTCTCTTTGCTCTGCTTGATCTTTCTGTCAATCTTTTGAAAGTACTAAATATCATTCTTTTGAATTCTTTTTCTGTTAGTTCCATAATCTTCTTTTCTTCAGAAACACTTTCTGGCTCTACATCTTTGTCATTAGTTTGAGCCACTCTTACTTGTTTCTTTGTGTTGTCTCGGAGACATTGTGGTGTTGCCATATTTGTATTTAATTGATGATTGTGTGTTGTGTTATTAGGGGGTGTAGTTAGGGAGTGGAAGCATGTGCATTGTGCTTCATTTGCTGTTCATGAACCCAGTTTAGGGTGGGTTTCACTGGTGTGGGCTGCTATCATTGGTCAGGTGGTGTAGGGCCTGGTACTGGCTCTTGCCCAGTGCTAGGCACTGTAGAGGGTATAGCTGTGGCTGGACTGTATGGATAGGGTTGCTGTCTCCTGTCAGCCAGGAAAGAAGAGTAAACTACCTCCCCCCAGACACACACAAGAAAACAAAACAATAAACAAGCAGCCAACAATGTAGACAGAAAATAAAGGAGAAAAATGAAAACAGGCAATAACCAGAAAAATAGAATATAACAATTAAAAAGACAAAAAAGAGACGGGAAAGTGGAGCTATAGAAGAGAAAAGTAAGAGAGAAAATAAAAGGAAGAAATTTAAAACACAAAAAATGCAGGAAAAGGGAAGATGAAAAGAGAAGAGAGAGTGAAAAGTAATAAAGGTCAAAAGGGAATAAAAAAAGAGAGGTAAGGTCATGAGAAACAGAAGAAAAGAAGGAAAAACCAAAGCTAAGATAGAAAGGATAAA
>NW_006408622.1:6873035-6905134 GCF_000296735.1 Chrysochloris asiatica
CCCCCCCATTCCAATCATGACTCAGTCCCTGTATCAGTCTTCACTTTTTATTGTCGAGCTTTCACAAGCTTTCTGCCAGGGCTTCATCTTACATAAAGCAATGATGTCCTGTATTCCATGTCCTATACATCTGGTTTGAATTTCTGTCAATGTATGTATGTGTCCATTTTTGAATTTTCTTCAGTAAAATGTTACCTGCATGTGGTATTAATGAGATTGTTCAATAATTTCTGCATTCTGCTGGGTCACATTTCTTTGGATCTCTTCCAGTTGGTTGGCCAGGTATCTGTCTGCCAAATTTCTTGGCACACATGAGTGAGTGCTTCCAGTTCTGCATCTGTTTGTTGAAACAGTTCAGTTTGAATTCCATCAATTCCTGGAGCCTTATTCTTGCCAGTGCCTTCCATGTAGCTTGTACTTCCTTCACATTGTTGGTTCGTGGTCCTATGCTACCTCCTGACATGATTGAACATTGACCAATTCTTTTGCGTACAATGACTGTAATTACTTCCATCGTGTATTGATGCTTTTTGCATTGTTGGAAGTTTTTGCCCATGGAATCCTTCAGTATTGTGACTCAGGGCTTGGTTTTTTAGTTCAGTTCTTTCAGCTTGAGAAATGTTGTGCATGTTCTGAGTCTCTTTGGATATCCATTTTGATCTTCTTTTTGCTGGTTTTTAAATGACCTTTTTGCTTTCTTTATGCATGATACTCTTGATGTCATTCCACAACTTAATCTGAGACCAGAAAAGAATTGATGCGTTTAAATTATGGTGTTGAAAACGAATATTAAAAGTACCATGAGCTGCCAGAAAGACAAATCTGTGTTTGAAGTACAACCAAAATGCTCATACTTCAGACATGTTATCAGGAGGAACCAGTCCCTGGAGAAAGACAACATGCTTGGAAAAGTGGAGGGTCAGTGTAAAAGAGGGAGGAAGACCCCAAACCAGATGGATTGATACAGTGGCAGCAGCAATGGGCTCAACCCTAAGAATCGTGAGGATGGCACAGGACTGGGCAGTGTTTCATTCTGTTGTGCATAGTGCCCTGTGAGTCAGAACTGACTCCAGGGCACCTAACAACAACAACAACAACAGTGGTCATAGTGTTCAGGGCTTCACATGCATTCTTGAGATGATCTCTAAATTCAGACAAGATTTGTTAAAGGTCATGTTTTGACTCTCTTGAATTTATTTTGATTTTCTTCAGCTTCAACTTGAACTTGCATCTGAGCAGTTGGTCTGTGCCCTGGTTGGCCCTGTATTTGCCTTCTATGATAATATTGAGCTTCTCCAACATCTGTTTTCACAGATGTAGTCAGTTTCATTCCTGTGTAAACAATCCAGTGAAGTCCATGTATATAGCTGTCACTGGTGTTTTTTGAAAAACCGCATTTCCAGTGAATAAGTCATTGGTCTTGCAGAACTCTATGATGGGATCTCCAGTGTAGTTTTAATCATCAAAGCTGCAGTTTCCAACTACCAATCCTCTTTTCAATTTTGACATTTCAGTCATTGGTGGTGGTGGTGGTGTTGTTAGGTGCCATTGAGTCGATACCAACTCATAGCGACCCTATGCACAGTAGAATGAAACACTGCCCGATCCTGGGCCAACCTCACTACTGTTGCAACGCTTGAGTCCATCGATGCTGCCACTTGGCCAGTCCATCTTGTTGGGCGTCTTCCTCTTTTCCTCTGACCCTCCACCTTACCAAACATGATATCCTTCTCCAGTGACTGGTCCGTCCTGACAGTAGTCCGAAGTATGAGAGATGAAGTTCGGCCATCTTGGCCTCCAGGGAGCACTCTGGCTGCACTCCTCAGAAGCCCTATATAGAGTTGCTATGAGTCAGAACAGCACTTAACAATAACAACCAATACCAAAGATGAAATTTAAGTTTTTTTTACAAATTAAATATTTCTACCAACTTCTCTAGTCTGAAATTGAATAAGCATGACTTAGTCGTTAGTAACTGTCAATGCATCTTGACTGCAAGCTTGACTGCTGCTTCGATCAGAGCAGGCCTCACTGAGCTGGGTGAGCAAAGCCTTCTGGACTGTCACAGGCACAGAACTGGGCATGCATTTCTAGTGTGAAATTGAGCAAGCATGACTTAGTCATTAGTAACTGTCAATGCATTGTGACTGCATGCTTGTCCAATTTCAGACTAGAGAAGTTGGTAGAAATATTTAATTTATAAAAAAAACTTCAATCTCATCTTTGGTATTGGCGGTTATTGTTAAGTGCTGTTCTGACTCATAGTAACCCTATATAGGGTTTCTGAGGAGCGGCTAGTGAGTTTGAACCACCAACCTTGAGGTTCAAACCAACCTCATGGTCCAGTGCTTGCTTATTCTACAGCACCACAGCAGATATTAGTGGTTGGTGTGTAAATAATTGTATTAGCGGGTATTCCTTGTAGACACATTCATACTAACCTAGCCCTATTAGCATTCATTGTGTGGCGCTGTAGCATAAGCAGTGGACTGCTAACTACAAGGTTGGTGGTTCAAACCCACCAGCCACTCCTTGGGAACCCTATATAGAGTCACTATGAGTTGGAACCGACTCAGCGGCACTTAACAACAACAGCCTCGTACTTCAGGATAGAACTTGTAGCATTGTTTTTGTTGAGTGCCATGCTATTCCTCTTCAGTTGGCCATTTCCAGCGTAGTAGACGATAGCTGGATCCCAAATCACCAATAACAGTGCATTTCAGCTCACTGATACCTAGGATATCAATCTAAAAGTGTTTCATTGTAGTTTTGATGACTTCCAGTTTTCCTTGATTCATACTTCTTACTTTCCACATTCTTATCCTTAATGGATGTTTGTAGCTGTTGCTTCTCATTGGAATGCTGCCCCATCAGCCTGTGACTGTCCAGAAGGCTTTGTCCATCCAGCTCGGTGAGGCCTGCTCTCATCTGAGCAGCAGCCCTCCTGGAGTCATCTTTTGGGTGCTTCCCAACTCGAGACTCACCCTGCAGCATAGTATTCTCCATCACCCGTGTTTCCCTTGGCTTCCTTTTGGATTTAAGATTGCCCTGTGAGATAGACCATGTCTCCCATCCACCTTGCCTACCTCACTTCCCCACCCGTCAGGTAACTACTATTCTCGGGAGCAGGGGATCGCCCAGCTTCAGTGCAGATTGTTGTCTTCTCCCTTGTACAGCGTCTTCTTCACACATGCTGGCATCTGCCTTGGTGCAGGCCGACACCATGTAAACCATGGCGGCACCCCTGTATCCTAGTGCTGAGTATCAGTAGGTGCTTAATGAAGTGCTTGTTGTGAACAAGTTTCACAAAGGAACTCTTTATAAAAGTACAATTAGATAGACTCGCCACTGAGTAGTCTCGAACCTGTATGGATGGGGCTGGTGAAAGGAGATGGGGACAAGACTCTTGTGGTTCATTAGCGAATAATTGCTGTTCAGTTCTGACTGTGAGGGTTGGAAATGTAAAGGTAGATGTTTTGTAATAAAAGGAGGGGAGTGGTTGATTTTGCAGTCCAGGGAGGGGAGGTCCCTGGGACCATCAAGGGAGAACAGCGGAGAGCGGGACCCTACCCAGAGAAACAGTGACGCCAGAGATGGAGACAGTGACAATGACATGAAGAGATGGAGTGGCTGGGGACTCTGGACTCAGGGAGGGAGAGGGTCTGTATGCTGACTGCCGGGGGTTGGGGTGGGGGGAGTGGGGAGGCAGGCTTGCGTGTTGTACCCTTTGGTTGTTTGAATGGTTATATATTCCTGAGTGATTCAGTGTACTTAAAAAAAAAAAAAAAAACCACAGAGAGAATGGAAACAAATGCTTTTGGATGATGATGCACAGGATGAGGGTAAAGCTAATGCTCTCCCATGTAAACTGCCACTCAGTTCACTATAAAAAGTTAAAGCATCAATAGAAAAAGCACTTAAACTCAGTAATGAAGTTTAAAAATGTTTGCCAAAAGAGGGAAAAAAAAAGTTTCATTAAATTTAAAGTGACACTAATTTGTGAATGTCATAAAGTTTTTGTCTTGTTTTGGCCATGTCCTAGTTTTTGAATGGCTGTCTTCCTTAGGCCCTTTGGTCAGATGCTGATTTCTACCGAAACAGGAAGTTTAGAGTAAGCTTCTTCTCTGGGTATATTTACTGTTTCAGGTGATTCCTTTTTACATTTTGAATGCAACGAATTACTTCGGTCGTATAATTGCTAAGCATGTGGATCTGTATGAAAGTCTTGCTGCTGAAATGACTAAGTATTTTAAGGAGTCCGGTAATAAAACAATTGTTGAAAAGGTGGAGAAACTTGAATTATATGGATTTGCAGAAAAAACATTTGTTCACAGGTAAAATGTCTACTCATTTCATCTCTCAAAGTTGTCACGCGCAAAGTAACCTTACATGGTATTGAATCCCTGTCCTTCTGACTTGGGGGAGTGCATACAAAGGCTCGGCTACAGTTGTACAGGTGAGACTGGACCCTGGGCTCCTGGACACAGCACAGGTAGCCTGGTAACCGCTGACATGTGCTGAGCAGTTTGACAGGGCGTCTACGTGGTTCACAGAGAAGATCGTCCAGTCTGGGAGCGCTCATGCATGTGGAAGGCCAGCTCGATCAATTGCTGTCCCATGTGCCTGTTAGCAGCCACTTCCTGTGAATGCCATACCTGGCTCTGCTGGCTTCTAGCTGTGACAGAAACCTTGGAACTTTCATTTGCTGTGTTCATTTTCATCATGTCTTCTATAAAGGGACGTAGTCTTTTTAAGAAGTATTGCACATTTTTTTCCACTTACACACATTTTTAATCAAAGGAATGCTGGAGGCTCCACAGGAGCGGAGACCTGGTGATCTGTGCCCTCAAAGATGACAACCTAGAAAATTCCATGGGGAGTTCTGCTCTGTCACATGGTTTGCTCTGAGTTGGAATCTGCTTGACAGCACCAAACAACAGCGCCGGACTTAAAGCTCCCTTTAAGACCTTGTTTTTATTTCTCGTGTAAAGCAAAACCATGTCGTGTAGGAATCTTCCTCTTTGCTTGCTGTTTGTGTTACGTGCTGTCGAGTTTGTTCTGACTCACAGCGACCCTGTATAGGGTTTCCGAGCAGCACCTGGTAGGTTTGAACCTCTGACCTTGTGATTTGAAGTTTAATGCTGATCCTACAGTGCCACACCAGGAGTCCCTTGTATGCGTGTATGCTTACTTATACAATAAAGGGTAAGTTGAGGCAAAGATTTCTTTTCTGGAGTCTCTGTGTTAAACGAATCTCTCCATTGTTCTCCAGAGTTCAGGTGTTGGAGATAAGCCAAAAAGAAGACCCTTGGGCCCTGGACAATGTCCTTGTGAAGTTCATAGATGAGGGCAGGACTAGACTTGTCACAAGAGACCAGCTGTTCCACCTCCCTGAAAGTTTCCACACTCTTCCCCCACAAGCTGTGGAGCTCATCGTTTGTAGAGTGAGACCTGCCGACAGTGAGATGGAATGGAACCCAAAGGTGTGTTGTGTTCTTTTGCCTTTTTACGTTTTACTGATAGACTACTTGGAACTCATCTGGGAGGCTTATTTGAATTTTGCTTATTGAGTGTGGGCATGGTGCTTGCCAATCCGTCATTGCTCTGTGTTCATGTTCCTGGGGACCTAAAGCTGCCGACTGCTCCAGGTCCTGCAAATGCAGGGATTTCTTAGCAGCTGCTGTTCACAGAAGCCATGCCTGGACTCTCAGAGAGGGATCATGTCCGGTTGTCACTGGCACCGTCACAGTCTTCGAAGCTGATTCATGCTAAAGTAGAAGTGGCTTTCAAGGAGAAGAGATGGTGAGCACCTACAAAAACAGGTGCTCCCATCAAAGCTGGGGGAGGGGGTGGTGAGTGTGGTGGCCTGAGTGGTGGGCATTCTCTCGGCGTCAGGAGGATAGATGGAGAGGGAGAGATAATGGCCAGGAAGCGTCCAGTGAATGGGAGGTATCATCTGGGCCCTGTGGGTCACTAAGATGCCAACAAAAGCAGAATAGAAGGTGCTGAAGACAAAAGACAGTCTGTGGTGTATCCTGGGCTCATGTGGCCATCTATGAGGACATGAAGAGGCCCAGCCCTCGCCGGCCACACAGACCAGTTCTGTTCTGCACTGGAGCTTGAGTCTTGTTCATAATGATGCTCCCAGTTCTTAGGGGAAGGCTGAATGGTGTATAAGCTGGGTCATGGAACAGGAAATGAGCAGTTGGGAAAGTAAAAATACTGAAGGTTTGAAACAAGGAAATAGACTGGAAAGTGTTTCATAGTCCAGGATAGTTGTACAGCCTCACTGATGTGAGTTCAGTAGAAATGACCTTTATTCACTTTATTTATCCTTTTCCTGCTTGAAAGAAATTACCCGAGTGCCCACTGTGTGCCAGTGCTATGCTGGGGCCTGGTGAAGCCATTAGCTGATGTCATAGTGCTTGTCCCCAAGGGGGGTGGAGACAGTTTTATTGTGATGGGCCAGCTCTACAGGAGTTGGAACAGGACCTGGGGCTGGCCTCCTGGTCAGTGGTCCTGATAGAGAGGAGATGGGCCTAGTCCGGTGTCCCTGGCTACAGCATGGCTCCATCGCCAGGGTTCCTCCTCTGCACTAGCAGAGGCCTCTGTCACTCCACTGCGCTGAACTTTCCGGGGTGTCCACCATGTTAGAGAGAGGAGGCAGGGCTCACGCGTCCACCTCGGGGAACATGTGCTACCAGGAGCCCAAAGACAATGCCTCCCCTGTTCTGGCATCTCACTAGTGTGAGATGTTGGGCCGATCCGCACATGTCTGTATCTGCCCTATGAAACCACCGTCCACCTCTGTACCCGTCTCCTGTGTGGTTGTCAGGTTCAAGTGAGATGCCTGGAGAGGCTGGCAAAATACCCCGCATGAGCTGTTTACTAAAGCATCAAATCATCACTGCAGTATTTTGGTTTTATTTTTTTAGGTTACTAGGTACATTCATCATAAAATTATTGGAAAATTGCATGATGCAAAAGTGATACTGGCTTTGGGAAATACTGTTTGGATTGATCCGATGGTAAGTGCTAGTTTTTCTCACCAAGGGACTTGGGTTTGAATGGACCTCTTCATGATCCAGATGATGTGAGATACAGGAGAACCTTCAGTCTCAGTAATTTTGCCTCACACAGAGGGAGGCCTGTTTGGGGCTCAGCTTTTAGGGGAAAGTTGTTTTTTGTTTTGGTACTGTATTTAGTTTTAAATTTTTTTAAGGGAATATTTTGCATAGTAATCCAGCACACCATGTTTGCACACGTACTACTGAAATCAAAGTTTCCTGAAATCATATTAATGAAAGCATAATGTCTGTGACATTCCCTCATATATTCTGTTCTAAGTGTTGGTCACAAACTGCAGACTGTTTTGAATTTTCATGTTTAACTTAATTTTATATAGTATTGTACTGATATAGGAGCGTGGTGATTCTGTAGGATAAGCGCTGGACTGTGAACCACAAGCCCAGCAGCCGCTCTGAGGGAGAAAACTGAGGCTCCTGGAAAGCCTTACAGCCTCACAAACTGGATACAAGGTCCCTAAGAGCCGGAGCTGCTCGAGCACACTTCGCCACAGCTGGGCACTAATGCATCCCCACCCTCAGGCTGCTTGTACTTCATGCCGACTATTCACGCTTCATTCTGTAATAAATTGAAGTAGACGACTGTTTCTGGAGGTAACTGTTGAGAACACAGGCTTCTGGACACCTGATAGGACTCAGTCCTCTCCCTGCCACCGGTGGCAAGGTCATCTCCTCTGAAGCCTTCGGATCCTTCTTGCAAAGAGCGATCTGGGAAAGTGAGCTAGACAGAGAATACAGACCATATTAGCACTTAGTAGAGGCCTCTCCTTGATATAATTTTAGAAGTTGGGTGAAAGCCAGCTATTGTAAGAATTTTGTGTAGGATGACAGCATTATAGGGGTTCTGGTGTGGTGCTGTAGGGTAAATACTGGACTGTTAACCACAAGATCAATAGTTCAAGCTCACCAGCTGCTTATCAGAAACCCTATACTGGGTCATTATGAGTTGGAACCAACTCATAATGCACTGAACACTATTACAGATTGGTCTATTCCAGGGATTTTATTCCAGACTTCAATCTTGGTCCCACCCCGGGCCTGATCATAATTCTGGAACATCAGCCTGGGCGCTCTGGAAGATTCTGTGACCGTGGTGGTTATAAAACAACTTGGGAGCTGCCAGTGGGACACCATACATGTTATGGCAGGTGCCAGACATTCCAGGAAGGGGGCAGGAGTCCTCATGAGAGTGTGTGAGATTCATTTGCAATGCAAGTTGTGATTCCTGCCAATATTGTATTTTTCCTTTGCTTTAAGGTACATGTTACAAAACTTTCAAATTTGAAAACCTCTGTCATTGATTATAACGTTCGAGCCGAGATTTTGTCTATGGGAATGGGTGTTGACAATGCCGAGCATACAGAGCAACTGAAAGCCTTGTATGAAAGAGCTAAAATGCCAGCTTGTGAAGAAACCCCGTAAGTGGATTTTTCTTCCCCTTTTGAGGTGTAGAAATATAACACAAGTATTGGAGACCTCTTTTTTTTTTCTCCCCCCTTTAAATAAGAGAGAGAATAGTTTCTTGGGTCCCCATGTCTTTATTACTCAGCTTCGATAATGATCCAGGTTCTCAGAATCATGTTTTATCCAAGCTACAACCCACACCTTTGTTTTGGGTGGAATGGTATGTTATTTTCACCTGTATCTCTTACAGAACAGCCCATTGCCTTTGAGTCGATTCTCTTAGTGATGTTGTAGGATGGAGTAGAAACTGCCTCATGGGGGTTCCAAGACTATAATGAGCAACAGCCTCATCTCTCTCCTGGGCATCAACTGGTGGATTTAAACTACCAACCTTGTGATTTGCAACCCAACACTTAATCCCCTGCACCACCAGGCTTCTTTTGTACAGAAGAGGATTGATATTAACTTTTACTGACAAGCACACACAAACGAATGTGGTGGGTTTTCTGAATGCACCATGTAAGCGCCCCCAGATTGAGAAAGACTGACCCAGGGACTTTGTCCTGTTTCTCCTCTATTCCCTCCCTGGGGAGCCGCTGCTCGGATGTGGAAAGGCACAGTGGGTGTTTGCCTCGTTCTGTACTTGGTGTGACTAAAATCATGCGGCATAGCTCTGTTGGGGCTGCCTTCTTAAGTGGTGAAATTCATCCAGCGGATGCATGCGGCAGCTGTAGACCATACATTCGATGGCTGCGTAACGTCCCACTGTGTGAACACTGACTGTGTTAGCCCCTTATTTCTCAGTCTGCTGTTAGTGGGGAGATGTCCAACTTTGGACTGCTTGGAGTCTTGGTGCTGTGAATGGGCTCTTCCCTGTCTTGGTTGCACTCACGTAAGCATTTGAATGGAATGGAATTGTTGGGTCATAATTAGGGCTGTTGTCCAACTTTCCAAAATGGCAGCACCATACATTTCCACAGCCAACCCTAAGGTCGGGGACTGGGCAAAACGTGTTTCTACCAAAAGACAAGGTCCGCAGTTCAAACCCACCAGCCACTCTGAGGAAGAAAGGTGAGGCTGTGTGCTCTCGTAAAGACTGACAATCCCTGATCCTGTGTAGGCTCACTGACAGAATCCACCTGATGGCAGTGGGCTTGGGTATTGTCGTTTATGGGGAAACAATCTTTTGATTAAAAATCAGAGGGGAAATGTTTGGGATAAATTGGAATAACAATCTCACTGGTGGAGAGAGAGAGGAGGCTTATAGGGTGGCATTGGTGGGCAGACATCGAGATGTCGATGGTTAGGTTGTGGCATTTCCACCTAGGTAGTCAGCCGGTGGACACTCTGAAATGCAGCTGACTAGATAGCGTGTTGGGGTGAGGGACAGCAGTTCACCGTGAGATGAGGTTTGGGGAGCTGTGTTCTAACAGCAAAGAGGACAGATTGTGAGTGCAGGGAGTACGCACTTCTCTTCCTCTTCCTGCTGCCAAGGGCCTGTCAAGAGAGCCACTGTTTGTGATGGTCTCTTCACGTTCCAGAGGCTTGGGCTAACCTCTTCCTCTTCTATCCAGGAGCCCTCCTTCTGCGGAAGAAGACGCTGCTGGTCTGCAGAGCATGGGGAAGGAGGACGGGGCTTCAGAAAGAGGCCCCGGTTCTGAGACGAACTCAGAAACCCCAAAGCAGGGTCAGTGCTGTTATTTCAAAGATGGTGAGCTTAAAGTCGTTTGTATTTTGAACATTTCCTAATGTGGACTTTGCACTTTTAGATGCATTACAGAGAAAGCAGCTTAGTGGGCAATTGCCAAACTTCCCGTTTGTGGCAAGTCTGACTCCGGGGTTTTACTTATTTTTATTTGGGAACTTTTTCCCTTTTCACTAAGTAAGGTATATATACCATGCATTCAGTGACTTGCACAGATCTTAAGTGTGCAGCTTAATGACACCCAGATCAAACTGTTGAGTCTAGAATACTGGACGCCGTGTGCCTCCCTAGTCGTTACTATTCAGACCCCCATCCCTATGAATTTTGCAAGTTTGGGAGTGATGTATATATCGTATGTCTGGCTTCTTTCCCTCTACAGCGTGTCTGAAATTCATCTGAATTATTGCAGATAGTGGTGGTACTTTTATTTCTCTGTTCCCCTACTGATAGGTGTGTGAGTTGTTTTCAGGTTTGGGCTATGGTTTTTAGAACTGTCATGAACACAAACCCATTGCAACATAGATGCATTCAGATTGCAGACCATCTGCAAAGGCCAAAAAGAGATACAACATAGAGAAAATATTAAGATGGAGAAAAACAGCTGTGAACTTTTACATTTTCCTGTGAATTGAGTGAAGGTTTACAGAGAAGATCATTTGCTTTACATTCAACAAATCATACACTGTGTTTTATCCCAGATTTTAGAATCCCCTCCATGCAACCAAAGTCCACTCTCTCCTTGTGGTTCCTATTTGCCTTCTACCCTACTTCCCATCTCTTCTCAACATTGTCTTTAGGAAAATGATGCCCTTTTGATTTTGAGTGATTAACCATTCCATGATAGTTTACCGTACTGGTCTTGTCCCCCTATAAACCTATCTGCTGCTAGGCGGAAAATTGGGCCACGCCGGTGAATTCCTCTCTAGACCTGAAGGGGGTTGAGGGCCGTAGGCTCAGGTTTCACCAGTATCCTTCTGACCAGTAAAGTTGGTCTTTTTAAAATAATTCTGAGTTTTGTTCCACATTTTCTCCCACTTGCTCAGGGTTTTTCTACTGTGATCTCTTTCAGAGCAGTTGGTAGTAGTTGCCCCACACTGTCTAGCTCTTCTGCTATTAATATTCTTGTTCAAGTGTTTGGATGAAAATGCATAACATTTCAGATTTAAAAGTTTAAATTGCATCTTCTTAGAAAATGTCACATTCTGCATTGGTTGCATGTGCATAATGGTTATAGTTTTAGAAGCTGTCTCTAATGGCAGGTTAAAACAGGCCCAAAGAAGCCCGAATATCTGTGAACTGTAGCATTTATTATAATGTGGTTCCATTTCAAAAGCATAATTGTACTTTTTCTGATTGCTTAATATTTGTCAAAACCTAGTTTTATTTTAAAACGTGTTAGTGTTATTAAGGGATGTGCAGTTTAACTTTTTTCTCATTCTTTGCAACTGGATTCTGGGTTACTGTGAAATTACTCTTTATATGAGTAATTTCTCAGCTAACAGTATGTATAAAATGCAAAACTAAGATCATAAGTAATAGAGGTGTGCATATAATTAATTTATAAAAACTTGAATTTGATTTTGTGCAGAAGCCTTATCTGAAGATGAAAACACTGGAGATGCTTCCATGGACAAAGCTGCACAACCAGACCGGAAATGGTATGTCATGCATACGGGAAACGGTACATCATGGATTGGTGGAGAGTCAGCTGTGGGGGCTGGGAAACCAAGCACAGGGTCTCTGAGTCAGAAACTACTCAAGGGCATTCAACAACAACTGCAATAGGCAATAACTGATAAACATGTAAACCATTTTGTTCTAGTTTTCACCCCCAGATAAAATGGTTTCAAAAAGACGATGCGATCATCTTAAAGATAAAACTCAGGAATGTAAAAGATTACAGATGTAAATATTTCAGAGATAGAGTCATTTTCAGGTAGGTTTTCATATGTTTTATGATGGTAATTAGAAATAACTTTCAGAAATAACCATTAGAAGCCTGACTTCATTTCCTTTGGTGAACCTAGTGCCTGGGTGGGAGACAAATTTTACTTGGCTGACATGGAGCTTCAGGCCAACATAGTCAAAGACGACTGCAAATGCCTAATTACCAATGAGGAGCCTACCATCACGCTTGCCAAAGAGAGGAGAGAATCCTGGTGTCGCTTACTCAGACACAAGGTGAGGTGGAGGCAACTGGTTGGTCTTACACCCTTGATGGGCTTTAGTCTCCCACTTAGTGTAAAATGCTGTTTTGAACAGAATCCGAATGTGGCTTTTGATTTTGATCACTGGGAGGAACGTGAGGAGGAAGGCCACTTCTCTAAAGGTAAGATGCTGCACACTCGCTCCCTAGAGGCTGGTAGGGGGAGCAGACCCTCACTCACCTGGGCTGTGCCCTGGGTGGATTAATGGGCTCCTGTAAAGTTCTTAGGAGAGAGTTTTCTCCTTGTGGTTGATACCTTCATAGTAAAACAAAAAAGGTATAAAATGAGACTTTGACAGGTATTGTCTCCAGAGGAACAACTTATTTATTAGCAGACAAGTCTTAGCCACTCATTTCTCACTAAAATAATGAAGATAGAGGTAAGCGGCCAACTAGATAGAGCTAGACACCAAGGGACTTTGTCTGCATTGATACAGTCACAGGGAAAATAACCATTCTCTGCCTATAGTTAACATATTGTTAATCATTTGGAACTTTTTTAGTTATAAATTCTAAAAGTCCATCCTGCAAAGTGGCAAAAGTAGTTGAAGACAGTTACAGCTCTTCAGAGGATGAAAAAAGTGACAGTGAGTGAGGGCGCGAAGTATGCTCCGAAGAGTGGACAGAACTGGAACCAAGATGAACAGTGCGGTGTGACTGAAAATTATGAAAACAAGCAGGCATACTCAAACCTGCTTTTACCTGAAAGATACATTATACTGTCACCGTGTGATGCTGGGATTGGTAATAGTGAAGAGCACCGAGTTCATATAAAACCATGCTGGAGCCAAGCTGCACCCACAAGCCCAGCGTCTACACCTGCTCCCCGCCTGGCTGCTGACAGGAACCCATCTTGGCACATTCAGGCTCCAGGGACGAAGGATAACCATGCTGTTTGGATAACCAGTTGGAGTTTATTAGTTAATCGTTTTGTTTTCATTTAGGCTGGTGCTTCTCAAAATTGGCCTTGCTCATCTGAATAGAGATTTCCATCTTAAAGACTCCCCCTGAGCGCGGCCTGACCCCCTTTAACCATGAGCTCATTGGGATGAGATGTGACTGTTTCCGTGTACTAGTCCTTTCAGCATTAAGACAGCTAGCTACTGTGCCGACCAGTCCAGCAAGACTAGACCATTTGGAGGTGAAGTCCTGCCCCTCATCAAATACCTGTACCTGCAGAGTCCTAGGTAAACAGGACAAACGTTTCTCTTTAGCAGAAACTTCAAAAGGACCTGTAGGGTGCCTTGAGGTAATAAACCCAACACCTAGACGTGAGACCCTAAAAACATTCATGGTCCCATCCCAGGGGGAGAGTGGCTCCCAAGGTCTAGAGATTGTGAGATTTGTATATAGTCGCTACCATTGAAGTGTAAGAATGCTCAGAGATGGATTTGCCGTGTTTGTTAGCTGAAACAATTAGGAAGGTGACCTATTGGGAGATTTAAACCTTGTTTCTAGGACCTGTCTGCTGAGTGCCCCAATATCATCAGTATTTGTTTATATCAGAAAGCCCAGATGCCCAAGTTGGCATGTGTCCCAGGTACAAGCCACCACTTGAACGAGAGGTAACATCAAGGCATTCTGTCAGCATATCTTGGTCCCTTCTGGGTCTCAGTTTCCTCATCTGTAATATAAGACATTGAACTGGCTGCATGGCCACACCTCACCTCAGGGAGTGACCACTCAGTACCCGTGATGAGTAGTCACAGCACTGCCCTCTGGTGGTGTCCAGCTGCCTGCCCTTTCTGCTACCACGCTATTCAGAAGAATTGGAACCAAAGTAAATTGGTGACTTTGGCCAAATTTGATAAGTTGTGTTGTCTTTGCTGATAACTCTTGTAACATCCTTATTAGGTGCCAGCTTCCGTAGATGTTGGAGATCTTGGGACTGGGGATTAGGCGTCACCTGGTGTGCTGGCTCCCCCCAACCCCCAAGTCTCTGGCTGGCCTCTTATTAACTACCTCCTGCTCTCGTCCTCCCTCTGATTTTGTAAAAGAGGTCAAGTATCAGAGCAAGTCATAGAGCTACACAAGTAGATGTACCCTGTGTGCACGTGGTGCGGGCTTAGCCTGCACAGCAGTAATGAGAATTCTCCTAGGTAGGTAGCCAACAAACACGGAAATCCCGGGGCAGTGACCTTATGTTGGACTCTGTTGCTTTTTGTAGACATTTGAAGTTTCCTAATAGTTGAAGTTCCATTGAGCATTTTGTTACAGACATAGATGCTAACTTGTGAAATGTCAGCAGTAGTTCTGCTTCATGTTTGGAGTAAACGTCTGAAATGCAAGATAAAAATACTTAGACTTCAAACTGTAGTGTGAATGTGAATGTTTTGGGGGTAGAACCTCAGTAAATTATCAGTGTTTCCATAGAAAAATGTTTACTTTTTTTGCCTTTTTAAAAACCATTTTTCCCTATGTGCCGAATGCAAAATACAGTTTTATTCGTTTTGGCCAAATACTAGTGAGGATTGTTGGGGAGTGTGTGGGAGCCTGGGACGGACCTGCCCAGCACGTCTCGAGGTGAAATACGAGGGCTGCCGGACTCTTTTTGGGAGGGTGGAGTAGGTAACAAAATATTTGCTCTTTTAAAAATCTTTCAGTCAAAGCAAAAACATTGCCAATTTTATATATACAAATATGTCTTATTTACCATTGATTTAGGAATCCCTTTTATTGAAGTCGCCCCCTTGTTAAATGGCCGTTACCATAATGGTGGTGGGGTCTCCTAGCCCCCTCAGCATTTTGTGAGGTTATGTCTTCTACTGCTAACCTTAGCAAAACACCTGTCATGTGTTCTATCTAGAAACCCCACTCAGAGAATTCATTCAGGAGTCTAAAAATACAGAGATCATAAATACCTGAATACAATTTTTTTTTTCCATGAGAAAGAAAGAACCACAAATATTGCTTACAAAAATAAATTCACAGTTTGCTTGGCTACAGAGACTGCACTTTAGTTACTCCGGAGCTACTTCTGGTGGGACAACTTCCATCAGCATCTGAAGGTACATGGTAATCGGTTCTGAAATGGGAAAAAGACTAGATGAATACAGCGAGAAAACTAACTTCAAATTCCCCACCTCAGGTACGGCTGCTCCTCACTTCTGTGTGGAAGCCGGTTGTGAGTGGGTATGCTGCTGAGAGTTGTCATGTGCAGGGCACTCCATTCATTCTTGGCATTAAGGGCTAACAAAGTCTTTCATTGGAGTCCTGGTGTGGAGCTGTGGGGTAAGCACTGAACCACAAGGTGAGTGGTTCAAACCCACCAGCTACTCCTTGGAAACCCTATACAGGGGCACTATGAGTCGGAACTGACTTGATGGCATGTAACAATAGCATGCCTCTTATCAGAGTCCTGGTGTGGCACTGTAGGATAAGGACTGAACTGATAACTACAAGATTGGTGGTTCACACCCACCAGCCGCTCCTTGGAAACTACACAGGGTTGGAACCAATTCGACAGCACTTAACAAGAAGACTTTATTGTCACGAAACAATTTACTCTTTAGGAAAATTATGGACACCTCAACTGTATGGGTTCTGATGGAGTGCTGTAGGATCAGCACTGGACAGCCAGCTACAAAGGACAGTGGTTCAAACCTACCAGGTGCTCCTTGGAAACCCTATACAGGGTCGCTGTGAGCTGGAACCAACTCGACAGCACGTACGTACTACCGCTACTACAATAGGTGGCCAAGGGAGTGATGTCACTAAGCACTGGGTTTGTTTCACCTTACTTTCAGTGTTTTACCAGTTGTTGCAGAAAGGAGCTTGGTGAAGTTTTCTGCTCTAAGTTTCTGTCAATGGGATCAAATCCAATGTAAAAGAGCGAGGGGGGCGGGGGAATGTTTCAGGAAAGGAAACAGAATCCTTATGGAAATAATACAGCTGTGTTTCGTGTTTTACCTTGTTAATCAAAATGAAGGGAAGTGTCTCGACTGTACCTCCCACCGTCACTTCACAGGTGAGGAAAACGGAAAGCTTTCTCAATCCCAGATAAGCAGCATTGCCTTCTCATACCTGTGTAAGCTGCTGCTAAGTGGTGTCGAGTCGGTTCTGATTCATAGTGACCTTCTATAGGGTTTTCGAGGAATGGCTGATGAGTTTGAACTGCCAACCTTCTGGTTCAAACTAACTTTGCAGTCCAGCACATTAACCCACAGCGCCACACCAGGACACCATACTATGCATGTTCTCCCTGAATTGAAGTTCTGTGAATGAAAACCACTCAGGAGCCCCTGAAGGGATCTCTTTGCTCCCTTACTCAGACAGGCTGAAGGAGAAAGGAAGCGTCAGGGTTTAAATCACATTTGCTGTTAGGTGCCATAGAGTTGGTGTTGATTTGGTAGTGACCCTGTATAAAATTTCCAAGGAGTGGCTCTTGAGTTCCACTTGCCGACCTGGTGCTCTAGCACTTCTAGACCCCCCCACCCACCAGGACTTTAAAATTATATGTAGTTAATATTAAGTGCTGGTTAAATACAAGATACTATGCTTGACTCAGAATTAAATCATCCATAGCCCACTTCCTGCCTTCAGGGAACTCAGTGTAGGTGACAAGTGGATGCCCCTGCTGTACCATGAGGTATTGGGGCGGGGGCCTCGAAGGGTGTTATAAATGGGGCTTCCTGCCATTGACTCCGCTGTACAGGGTGAGGCACTGTGAATGGAGACAATGAGGTGTAATTCAGAGCCTCCTTTGAGCCATGCATGCTGGCATCAAAAAACAAGTTCTCATCTCCCAAAACAGTCGTCACAGAAAACCCTGCTGCAGTGAGACGTGGGATCACCAGAGGTTCACAATTGACTTGATATGGTAAGTGGGTGAGGTAGTGGCTCAGTGAGCTCTGCCTCCAAGTGACAATGCCAACAGCAACTGTTGAGGAGCCGACATTACCCAGTGGAAAGGCAGAGCTGGGAACTGGTGCCAACCCCCTAGTCCCAACTTGGTCCCTTGGGTCTGTCTGTGAAATGAAAGGGGGCTTTTCCATCCTATCTAAAAGAGCCCAGAGATGTCACACTGTGAGGTGGGGTTCTTGAGCTCTCCTGAAGAAGAGCTGAGATACGCTAGTCACAAGAGTTAACAAACTCTAGGTGGAGCCCAGACCAGTGGGTTGTAAGATGCCATGTGTGTCTGGGGTTTTCTAAGAGCACACAACAGTCATGTGGTTGATACTCACTTGAGATTCTCTGAGCCCATCCAAACTTGTAATGGACAAAAAGGAAGTAAAATACAAGGCCGCTCAGTATAAATATCACGCAGTAGAGGTACTCCATTGCCGGCTCACTGATGATCGGAGCCAACACCAAAAACAGTGATACGAGAGTCATCAAGATGGGGATGAAAATGGGCACCTGCAAGCAGAACAGAGCATCGTGGTTAGAGGGATGTGCGTAGCTCCATGGGAAAAAGTAGGAAAAGAAACCAAAACACAGAGAATTGTATGATCGAACGCCATGTGCCCCTCACCCATTCTCAATTTTTAAATATTTTGCCACAATAAAAGTATTTTCCATACATCTTTATTGTGGTTTATAATCTGCAGTCAAAAAGAACTGCAAAAAAACCCCCAAACTCTTGAGAGGTCAGTAGTGGATTGCACTCATTGTAATGACGTGAAGTGTATACTTTATTGAGTGATCTGTAGACCTTCATTCAGGTCACAATAAAAAGTTAAAAATCATCTTAAGCTTATACGTGATGCAGGCTGCAGCACTTCATAGTCCCACCAACAATGCTAGATAGAACATTCCAGCTTCTCTACGTCATCACCAATAATGGAAGATTTCTGGAGGTTTTTGTTTTTTGGCTAAAGCCTTAGCTAACTTTCACCAGACACTCTCATAATAAGTAGATGTTTTCATTCTTTGTTGTCGTTAAGTGCTGTCAAGTCGATTCCGACCCATAGCGACCCTGTATACTGTTTCCAAGGAGCAGCTGGTGAGCTTGAACCACCGACCATGTAGTTCAAACGACTTTGCATTAGCCCACGGCCACACCAGGACTAGTGGCTCTAGAAATTTAGCAAGCAAAATGCCTTGAGCATCCCTAAAGCCTGTTGCTCTTGTCTACAGCTGACCTGAGCGCAACAGTTTTGGCATCCACTGAGCAGAAAGCTTGTTCAACTGAATTTTTCAGTCAGAGGGTGTAAGCTGAACTGAGAATTCCAGAAACGTTAACTGCTGAGTGCCGCACGAGGACTTCGCAATATGGATAAAGAAGTTCTTAAAGTGAAGCAAACCTACAAGGCTGAAAATACGCCCTGGTAGTGCAGCAGAACCTCAAAATCAGTAGTTTGAATCCACCAGTCGCTCACAGGAGAAAGATGAGGCTTTCTATTCCCGTAAAGATTTATAGCCTTGGAAACCATATACAAGGTCACACCACCAAGCAGCCATAATCAGAAGGCACACAACCACCACCTTCCTAGTTGTACTGCTGACAATGTTCGCTGTAGGTTCTTCCTGTTTTTCTAAGGGAGTTTTCACAGATTTAAAAATCACTACCATCCTCATTTTGCGTGCTTGACAGCCTGAGGCGGAGGTGTTTAACTCAGAACTGTTGCTCCTTGTTTCCACTGACGGTGGAAATGTGACAATCAAGATGCAGTCCAGGAGGCATAGTTCTCAGGCAGAATCCTAACACTTCACACATTATCCTTGTCTGTCGTCTGCCATTTTCTTCTATCTGTGCCTCTCTTAGCCTAAGAACTAAATAGCACGGTTGAAAAAATAAATTCCCTAATAGAAACAAAACAAACTTTACTTCTTCTACATTGGCATTTTGTCTGATACCAGCCACGTGGGGGTGGGGGTGGGGGAGCGGTGCCACTTGTGGATTGTTGCAGGCACAGGATGGGCCAGGACCAGGGGCCAGAAGTTCCCAGGTCTCTGAGAAAGGTACGCATGTGTGAGAGCTGCAGGGACTCTCAGAGCTGGCTGTCCTCATTTGTTGGAAATAGATCACATGGATTCTTAATAGTACAATAAATTCATAATTAAGGCATAGCTAATTAGAGGGGTCCTGGTGTTGCACTGGACTGTCAGCTGCAAGGTTGGCGGTTCAAGTCCACCAGCCACTCCTTAGAAACCCTGTATAGGTTTGCTGTGTATCAGAACTGACAATAACTGAATCAAATTACAATATAAAATCAAGAGTAAACACCGCTCTAAAATATATTCAAGAAAAGCCAGATTGGAAAGAAAGCATGTCCCGAGCATTTGAAATTGTCAACACAATCTAATTCATTTCAATAAACCAAAGCAAATGCATAGGCCATTTTTAGGGCAGCCGACTAGTCTGTGATACTGTAAAGGTGGATGCTAGACAGGAAGCATTTATGAAAACTCCAGGTAACAAAACCCAAGAGGGAACCGTAATGTAAACTGCAGACTTGAGGGAATAGTAACGTATCAGTATTGGCTTCTCATTTATGATAAATGCCTCAGAAATGCAAGATGTTAAGAGGAGAGATTGTGTGCAAGGGGGAGGGACATGCAGGAATTTTCTGTCCTTCCTGCACAATCTTTAACCCTAAAACTCAAAATAATGAAGTCCTTCCTTTGTTTTAAACCCAACAAAGCCATCAGTGACATCCGGCCACCACACTTACCTTGATAGGCCTCTCCAGATCTTTCCTTGTAAACCTCATCACAATGAGCCCAAAGATGGTCAGGCCGTAAAAAAACCAGGCTGTAAAACTGAAGTAATTGACCAGTGAGTTGATGTCCCCAGGGATGATGTAAATGATGGCGATGGTGCCCTAGTAGGAAGAATGAGGAGTGTGCAGGTCACTTAGGCACAAAACATCCTTATTGCTACACGGTAGACTAAAGAAGCACTTTTTACGCAGGAAAGAAACTTCCTGTTTTCCCTCTTGATATTTGGGGTTAAACCAGACTTTGGTTAGAAATAGATACTGCCTTTGGGAACATTGATTATTATCCCCGCCATATATCATCAGTTAACAGTGTTTATCCTCTTTAGCTTTTTTTTTTTTTTGGATGAGGTGGGGGACTTGCCTTTTTGGAATTTACAGTCTCGGCTTTTAGGGAAGGTTTTTACATTTGTCTGTGGATATCCAGGGCTCATGTATGAGATTACTGATAAGCATTACTGAATAATCAGATGAGGGACAGTTTGCTATGTCTACTAGGTAGCTAAAGTCTGATCCTCAGAGCCTATGGTTTGGACTGTCAACAACGCTTGGGCCCACAGGGGCTTGACCTCCTGACCGGGTCTGCACGGTCTGCATCCGAATCCTCCTTATTTATTGTTTGTTTAAGGGACGCTGCCTGTCTTAGGCAGTCAGTGCAAATTCCTCAGTCTTACCAGTCATTGAGACTCATTGCAGCATGGCAATGGCTCTGTCTTAAGTTGCCGAGGTTCCACGTGATCCTTACCCGTCTCTGGCCACACGTCCAGCATAAACAGCCGCCATCCGAGGAAGGCAGGGAGGGAGGAGATTGGCTGGAGACCCCATGCGCCAGACGTTGCCGGCCCGCCACCTGCTCTAAGGTGACCAAGCAGGATCACTATGCTGAGGTTCAATCAAGTTCTTAGGGGATCTTACTCTCTAGCAGGGGTAGCAAATTAGTAGCCACTCAGTGTTCACTTTGAGAATTACTTATATCATAAATTTGAGCATGTAGCTGATGAATATCCACAGACAAGTGTATATTGTTCCACAAATTTGATGTGATTTTAAACAGGAAAACCAAAAACAAACTGCGCACACACACATACATAACTCAGTTAAGTGCTGTTGAGTTGGTTCTGACTCATAGTGATCCTGTATAGGGTTTCCAAGGAGCAGCTGCTGGGTTTGAACTCTGGCCTTGTAGTTCACAGTCCAGTGCTGATCCTACAGCACCATACCAGGATATCTATCTATCTGTCTGTCTGTCTATCTATCTATGTTGTTCCTTTACATTAAGCAGAAATACCAGAATATAAAGCTATTGTTTTTCAACATATTCTCCATCTAGGATGGTACACGTGGAGTACTGGTGTGTGGCACTATGGGTTAATGCACTGGATGCAAAGTTGGTTTGAACCACAAGCTCAGCTGTTCAAACTCAAAAGTCAGTCCTTGGAACTGGTCGCTATGAGTCAGAACCAACTCAACATCTCTTAACAATAAGGATGGCACACTTCTGAAAGCGCTGTTCTGTCTCTAACCCTTTCTGGAAGCATTTGGGGCTCCCCGATTTATATCAGGTCATAACATTTTGGGCATCCCTGAAGGACTGTTTCCCTTTCACTGTTTTTTTTTTTTTTTTAATTTTAGGAACAAAAATGTCTTAAGGGTCAAAAAGTCAGGGCTGTACGATGGATGGGGTAAGGTTTCCCAACAAGTTCCTCAGAGGACAACAGCCCTTGTTACCCTTGAAGAATGAGCAGGTGCATCGTTTTGATGGAAAAAAAAATTCTTTAGCACATCTTCCTGGCCTTTTCATCAATGTAATTTTTTATTAAATCTTCACAATAAATCCCCATGATTGTACTGTGTCCTTTGAGAAAAATCTATCATAATTGCCCCTTTGAAGTTACAAAAGAAACAGTCGCCTTATCCCCCTGAATTGGCCCCTCTGTCTGGAATTGAACTGGCCCATCAGAAGCCAGTGTTTCAGTGGACCTTGTGTTTGAAGTCACCTTCCAGGAACTACACATCTATTACAGAGTCCTGCTGTGGCGTTGTAGGAGAAGCTCTTGACTGCTAACCAAAAGGCCAGCAGTTCAAGCCCACCAGCTTGCTCCTCAGAAACTCTGTACAGGGTTGCTGTGAGTTGGACCAACTGGACAGCACTTAACAACATTACTGAGAGAACTTACCTGCAACCATCCATTGATGGCAGAGACATACTTAAACACATTTTGTTTGAAATAAACCTGTGCATTTACTACAACCTTAGTAGCAATACTTTCTGACTCACCCTCATATAGGGTGATACATGTTTGTTTTTACATATGGTGTGTTCGTGTGTCTCTCCACACACATGCATTATCAACTGTCTAATTATGAATTTTTTTCCCAGCGACAGGACCCTGGTTTACGAAACTTATGCTTAGGCATTGAGGCCTGATCTTGACCTCGACAGGGGTCCCCACTCTCAGGTGTTTCCTCATCTTCAAGGGGAGCAGGCTGACAGTAGGGGTTTTCCTCAGGGGCGATGCTAATACTTGGTTTCCTGAGACTAGGAGTGTCCAGGACAGGTCGGAGGGCCCAACTGCACAAGGAGCCCAGGACGTCGAAAGCCTTGGACTGTAATGAAACACGCCTGTCAGCCTCCACCTTGTAAAATGCCCTATTCTCCTTCCAGACCCTAAACTAGCAGGTTTGTATAGGCTGTCACCAAAGACAGATGTACCTATGTGGAAGGGTCAAATGTGTCTTTCTCAGATACATTCAGAACAAGAAAGAACTAAAATGTTGAACTGTCTTGGATTTTGTATCTCTGTTTTGCCTTGAAAAGGAGCGCTGGTGGCACCGTGATTAAAGCCATCAGAGGCTAACTGGAAGCCCAGTGGTTTGAACCCACCAGCCACCCATGAGAGAAAGATGTGACCATAACTTCTGTAAAGATTTCCAGCCTTGGAAACTCCGTGGTCGTTCTACTCTGCCCTGCTGGTTAGCTAACGAGCTGGAAATAACTCAGTGACAGATGGTTTGGTGTGGTTGATTTCATCTTGAGGCATTTGTTGTTAAGTGCCTTCAAGCTGGTTCCGACCCATAGTGACCCTGTACAGGGTTTCCGAGGAGCGGCTGGTGAGCTTAAACTACTGACCTTGTGGTTCAAACCAACTTTGAGTCCAGTGTATTAACCCACAGCGCCACACCAGGACCTTCCCCTTGAGACATAAGAGACCTTTATCTGGGTCCCTGAATTACTTGGAAACCATGGGGCTAGCAATGTGGGTCTACTTCCAAACTCAGGGGCCCTCTGCCTTTTAGGAAGGTGTTTTCTTGGTCGAATCCATACTTACATAAAAGATGATGGCAGGGGCTGGAGTCAGGCGCCTGACACTAATGTAAGAGAGAATTTTCAGCATGTGGCCTTCCCGACCTGCAACGTAAACAAGCCTGAAAAAGAAGGAATATGGAAGTCAGCTTTAGGAACCTTTCCAATGATGTCACAGAGAGGGCAACCAGGTGGGTGCCTGGCTATGGAGACGTGACGTGAGAGAGCTACGTGCATGGGAGAGGACTGGATCTTCATGCTGTGAGTCACCAAACCAGGAGAGAGGAGGAATGGCTTGGGGTGGTCTTTTCCAGGAATTACCAATTTGGGTCCTAAAAGCTAGGCAAGAAACCAATGGGAAGATCAGTCCCAGGCCACTTGCTCCTGGGGCACCTTGTACTTGCGAAATCAAAGCTGCACAGAATTCCCATGTTACACAAATCGCATGTGAGTCCACAGTGGAATATTTCTTTTTGAGTGGAGTCCACAATTCCACTCAAGTGGAATAATTCTTCCCAAGCACTGGTAATTCCACACACACTGAACCCAATCCAAGACATGCCCAGATATAAACAGCGCTGCTGCTATTCCTAAGTGCCATTGAGTCCGTTCTGACTCATAGAGACCCAGTATAGGGTTTCTGAGGAGCAGCTGGTGGGTTTGAACTGCTGACCTTGTGGTTCCCATTCCAGTGCTGATCTGACAGCACCTAGATTGTTTAGCCACCTAGAATTTGACTCTGAAATCAGTCGCCCCTATCACTTTAAAGATACTGTTTCTCATAAGACATCTACTGTAGTTCGAATTGGCACAATTCTGTAGTTAATTTAAAAATTCATTATTCCTTAAGATTTTCTGATGATTTTTCCTCCACAGTAATGTTTATAGCCCTGGTGTGGCGCTGTGGGTTAATGTGCTTGACAGAAAAGCCAGTTTGAACCACAGCGCTGGCGGCTCAGGCTCACTAGCTGCTCCTTGGAGACCCTATACAGGGTTGCTAGGAGTTGGAACAACAAATTATCACGCAAGACTACAGGCAAAGTAAACTTTCAAATAAACAGTGACTCTGAGACATTTCACTACCCAATCCTCACTGAAAACTATCGAAGGACAGACTCACAGACAACGGTACTGAACTCGGAGAAGGTGACTACAAGAAGCGATGGCAATGGGAAAACAGAAACGATACAAGAACAGGGTTTCTTTTTGGTAATGACAGATTGGTTTTGGAGTGTTAGTTTTATAATAACAAGGTGTAACTAATAGGCTGGTGGTGTAACTAACGGTGTGGTGGTGTGCCGTGGAGTCAGTTCTGACTCATAGCGACCCTGCCTAGGGTTTCTAAGGCTGTAAATCTGTATGGGAGAAGGAAGCCTCATCTTTCTTCCCCAGAATGGATGGAAGTTTCAAACTCTTTACTGTGAGGTAAGCAGCTATCAGAGCTCCTTGACTAAACAGCTAGACAATAAGAAATGGAGGGGAATTGAGCTACTGACATTCGTGTGAAATTTTTAAGAGTCTCAATAAAAAAACAGAAACACAATGTCCACATCAGTAGAAGAAAAAGGAATAAATATACTTGATGGATATAATAAATTAGAATACGATTTTTAAAAGCCAAGAAATCACAGAGCAGTATGTTAAAAATCATTCTAACTACCAGTAATTGCAAAAACTGCCAACAGATGAAGCTTGTCTGATCAGAGACTGGGGTTGTATTCAAAGAGACGTGAGCCAAAGGGCAACAACGCTGAAAGACAAAAGGATAAAAGGAAATGGGACATGGTCCCAAAAAACCGCCTAAGAAGAACCGGCATACCAATATCAGTTTCAGACAAAATAGAATAAAATGCAAAAATAGGGAGAGTTCCTACTGAAAAAAAGAACAGCTCACCCAAAAGATATTAAACCCAGGCTCCTTTAAAACAAGACGCCAACTAACAAATTCCAACTAAAGTGGGACATGGGAACAGTACAAGCTTATTCTATAAAAATCTAGAAGCAATTACAGAATATACATTATTTTCAAGCCCATTGGAAACATTTGTAAAAATTTGCAATAAGCTAAAAGAAGTCTTAAAAATTCCAAAGCATTTGTGTCACCAAGATCACATACTCTGGCTGGCGTTCAGTGTTGTCTAGTTAGTGCTGACTCACAGAGACCCCGTATGGGGTTTCCAACACTAAATCTTTGCTGAAGCAGAAAGCCTTATCTTTTTCTCACAGAGTCTCGTAGGCTCTAAACTGCCAGCCTTGTGGTCCACAGTTCAGTGTTTATCCTACAAAGCTACCAAGTTCCCCACATACTTTTGACTATAGTCCAAGAAAACAAGTCAGGAATACAGAAACCTAAAAAGCCCATCTACTTATTTGAACTTTAAATGGCATAAACATGGCATTAAGCTAATTCCCAAAATAAAAGTAAAACTGGGGGAAAGGAAGAGAATAGGACATAGGGAGACAATGCTGTGAATTTACTCTTTAAATTTCATCAATTATGTACAAATTAATATACGAGTTCCATGAAATCAAAATGCAAACAGGACTTTTGGAGCTTAATAAAATTATTGTCATTGCTTCTGGAATGCTAAAGAAATGCCTAACATATAGGAGCTCTGGTGGTGGCTGTGTGCCGTGGAGTCGGTTCCGAGTTACAGTGACCCTGTACAGGGTTTCCAAGGCTATAAATCGCCACGGGAGCAGAAAGCCTCATCTTTCTCCCGTGGTACAGCTGGTAGTTTCAAATTGCTGACCTTGAGATTCACAGCCCGATTCACAACCCCTATGCTACCAGAACTCTTACCAAATTTTAAATTACTGAAGTTGTAAATGTTTTAATAAGTATGATAAAGGCACAGGAAAAGACTTAAAAGTATTAAAACAAAATGAACCAAGGGGATGATAGGAATGATGATGGTGGCTTCAAACCAGCAGGAAGAAGAATGGATTCTTTAATGAGTTAACAATGAGACAACAAGTAGAGAGATTTGGAAAAAGGGAATGTGAGCTACATGCCTCATAACCAAAATACATTCAAGATTGACCAAAGAGTCAAAATGCACTAACTAGAAAGAAATGTAAGTGATTATATGATCATCAAAGGGAAAAAGATTTGTATTCATGAAATAGAAAATGCAGACAACAGTTGGGAAAAATCTTAAATTTGACCCCCATAAAAATTACATACATCATAATTCAATGTAGTAAAAGTTCTTGGCCAACCCCAAAGCTGCACATTTTTGGGATACAAAATAATTAAAACAGATTACCTAAGTTTAAGTGCTAAACCTACAAAACATCTAGAATAAAACGCAGATGTTGCAGCTGAAAGTTTGGCAAAGGTTTTTAGCGACGACAACAAAAGCATGATCTATAAAAGAAAATTGGTAAACCAACTTTGTCAGAATTAAACACTTGGTTGCTTCAAAAGTACCATCAAGAAAATGAAAAGACCCTGGACAGAGAGGAAGAAAAACATGGAACAAAGCTCCTTTATAAAACAATAACAACAGCAAACAAACCAACTTCATAGTCTAATAGAGACTGGAGGGACCCCTTCAGTCCTAGAATCAAACTCACTCCCATGGCTCAGATGTCAGCTAAACAATACACAGGCGTACAGGGACACACTCCTTAGAACCATAAGAGCAGCATTTGCCCAGCGTTGAAACTCAAGAAGGTAGAAGGGATGGATGAAGGAAGGATGAATAGAAATGGAAAATCCAGAGAGTAAGTGGAAAGAGTGTCTGCCGCTTTACAAGGGGGCTTCAGAAAATTTGTAGAAAATAGAAAAGATAATGGAGTTTTCCCACAACTTTTTGAAGCCCACTGGGATCATGGGGGAATGCAATCAGTGTCACAAAATTGTTGGATGGAAAAGAGACCCAAGAAAACTAGCAACATTTATAAATAAACCATTGTTGGCTAGAAATCCAATTTGTCCCTAGTCACAATAAAACGTCAACAAAGAAAAGACCCTAGAAAAATAGCAGTGTAAATAAACCATTGTTGGATGAAAATCCAATTTGCTGTATCAGCTTTCACCCAATTCACAATAAAACGTCAAAAAAGAAAAGACCCTAGAAAAACGGCAGTGTAAATAAACCATTGTCCCAACCCTCCCCGGCAAATATAAAAAATACAACTTGACTTTGAGGGACTCAGAATCAGAGAGCAGAAGAAAGCATCAGGGAAGATCAAAGAATCAACAATGAGGGACATGCAGTAGGAAAATCACTCCTCCCATGATCCCGCACTCTCCCCCTAGACAAGCTGAAAGTGGCCCCAGAAAAAGAGCCACCACAGCCTCTACGTGAACAGAGAGAGCAGACCCCAAGTTTCTGCTCTAAAAGCAACATGGCAGATGTCCCCAGGGGCCCGTTTCAGTGTCATAGCCCCTCCCAGACTAGGACACTGTCACCTGCAAGACTGCAGGGAATTGCTACCCAGGCTCCCAGGGTCCTCTAACTGCACACTCCACAGCTCTGGCCTCTAAAACCAACAGGACAAACCTCCTTGTGGCTCCCTGAGGCTTGGTCTGCCTCCACTTGCAGCTAGCACTGGGCACTACTGACTGAGGCTGAGGGAACAGGAGTTGGAAGGGCAAGCAGCATTCACATCTAGCAAGCTACTCGGAGGACTCTGATAGCAACAAGGCAGGGCTCTGGAGGTCAGACCACAGTGCGACACCTTCTCCCTGACCTGGTAACAACTGTTTTGCCAGGCTGATGCTACAGTTGGGTTGACACCCATCCTCAACATACTACCTGCCTCCCTGTGTACCACACCACATAGCTCAGAACTCTCTGGTTCCAACAGGACAGACCTTCCCGACATAGTCTGGGTCAGCTTGCTCCCTCTTCTGGTTGGAAGACAGCTGTCTACGCCTGCTACGTGTGAGGAGGCAGGTGTCTTGAGTGAGGCAATGCCCACAGCCAACATATCAGACCTGATAGCAACCAATCAGGTCTCCCTAGGAGTTCATTTGGGGTGTGGTAACTGTAGGCTGTGTGTTGATACAAACTCACACAGAAGGTTCCCAACACCGGAGTCAGGGGGTGGGTCACCTAAATGGAGGCTGTTCCTCCAACCACCACAGGATCATAGGGCTCTGAAACTACAATGATCTCTCAGTGGTCCTCCTGGTGAGTGCCAGCCCCACTCCTCCTACTGAAACAGAGGAAGGTCAGCTCAGATGAAACAAGCAGCTCTACAGAACAGGGAAGGAAGCTTTGGGCAAAACTAGACTGTAACACCCAGCCCCAAAGAGGGGGGTGGTTCTCTGGGTGTGGGTTTTCAGACTAAAATATGTGGTTGCAGAAACAAAGTAATATAACCACAGAGAGAGGACGCGCCCCATGGTGGACAAATGGATTAGTGCACAATATCTGCATGGATGGGTGGCTGCATTGGTACACAGATTGGTAATGTGTTCTCTGGTATTATTTGGGACAGTTGAAAGCTAAAAACTGACATCTGGAAGATTAATTAAACCAAGGAGGGAAAAGCAGCTTTTAAAGAAAGGGAGAGAAAATGGTAAGCAAAAGCTGAAGGCTCTGCCCACCTAGGAATAGTTTCTTGCAGAAAGTAGTGTGGGCAAAGACAGCAAATATGGGGGGGGGGGAGGAATTTGGAAAGCTAACACCCTTGAGAATTCCAGTGTCACACTGAGTGGAGAAACAATGGCCCCTCCAAATGAACATGACAAAGGAAATGAAAGTGTATCTAGGGGTGACCAAATAATACTGACATCATTAGCAAAGCACTGCTAAAGAAGGAAAACAAAATAGGAGGCCTCAGAGTTCCCAATGTCAAAACCTACTACACAGCCACGCTAGTCAAACAGCCTGGTACTGGTCCAACAGACACACAGACCAATGGGACAGAATCGAGAAGCCATCCACCTATGACCCATCTTTGACAAAGGACCGAAACAGTCTGTTTAATAAATGGTGCTGGCAAAACTGGATATTCATTTTCAGAAAAATGAAACAGGATCTGTATCTCACAATATATAAATAAATGAACTCAAGATGGATCAAAGACCTAAATATCACACCCGAAATTACAAAGGCCACCATAGAAAAAATAGAGACAAACTTAGGAGAACCTAATGTGTGGTGATAAATATACTGTCAAACATTACTAAACAGGTGCTAAGAGAACACAAACCAGATGACTGGGACCTCCTAAAATAACTTACACACATCAAAGGAGCCCTGGCGTGGCGCTGTAGGATAAAGTACTGGTCCACATATTTGGTTTGAAGCACAAGGCCAGTAGTTCAAACTCACCAACCACTCCTCAGAAACCCTATACAGGGTCACTATGAGTCAGAACCGGCTCAATAGCACTTAACAAGAACACCATAAAGGTGTCACAAAAAGTTAAAACTGAACCCACAGACTAGGAAAACATTTTTGGCAATGACATATCTCATAAGAAAACTTTACACTTCAACAAGAAAAAGACAATCCAATTTAAAAATGGTCAGAGGACATGAACAGAGACGTCACTGAAAAAGACATTCAGGAGGCCAGCAAGCACATGAAGAAATGCTTGTGATCATTAGCAAAGCGAGACAACAATGAAGTATGTCTCATCACAGCATTAATAGCAAAGTTTCAAAACAAGACAACACCTGGTGAGGTTGTGAAGCTCCTGGAACACTCGCACTGCTGGTGGGATTGTAAAATGTACAACCATTGTGGAAAACATTATGGTGCTTCCTGGAAAAGTTGGGAATGAAAATACCAGCTGATTCAGAAATCGTACTACTAAGTGTATATCCTAGAGAAATAAGAGCTGTGACAAGAATGGGTGTGGTGGTGTGAAGTGCCACCGAGTCAGTTCTGACCCATAGTGGCCCTGTATAGGGTTTCTGAAGAGCAGCTGGTGAGCTTGAACCACCGACCTTGCAGCTCAAAGGGTTTTGCAGTCTGGCGCATTAACCCACAGCGCCACACTTGTTGTTGTTGTTAAGTACCGTGGAGTCTATTTTGACTCATAGCGACCCTGCACAGGGTTTCCGAGGCTGTAAATCTTTACAGGAGCAGAAAGCCTAATCTTTCTCCCGCGGAAAGTCTGGTAGTTTCGAACTGCTGACCTTGAGGTTAGCAGCCTGATTCACGCTACCAGAGCCACACTACACACACCCATATTCATCGGAGGCCTGGGGTGGCACTGTAGGATAAGCACTGGACCCCAAGGTGGGTTTGGAGGCAAGGTCGGCAGTTCAAACTCACCAGTTGCTGCTCAGAAACCCTCTACAGGGTTGCTAAGGGTTGGAACTGATTCAATGGCACTGATTCAACAACAACACATTCATCACAATACTATTGACAATAGAAGAAGAAATGGAAACCACCTGAATGCCTTCAACAGAAGAATGAATAAACTATGGTAACAGTGCTCAAGAATAACAATGACTCTGCAAACAGCCTCACAACATGGATGAACCCAGAGGACATTGTTGACGTTAAGTGCTGTCAAACTGGTTCCAACTCATAGTGACCCCGTATAGGGTTTCCAAGGCTGTATATCGCTGTGAAGCAGAAAGCTTCATCTATCTACTATGAAGCAGTTGGAGGACTGGAATCGCAAACCTTGTGGTTAATAGTCGAATGCATATCCTCTAGATTATGCTAAGTGAAATTAACCAATTACAAAAGGAAAACTCTATAAGAGCATTATACTGAAATGTCAAGAAGAGGTTTTCACACTAAAAAAAATATTTCTTTGATGGCTACCAGGGATGGGAGGAAAGGGAAGGTAAATCACTAACTAAGTAGAGGATTGTTGTTGTTGTTGTTACGTGCCGTCAAGTCGATTCCGACCCGTAGTAACCCTGTATAGGGTTTCCGAGGAGCAGCTGGTGAGCTTGAGTCGCCGACCTTGCAGTTCAAACGGCTTTGCAGTGCGGTCCATTAACCCACAGTGCCACACTAGGACTCCTAACTAGAGGGTAGACACATATTAACAATAAGGGGGGAGGGAGGGTGGTAAGCAAAAAAATAAAGCCAGAGGAAGAGTACAAGAGTTAAAAGCAACAGAAGTAAATTCTATGATAAACACAATCTTGTCATGACAATCATTTATAACTAGACTCCTGGTGCGGCACTGTAGGATAAGCAGTGGACTGCTAAGCACAAGGTCAGTGTTTCAAACCCACCAGCTGCTCCTCAGAAACCCTATGTAGGGTTGCTATGAGTCGGAACCAACTTGACAGTACTTAACAACAGCAACAATAAATGGATGTGTAGAAAGACACACAAGACGAACAGGTATGGGAAGGAGAACAAAACTATACTCATGAATAGACAGACAGATATAGGTTTGCTAGAGAATATTTCAACATGCATTTATGTATGTTGCAAATGCAAATATAGTAAAGCATATTGGGGGCCTGGAGTTCTGGTGTGGCGCTGTGGGCTAACGCACTGGACTGCAAAGTTGGTTTGAACTGCAAGGTTGGTGGTTCAAGCTCACCAGTTGCTCCTCAGAAACCCTATGCAAGGTCGCTATGGGTTGGAACCAGCTCAACAGTACTTAACAACAACAACAAACCGAGGGCGAAGATATGAAACTTCTTAGCCATAACCAAATACCTTAAAGAAATGTGTTGCTGGACCTGGGGACTCAGGATTATAATCTTTGGAGATTCCAAGCACAATTGGCATTACATACTCCAGAAATAATTTTTTTTTTTTTAATTTAAGGTTTATAATGTGGATTG
>NW_006408622.1:6915111-6959839 GCF_000296735.1 Chrysochloris asiatica
ACTTAGTCTCCTATATGCACCCAACATCAGGGCACCTAAGTGTATAAAGTAAATATTGACAGAATTGAAGGGAGAAACAGAACTACAATCAGAGTTGGAGCTTTCAATACTGGGCAGACCATCTAGAAAGAGGATCAACAAGGAATCCATGGACCTGAATGACAGGATAAACCAACTCAACTTCACAAACTTCTATTGAACTCTCCACCCAAAAGCAGCACAACAGACATTCTCCAGTGCACATGGATCATTGTCCAGGATAAGACCACATGTTAGGTCACAACGCAAGTCTCAGTAAATTTTTAAAAAATTGAAATCATACAAAGTATTTTCTCTGATCACAATGGAATAGTTAGAAATCAATCACAGAAAAAACCCAGGAAACTATCTAAACATGGAAATTAAATGACACACAATTAAACTACCAATGGATCAAGCAAGAAGTCAAAACAGAAATCACACATTTCTTAGAGTCAAATGAAAATGAAAGCACCACATACCAAGCCTTATGGGATACAGTGAAGGCAGTAATTAGAAGACAATATCTATAGTCTCAGGAGACACCAAGGCCAATTGGCATAGCATAGTCCACAAAGCCAGTGTTCTACATCCTACTTTATTGAATAGCGACTGTGGTCTTAAAAGCTTGTGAGTGGAAAGGTGTTTCATGTTCATTGATACACATTTAGCACAATTCCAATCAAAATTCGAACAGCCTTTATAGAAAGAGAAAAACCGATCTTCAACTTCATATGAAATGGTAAGAGGTCCCAAATAACTAAAGCAATGTTGAAAGAGTAGAACAAAGTAGTAGAACTCACATTGATTTAAAAATATACTCTATAGGCACAGTATTCAAAACAGCCTGCTACTAATATAACAACAGTCACATCATAGGCCAATGAAATAAAATTGAGAAAAAGAACCAAACATCTATAGTCAATTGATTTTTTTACAAGGGTGCTGAGTCCATTCATTGGGGAAGTACAATGAGTTACTTCGATAAAACGGTGCTGGGAAGATTGGATTCCATAGACATGAAAGTGATTCAGGATTAATGCCTCACATCATACACAAAGACAAACTCAAAATAAGTTTAAGGACATAAATGTGCAAACTAAAACCCAAAATTTTTAGAAGATTAAAGTAGGGGCAGTGTTATCAGTCTTAACAATGGATTATCTAATATGATAACATGCATAAGGGACAAAAGACAAATTAAATGAGACCTCAAAAGACTTAACGAAAAATGGTGAAAAGACAAACTACTGATGGTGTGAATTATCTTCAGAAACCATTTATCTAACAGGAATCTATAACCAAACACTACATAAAACTTTATCAAGAAAAAGACAAAGAATCAAATTATAAAACGGGCAAAGGGCTGGAATAGACAGTTCACCAAATAGGACATTCACATGACCAGTCACATGAGGAGAAGACATTCAGCATCATTAACCACCAAAGAGATGCAAATCACAACCATAGCGAGATAAGATTTTACTCCCACTAGGCTCAGGGAGTTCCTAGTGTGGCGCTGTGGGATAAAGCACTGGACTACAAGATCAGTTTGAACCACAGGGTCAGCAGTTCAAACTCAGCAGCCACTCTATGGAAACCCTATACAGGATCACTGTGAGTCAGGACTGACTCAATGGCCCTCAACAACAATAGGCTGGAGGAGTCCTAGCGGCGTAGCTAGTTACACATTGGACTATAACCAAAGTGTGTAAGCAGTTCAAGTCCACCAACCACTCCAAGGGAGAAAGATGAGGCTTTCGGCTCCTGTAAAGGTTTACAGCCTCAGGACTATGCGTCACAACCGACTCAATGGCACATAACAACAGAATAGTTAAGATAAAACAAACATACAACAAATACTGGAGTGGCAGTGGGGAACTTGGAATCCTTATTTATTGCTAGTAAGAATGCAAAATGGTGCAGCTATTATGGAAAATGGTGTGATGCTTCTTCAAAAATTGAGCAGTAGAACCACCCCGTGATCTGGTAACTTTACTCTTAGGTATGTACCAAAATAACGTGAAAACAGATTGTAGACCAGGTGTCTATTCACAGTAGTCAAAAGATGGAGCAAACTAAATGCATACCAACGCAAATGAATAAACAAAATACGCGTATATCTAATGGAATACTACTCAGTCAGTTGTTAAGTGCTGCCAAATTGGTTCTGACTCATATCGACGCTATATAGGGTTTCTGAGGAGTGGCTGGCGAATTTGATCCGCTGACCTCACTTATCCTACAAAGCCACGCTAGAACTCACCCAGTAGAAGAAATGAAATCTTGATACATGCTACAATACGGATGGAGCTGGAAGACACGCTGAGTGAAATAAGTCAACCGTGAGAGGACAAATATTGTATAACTTAATTTAAGTAAAAAGAAAAGGTAAATGTGTAGAAAGCCAAGTTTCTTAAGTGGTTACAAGGGAGAGAGGGAGGGACAGAGGAAAGGTGGTTAACAATGAGGGAAAGATTGATGAAGCGTAGAAGGCACAGCCGGTCATTGGCATTGCAGTCAAATAATTGGTCACCTGTAAAGAGTTGAAGTGGCAAGAATTGTGTGATAGAAGCATTCACAATCATGACAAGAAAGGAAGGAGGGAAGGAAGAAGCTACCAAGACTGATTATGTACAACCAGACACCTCATGGAATTTGAATCCTTGGTTTGGAGGTTGAGGATCATGATTTCATGGGACATCCCAGTAAATTGTCCTAATAGCATGTCTAGTGCTTCTCTTCTGTCTCCTTATTTGATATGTAGTATATGGGGTCATAAAAGCTTGCAAACAGCTATCCAAGGCACAGCAATTAGTCTCTATTCACTAGGAATAGAGGAAGGAGAGTCTGAAATTGGAGAAAGATATGACTGTGTGACTGTCTCCATAAACAGCTGCCTCCTTTGCCATGAGACAGAAAGAAGTGGATGGTGTCTGGTTACCATAACCAAACATTTTGATTAAAGACTGTGTAGAAGAGTCCTGATCCTGATCAACGGGGGAAAATAAAGAATAGAATTGGGAATTCTCATGAACCCCAGACTTTCTGGAGTCAGGGAACCTAAATGAACCCCTGAAACTACTGTCCTGAGTTCATCTTTAAACCTTAAGCCAAATACATCCTCTGAAATCTTTCTTCTTAAACCTAAACAATTGTTGTTGTTATGTGCTGTGGAGTCGGTTCCGACTCATAGCGACCCTGTACAGGGTTTCTGAGGCTGTAAATCTTTACGGGAGCAGAAAGCCTCCTCTTTCTCCCACGGAACAAACAGTTGGTAGTTTTGAACTGCTGCCCTGAGGTTAACAGCCTGATTCGTAACCACTACGCTACCAGAGCTCCTTAACTTAAACAATAGTTGGATTTAATTAGTAAATGTGCCTATCTTGAGCATTATGCTCTTTTAAGAACTAGAATAGGATCAAACTGACAATGACAAGTAGAAAAATTAGACAGGAACCTGAGGTGGCAGTAAATTTATGTTACTGGGGAAAGAACAACTCAGAAAAGGAGGCTGAAAACGGATGCACAACTTGAAGAGCGAAATCAATGTCATTAAACAGCCCAAATCGAAGCTGTTGAATTAGCTGGTATATGTTTTGCTATGTATGTTCTCAGCAAAACCAACAAAATAAATTTAAATTTTTAAAAAAAGATTTAAAATGCAAAAAGAAAAAAAGAGACTAGAAGAAAATATGTGCAAATCCTATAATTGATGAAGGACTTGTACCCAGCAGGAAAAAACTCTTACCACACACTAGTAAGTTTCCATACAACCCAATTTTTAAAGCGGGTAAGAGGTTTGAATAAACATATTACCAAAGAAGACACATGCATGGCTAATAAACACTTGAAAACATGCTCAGTATCATTATTCATTAGGAACATGCACAGTAAAAGCACAGTGAAGGCTGTGACAGTTTTATCAACGTGGCTACGTTGGACCCAAACCCAAACTGAACCCACTGCGGTCAAGTCAATTCTGACTCACAGCAGTACCACAGACAGCAGAACTGCCCCAGAGGGCTTCCAAGGTGTACATTTTTACAGAAGCACACTGTCACATCTTGTTTCCATGATGTGGCTGGTGGGTTAGAACAGTCAACCTTTCTGCTAGAAGCCAAGTACTGTGCCACAAAGGCTCAATAATCAGTTGACTTTAAATAAAGGTGATTGCCTTCAATGGTGTCAGCTACACTCAGTCAGTTTTTCAACAGCCTAAACAGCAAAATCTGAGATTTCCTGGAGGAGAACTTCCTTCAAGACTGAAACGTCATCTCCTGCCTGAGTTTCCAGCCTGCCTCCTTATCCTACAGATTTCAGACTTGTCAGTCACCCAATGGCAAGTCAACTACTTTAGATAGATAGATATGTGATGGATTGATGATGGATGAATGGATAGATTAAATGGTGGATGGATGGATGGATAGATAAGACATGGTGGATGGATGGATGGATGGATGGATAAATGGATAGGTGGTAGATGGCTGGGTGAATGGATAGATATGATGGCAGAATGATGGATGGATAGATAGATAGATGATAAATGGGTGGATTAATAGATGATAGCTAGATGGATGGATGAATGGATAGATGGTGAATAGATAATTGGATAGATATATAGATGGTGGATGGATGGATAAATGGATAGGTAGTACATGGATGGATGAATGGATAGATAAGATAGATGGTGGATGGATGGATAATATAGATGGTGGAATGATGGATGGATGGATGGATAGATAAATGGATATATAGATGGTGAATGGATAGATAGATGGTGGATGGATGGAAATATAGATAGATGGTGAATGGATGGATAGATAAATGAATATATAGGTGGTGAGTCGATAGAGGGATGATGGAGAGATATCGCCTAGTATCCTCTGTAAGCCATGAGAGGTTTAACCTGGCAGAGCCCTGAGGACTTTAGGGGTTTATCTTCCTCAAGTGTGAAATTGGCCTTGCTGCCCTCTGCCCACCCTGGTAGAGTGTGTGGCTGTTGAGTACCCTACCTGCCCGTCGTAAAGCAGGTCCCGTTGGCAGCACCGATGGTAGAAAATGCCACAAAAAGTGGAACGACCCAAGAGGCTGGGTAGAGAACACGGTCCCCAAACGTCTGGTGAGAGAAGTGAGATGAATCCTGAGGGTCTCTCATAGCCCCCATGAGCCATTGGTCCCCCAAAGCCACTGCGCCTTCTCAAAGGTCCTGGATCCCCACCTTCCCACTTTGGGCTCAGGCTCTGTGATTTCCTCTAGTGGAGAGGAAAGGAGAAAGGAGAGAACCCTTCGTCATTTTAAGACTTTCTCAGGATCTTCTGATGGTAAGAGGAACCTCTCCTCCACTCCTCCCTACCATCTCAATATCCTTCTCTTACACTGGCCTCTCACTTCGTGGCCTTCCTCACTTGGAATAGCCTTGTTCTCCAGTCCACCTTAGCCACCAACTCTCATGGTCAGTGACCTCGCTGTTAACCCAAACTGCATTTCCTCCAGTCTCCCATTGCAGTCCCCTCATTCTCTATTTCTAACTCATTTTCTGTGGTACCCCAACTCCAGCAGACTTCCAGTACACGGATCCCACTGCTTTTCCACCCCTCCCTCTTGTCCTTTCCTTCTTTAAGTTGTGGAAGTTGACTCCAATGCTACAATCACCGCCCTTCAACCACCTTGCACTTTCTCTCCCCTTCATACTTGTCTGTCAAAACCCCCAACCCTGGTGAAATCCAGCTCTATTCTCCACCTCCATCTGCAGAGGGTCTCACGCACACCCCTGGCCTCTCATTGACAGGGGTATTTGGGGCTGTTTTTAAGTCAGTTTTGACTCATAGCGACCCTGTAAACAGTTTCCAAGGAGCGGCTGGTGAATTTGAATTACCAACCTTGTGGTTCAAACTGACCTTGCAGTCCAGTGCCTTATCCTGCAGCGCCTCACCAAGACTCCTAGCCTCCTGGATTTTTAGTTCCCACCTCACCTCTCTTCAGTTTAACACATCCTCCTCTCTGGTAGCGTAGTGGTTACAAATCGGGCTGTGAACCACAAGGTCAGCAGTTCAAAACCACCAGCTGTTCCGTGGGAGAAAGATGAGGCTTTCTGCTCCCATAAAGATTTACAGCCTTGGAAATCCTGTACAGGGTCGCTGTTAGTTGGAACCGACTCCATGGCACATAACTACCAACAACCACCTCTCCCGAGGGGCTTCCCCTTGCCTATCCCTCCTCCCCAGCAGAGGGCCCTGGTTCTCACCACAGCCACAGCCTGGGACTGGAGGAGTTCGGTCGTGGTCATCACAGTGAAGTAGGAAATGTTCATTAGGATGTAACACACCATCACCAGTGGGATCCCAATGACGATGGACAGGGGCAGGTTCCTGGAAGGGTCAGTGACACAGAAGCCCAAGATCAGACCCGAACATCCCATGAGAGACATGTGAGATGGTGGTTTTCAATCATTCCTTCTCTCCCACCACCCACCTGATCAGCCCTTCACCTGCTCCCGGGGTGGGCTGAGGTCACAGGTGCCCCCTTGAAGTCCTCCCTCAAGTGGGGCTTGTGAAATATGAGTCACTTTTAATGGCAAACTCTCCCTCTCTCAGACTCTAGTACAGTAAAATGCTGTTGTTTATAAAGCAAAATGAGCCAGAATGAAAGGGGTTAAGGAGACCCTGGGTGGTTAATGTGTTAGGCTACTAACTGAAAGGTTCCAGGTTCAAGTCCACCCAGAGACACCTTGGAAGAAAGGCCTGATGATAATCATCTTAAACAGCCAGTCACTGAAAACATTAGGAAGTCACAAAGAACGTTACAACAACTGGTTTTTAAGGGAAGTTCAGTCTCTCTTCATCTTAGCAACCATCCACTGCCTCAAACCAACCCAAACTCAAATCAACATATTGTTGCTTTTAAGTGTTTGGTTCTGATCCATAACGACTCTGCACAGGGTTTCCAAGGAGTGACTGGTGGGTTTGAACCACCAACCTTGAAGTTCAAAACTAACTTTATCCTACAGTGCCACACCAGGACTCCAGTGTATAATAAGTTCAAAAAAAAAAGCCATCCACTTGTCCGGGAATGAGTCATTGACTAATGGGAGGAAGAAATTCCACTCCCCCGCCGCCCCAGGAGACGAGAAATATGCTTGCCTAGTCACTGCCTCCTGCCCCGACTCAGCTTTGTTACCTGTAAGGGTTTCTAAGTTCTTCCGTGATATAATTGAGTTGATTCCTGGAGAAAGAAAAGTAACAGGAATATGAGGACACAATGCTAAGAGAAATTAGTCAATCACATAAGGCCAAACATTGTATGACTCCATTTTGATAAGATTAGATATACATACAGAGATCAGTGTTCATTAGTGGTTACCAGGTGTGGGTAAGGAGAAGGGAGAATTCACTCTCTAAGTCATGTTGTTGTTGTTAAGTCTCATCGAGTCAGTTCGGACTCATAACGAGCTTGTATAGGGTTTCCAAGGAGCACCTGGTGAGCTTGAACCCCCGACCTTGCGGTTCAAACCGACCTTGCAGTTCAGTGCCACACCAGGACTCTAGATCAAAGATGCTTGTTGTTTTTGGTGCAGAGAAACGTAGCACCAAATGTGGGTGGAATAAGCACAGCTTAACCAAAGCAAATCATGCTTCTAGGACTCACACAAGAGACAAGGATGTCTGTGCAAAAGAACACGACATATATAATTTGGTAACAACGCCAACAATAACCAGAAAATGAGTGCATGGTCACATATGTGCATAGGTATACACATGTGTGGGTGTGAGAGGGTGTGTATATATGTGTGCACAAATAGAATTAGCTATACTTTATATGTGTCTTTGCATACAGAGAAGTGTGTACCAGCATATTTATTCAGAGAAGACACATAACCTAAAATCTGACTAGATTGATTTTCTGAGCTTGAAGGCTTAGGACCTTGGCCTCATGGAACAAATCATTCGACTGGCATGAAAGAGTTTACAAAGCTCACGTTCTGTATCCTGTTGAGTAGTGTCTGAGGTCTTAAAAGTCTGCAAGCAACTCATCAGAAGTAAAAGAGAAAGAAGGAAACCCAAGATTTAGAGAAGAAACTGAAGAATGAATAGTCTTCTGAGACCAGAAGAACTAGATGGTACCCAGCTACTATTACTGACCATTCTGGTCAGGACCACAATAGATGGACCTTGATAGAACAAGAGAAAAGCACGAAACAGAACTTAAGTTCTTAAAAAGTCCAGACTAACTGAACCAACTGAGATTAGAGGACACACTGAGATTATTGCCCTGAGATGCTCTTTAACCCTTGAACCCAAACAATCCCCTGAGGTTACCTTCAGGGGATTGGCACACACAGATTATGAGTATAGTACTCCATTAAAAAAAAAAAAAAAAACATCTCTAGGAGACCAAAGGTCAACAATTACTGTAATGCAAAGATGAGAAGATAAAGGGGCAGGGAAACTAGAGTGCTGGAAATGGAAAAACCAGAATGCAATTAAAGAGAATGTTGGCACATTGTGAAAAAGTGTAAAGTCACAGAACAGTCTGTATAGAAATTGTCAAGTGGCAGCTTAATTTGCTATGTAAACGTTCATCAAAAGCACAAAAAAATAAGTGGTTATGTGCTGTGGAGTTGGTTCCATGCATAGTAACTCTGCACAGGGTTTCCAAGGCTGTAAATCTTTACAGGAGCAGAAAGCCTCATCTTTCTCCTATAGAACAGCGGGTGGTTTCGAACTTCTGACCTTGAGGTTAACAGCCTGACTCATAACCACTATGCTACCAGAACTCCTTACATGCTGTATGTCGTTGCTGTTAAGTGCGGTTGAGTCAGTGCCAACCCATAGCGACCCTGTACAGGGTTTCCAGGGAACGAATGGTGAGCTTGAACCGCCAACCATGCAGTTCAAACTGATTTTGCAGTCTAGCGTATATATTTAAGTAGTATGAAAAACCTAACTTGCAGTTTCTTTGCTAAGCAGTAATTGTTAGCCTCATTTGAGAAAAATCTAGTCTACAGGACTAATCATCTACATGAGCCTCCTCTAGCCAAGAGGGGGACTAGATGTCCGATTACCACTACCGCTACTCTAATCAAGGCCATGGTAGATGGGGGCTGCTAGCAATAGGAGAAAGGTGGAACAGGAATGTGTGTGGAACAGGAGAAATGTGGAACTATATTCTTTAAAAAAACAAAGACTTACTGAAGCAGTTGGGACTGGTGGGCTCTAATACTCTTTAAAACCTTGAAACAAAACCAGCTCAATAGCAGATTGGCTCACAAAATAAAAAGACATCACCTTTGAATACTGTGCTCCTTTAAAAAACAAAACAAAGTCCAGAATGTTCAGGGTCAGAGAAATTAGAATAATGGAAATGGAAGAACAGAACAGAAATCATGTGACTATCCGTCACTGAAAAATTTGTGTCGACAATATTGAACAGGAATCTTAAACGCAATCAAATGTTTTTTTAAAAAAATAAATGATTCCCCACCACAGAGAAAAAACTCTTCTGCAGAAACAAACACCGGGTTAATTTCTATCCAGCAAGGCTCTGGTGATAGGTGGAAAGTGGGGTCCACTAGACCTACATGTCTGGCAATGGGTCAAGTCTTGCCCTTCCTGGGAGTTGGGAGTAGTGAGTGCTCATGGTCCTTTGAAAAATGGAAGATTCTGCATCTGAAAAGGTATTGAAATTTGCAGATGTTTTAGAAGAAAGAGAGATCCACTTTGCAATGGTCATGCATCTTCCATTAATAGACAGAATAAATAGAATCTCATGTACTAAACGGAATACTTTTAAGGTTGGGATAGAAGTGCCACTGAATAGTCTCTGTCTTGTCAAGTGTGTGGGCCACCCTGGCTGCTTCCAGCTCTGCGAAGCACCCTGTAAGGACTGAGAGAGGGACAGGTGGCTTTGGGCTCAGAAGGGTGCTTAATAAAAGGGAGATGTGAAGATGAATTTTATGGCCATATCGGACCCCAGAAAGAAGAATAAATTGCTTTCCAAGTGGTTTACATTACAAATGCCTACAGAAAGCCAGGACCAGATTGAGCTGGCTTCTCAGGAGTGCCTTACCATCCGTCGTAGGCCCAAAGTCCATTATAAAATGCCAGACTGATGGCTCCCACAGACACTTTCGAACCCTCAAAAGAATTTTCGAAATTCTTCGTATTTCCTGCAATTAAGCCAGATGGTGAATAGTAGGTGTCAGTCAGCTGGTCAGAATGCAACTCTGCACTCAACTTCATAAAACAGAATGTATGATTCATGAAAACTTGGGATGTAAAAAATTGCTTTGTGTTGGGATCCTGCTTCCTAGTTGTTGCTAAATGCTGTGGACTCATAGTGAGCCTGTACAGGGTTTCCAAAGAGCAGCTGGTGGGTTTGAACTGCCGACCTTGTGGTTTGCAGTCCAGGGCTGATCCCACAGCACCACATCAGGAGTTTACTGAGCAAGAGTGCTCCAGTTAGTAGGAGGCCCATGCCTGTGTGGTGCCCACCCTCCCCACTTGTGAAGGTCACCTTGGGCCAGGAGGACCATTCCGCTGACGACGATGATGACCACGATCACCAACTTGGCAGCGGTGAAGATGTTCTGGACATAGCTTCCCAGCCGCACGCTCAGCGAGTTCACAGTTGTGATGAGCACTGGAAAGCAAGTTAGAGGTGGGAGAATGTTCTATTTATGGGCTCAGCATCGCCCTGGAAAGAGTTTTATTTCTGTCCCAGCTCAGCCTCACTCCCAGCCTGCCATAGCCAGCATGTCCATGTTTATCTGAATGTTGAAAGGGCAAATCAGAGAGCCATCAAGGAGCAATGGGGTCTTGAGCCAAGGGTAGGGAAGGGCCTTTGGAGGTGCAGTCCCCTCTCCACCGCAGACAGGGGTCATGAGGCTCTGGACCAAGACAGCTCTGCCTGATTCTCACCAGTGCTCCTGGGCCCAAGGGGCCTCTTCTAGGCTCAAGGAGCCCAAGAAAAGACAACATGTGTGACCCCACCCAGAGACTTGCTGGGATACTCACGGATGGCAGCAGCAGCCAGACACTTGACCACGGCCTTGGGTGGCTCACAGCCTGGGTAGAAAGGCGCACAGACATACTCAGAGAAACTTAGGCAGATGATGGCAAAGGAAGTGGGCTTGATGACGAAGAGGCTGGACCAGGAGAAGAGGTAGGCAGGGATGGGGCCAAAGGCCTCCATCAAGTAAGGATATTCACTCCCTGACTTGGTGATCATAGTGCCGAGTTCCGCAAAGCACAGAGCACCTGGAAGAAAGGGAAGAGCCCAGGCCCTTGAGAGGTATCCCTTCCCTCCTGGGTGCTCACAGGGGCCCGCTGTGACCCTGAGTCCTGGCCACTGGACATTTCTGTCGCAGCCCGATTAACACATATTTGCTGCGTGAACGTTGGCAGGGGACCAGTAGCAGCCAGGAGAGCGCACAGAGAGTGCTCCAGCAGCTGCCTCCCTCCCGCCTCCAGTCAGCAGGGAGTGGGTGTGTTACCCAGAGTTGCCACAATCCCACAGGCTGCCCAGATGATGAGACAGGGCCCCACAGCCTCCGTGTTGCTGAGCACAGACTTGGGGGAGATGAAGATGCCGGAGCCAATGGTGGTGCCCACGATGACGCAGATGCCGCTGATGAGACCCACCTGTGTGTGCAGGAAGGGGGTGACCCATGAGTGCTGCTGCCCACGCAAGTCTCCACCTGGCTCATTCCAGTCCCACACCCATCTCTCAGCAGGGTCTGGGGTGTGTGTGATGAAGTACTGTCACCTGTGCTGCTGAAGTGACCTCACACAGCCTGAGAAGGCACAGAGACATTAGCTAAGTGCTCAGGCTCCTAACCACTGTCTCTGCTGCCTTCAGGAAAGGGTGCCGAAAGGAAAGGCAGACTTGGCAAAGTGGTCACCGGTGAGCAAGGCTCTCAGAACACCCTTCTCTAGCCAAGCGGAGAAGAGCAGAAAGTGAGGTCCAGGGCTTGGGGTCACATGGGGGTGAGCTACAGAGGACTGCCAGGGCAGAGGCAGTGTGGACAGAGGCTTCCTGTGGGTGTGAGTGTCCTGAGAATAAATCCAGCACACTGTCTGATTCAATGTATACAAAGTTTGAGAACAGGCCAAAAGGATCTTCGGTGATAGAAATCAGGGCTGGAGGCACTCAAACGGAACTCGAAAAATCTGTGTGTTTCACTGTACGTGGGTTACATGTTGGGCTGCTTAACACAAGATCAGTGGTTCAAATCCATCAGCCACTCTGAGAGGGTACGATGAGGCTCTCTGCTCCTGTAAAGATTTACAGACCCAGACACCCTGTACAGGGTCACCATTCATCAGAACCGACTCGTCAGCACAAAACAACAAAACTTACCAAGACCCAATTTTGCCAGCAACTTGATTTTGACCATGGCAACCCCATGTGAGAGACAGCAACTGTCCCATAGGGTTTTCTTGGCTGTAAACTCCCTGGAAGGAGATCACCAGACCTTCCTTCTGTGGACCCACTGGGTGGGTTCATACTGCCAACCTTTAGTTTACCAGCTGATTGTCAACTGCTTGCACCACCTATAAATCTACATGTTGTTAAGTGTGGTTGAGTTGGTTCCAATCCATAGCTACCCTGTATAGATAGGGTTTCTGAGGAACAGCTGGTGGGTTTGAACTGCTGACCTGTGGTTGGAAGTCCAGTACTTATCCTACAGTGCCACACCAGGAGTCCACAAACCTATATAAATTGTACATCAATCACGATTTAAAAAAACTTTTTTTTTTTTTTTTTTTTGAAGGAGAATGTGTAACTCAGGTCAGCACTTAGAAAGCTTACGAGGCCTGACCGTGGGCCCACCTGACACCACAGAGGCCCAGCTTATGGTCCAAGAGGATCCCAGCTGTGACTGCCACCCCAAGATGTGGCGCACACTATGGGATTACTTAAAAGAAAGGTAAGCATGGGCTTACCTGTGCTTATTAATAATCAGTAGTAAATAGTTCCACGTGTTTTCCATCACATCCACGATATGGTGAAACCCATGTGAAACTGTTCACTACAGGTTAATACGTAGGCACAAGTAAACTTGTGCTTACCTTGCTTATGGGGTCATCCGCCCCTGGGGTCGCTGGGGAGCAGTGTTGGCTCCATTATGGGCCTTAAAGGCCAGCTGAGGGCAGACTCAGGACCGCTTCTTTCTTGTTGATTTTGTTCTTGTTGTTGGTTAGTGACTTAGAGTAGAAATGCTCCCCCGGGCTTTCTTGGCTGTAACCTGTGTGGAAGCTCCCCAGGTGCTGCTGGGTGAGTTAGAACCGTCAACCTTTTGGTTGCCCACCACTTGCCCCTCCCGGGGACTTCAGCCCTGCCTCCACAACTCCACCCTCAAGGTTGACAGCCTGGCTCACTAACACCCTTCCAGAATCTTCCTCCTGCTAAGCATTCTGGGAGACTCTAATCTGGGCAAGGTCAGCATTCACCGGGCACCCACCTAGCTAAGTCTAGAACACACTTGGGCTTTGCTCAGCTGTGTCTTGGTGTGACCCAAGCGCCACCTCGGCTTTGAGAGACATCTCTGGATTCAGGAAAGCCTAACCCTGTAGACCTCAGGTCACCTGACACCTGGGACTCTGAGCTTGTAGGCCATGCTCCTGCCCCATCATCCCCCAAAGCCTCTGTGCCTTCCTTCCTTCATCCCCTTGGGTTCCAGACATGAGCTTCCTCACCTGTAGAGTCTCCCAGAGACTCTGCTCCTCCCCCCCCCCCCTCCCCGTCCACCCCCCAACACTGAGCTTCCTCACCTGTAGAGTCTCCCAGAGACTCTGCTCAGAGATCAGCCCATTGGCCCGCTGCTCCCCACCATCCACCATATGTGGGACTAGTACATGTCTTCACTTGCTCCTTCCAGGAACGGTGCCAGTTCTGGCTCATCTCATACCTCAGCGTTAAGTCATGAACTCTGAGTGCTCCTCTGGGGCTGTGCCATGGAACAGGCTATTTCCACAGGGAGCACATTTCCCGTCACTACCTGTAACCAGCAGTTACAGTTTGGACTCATGGCAGCCCCACGTGCATTAGAGTAGAATTTGTTTCCAGTCTGGGTGTGGCACTGTAGGATAAGTACTAGACCGCGAGGTCAGTTTGAACCTCAAGGTTGGCTGTTCAAACCCACCCATTGCTCCTCAGAAACCTTATACACAGCTGCTATGAGTTGGAAGCAACTGGAGGGCACTTAGCAACAACACGCCCAATTTTAATGGCTGGGTTTTCAGAAGCAGATCACCAGGTCTTTCTTCCAAGGTGCCTCCGGGCAGACTTGAACTTCCAACCTTTCAGTAACACTACCCAGGGACTCATTCCCATAACTTGCTGTTGTTACTGTTGTTAGGTGTCGTTGAGTCGACCCTATGAGCCACAGAACAAAATACTGCCAGATCCTGTACCATCCTCACAGTTGTTCCTGTCACTGGGCCAGGCCATGTTTCCTGCTGACCCTCCCGTCATGGTTGTTACTGTGTGCTGTTGAGCTAGTTTCGACTGAGAGCAAATCCTATGATTTCTGAGAATGGTTGGTGGGTTTGAACCATTAACCTTGCATTTACTGGTGGTGGTGTTATAAAGTGCCATGGAGTTGGTTCCTACTCATAGTGACCCTGCATAGGGTTTCCAAGGAATGGATGGTGAGTTTGAACCACCGACCTAGTAGTTAGCAGTCAAGTGCTTCTTCTACAACTCTTCACCAGGACTCTAGTCCAGTGCTTAGCCTACAGAGGTTTTCAAACATGCGGACAGATACTAGGTGAATAGCAGAGACTCAAACAGTACCATCCACACCTCCCTGATAGTCCACTAATCTGAGCAGATGCTGACCCCTCCAGATATTTGCCAGGGTAGGAAAGTACATAAGCATTATCTTCAAAACAACATGCTGAGTTCACTGGAGGGAGGGAAAGAAGTAAGTCCAAAGAATTGTTCCTTTAGAGATGTACCTTAAGAATCAAAGATCACTTCCTTTTGTTAGTCACTGAGGATTAGTGGGAACTTCACTCTGTCTGAGCACCTCGTAAAAACAACCTTCATTGATGGCAGGGAGGAAGCTAGATAAGTGATGCTGCGTGGGGAGAACCGCAGTCATTGAGATGAAACACAGCGTATGATTTGTTGAGTGTAAAACTGATGATCTGCTCTGTAAACCTTCACTCAATTCACAATAAAGTTAAAAAATAAAACACCTTCTGTCAACCTGTGAAAGGAGCTCTGGTAGCATAGTGGTGACGAGTTGGGCTGCTAACCTCAAGGTCAGCTGTTCGAAACTACCAGCTGTTCCATGGGCACAAGATGAGGCTTTCTGCTCCCATTAAGATTTATAGGCTCAGAGACCCTGTGCAGGGTCGATATGAGTGGAACCCACTTCACCACACACCACCACCATCAACCTGTGAATGCACTGAATCACAAGGTGGGTGGTTCAAACCCACCAAGTCACTCCTCAGAAACCCTATACAGCGCCCCTATGAGTTAGAACTGACTTAACGGCACCTAACAATCACCAACAACAACAACCTGTGAAGTCCCCCCATCTTCCCCAAAGGAGACCGCCTTACCTGTTTCTGGAGATTTGTGGTCTTAGGTGCCTCACTCTGGATCGACTTCTCATCTTCCCTCCTTTTCCTCAGGTGTGTCTCCCCCATTTTCCAATCCTGCCAGTTCTAGGAAGCTGCAAGGAGGGTGTGGGGGTGGATCTCCAGTCAGCAAATTCTCTGGCCAGGGTTCTTCTGCTAGTGACAGCTAGTGCCAGCTCAGATTTTAGGCAAGTACCAATGTGACTTGCTCCATCCCAGGAATAAATTGTAGTCTAGTCATTAACCTTCCTTCTGTTCAGGCCGTAGGAAAAGGAGCTTCCCGCGTTACCATGAAAGTAATTTCCTGAGCCCTGGTGTTGGTGTTAGGTTAAGCACTGGACTGGTAACCATGTAGTCAGCAGTTTCAATCTACCAGCAGCCACTCTTGGAAACCCTATACAGGGTCTCCGTGAGTCAGAACTGACTTTGACAGCACATACAACAACAATTTTCATTTCCAAATCAGATGTGTGTTTACCACTCTCCCATTAGCCCCCCAGCCCCTTACTGACAGACCCTGTTATATCTCTTCAAGTGCCATGCTTGAAAGTCGTTTTTACCTTCATGGTGCAACTTAATTTTTTTTCAAAAGTTAAAAAACAAAGATGAATTATACCACAATATTCTTAGTGCTCAGAATGTCTCCCCAAGATCATTAAGCCAACCCAAGCCTGGTAGATCCATAGGATGAGAATTTTCTGATTGAGTGATGTGAAGAATGTGGAAAATGTGTTGCTCAGAGTTCCCTGAAAGAAGGCCTGTCAAAAGAACGGCAGGTTTCTCTCCCCTCCTAGGCCCACCTTCTCCTCTGACCTTGCTGATCCAGAGAAACACTGCTGGCCTGGCCGCCTGCCTGCGTCTGCCCAGTTGCAACCTAGGAATGGGCATGTCTTATACCCAGGAGTGGAGAAAGCCAGAAGGTACAGAGGTCAACAAAGGTAATTATTAAACACCTTTTGTTTTGAGCAATAAAGTTTGGGTACACCACCATAAGAAAGGGGGAGGGGGAGGCACACTACTTTCTCCCCAAAAATGTTTGGTTTTGTTCATGTGGGTCTACATCAAATTTACTTTTTTTCCAGATAGTTCCCAAAGCCACTCTTGCCCATGACTGTAAGGAGAAATCTTTCTGAAGAATGGAAAAAATGCCTGTGAAAATTACCTTTCAGATCATGCGGAGATAAACTTTGGAACCAACTATTTTATTACCTTCATAGATCAAATGTACCACCAGGGTAGCACAAGTAGTAAATGTTGTGTTAATGCCAGTCTGACACATGCCTTCCCATGGATGTGTTTTCTCCCAGAGTCCTCCAATCACTTTCATGTGGTCCGAGTGAGCAGGCGGGACCCGGAGTGAGGTCTATCCACTCACTTTGCAGTGACTGAATCACAGCATCACCTGGTAGCATCAGAGTTTGGCAAAAGGTGGGCCCTGCAGTGAGGCTTCCTCCCAGGTCCCAGCTCTGTCTTCAACTACAGTTCCCACAAAATCCAAGTAAGAGTTGGTTGTGATTCTGTTGAAGACAAACGCCTAGTCCTAGAGCTGTCCAGCAGAGAAGGAACACTTAAAGTCATTACATGCATTTGCCTGCAGGAGAAACCAACACCCAGTTCTCTCCACCCAGACTAGGGGGGCCAATGGCATTTGCATTCACGGAATCCTCTGCAAACCCTTAGATAAAATCTTCCTCCAAGAAGCTTCTTATCAGAGAGGTGAGGGAGACAGCTCAGGGCTCAACCATCCTGAAGCATTGTTGTTTTTATCAGTACCACCACAGCAGTGGTGGCTTCTCTTGTTGATGTTTTAAAAGTATCACAACAAAGATACACTGTTTCAACAGTTTTTACAGGCATGCTGGTTACACTCTACAAGGTGCAGGTTTTCCCAGGGGTAAATACAACACCATCTCACATAGTCAGCAGGGACCAGAGGTCATGGGACAGAGCTGGGTGACCCCAGCTGGAGGTCACTTTGGGAGTCTTCGGGGGGTAGGTCAAAGGTAGAAGGATGGCAGACTTCCCAGGGTTGTCTCCTATAGTTATCTGGAGAATGGTGGACCTTTTGCCTCCCAGTCCCCCCAGAGGCTAAGCCAGCACAGTGGAGCACCTGCTCATCTGCCTGCTCCAGACAGGATGTGCTCCCTGGTCAGAATGACCACCACACGTCAGTGATGTTCTGACAGAAACCATGTGAGGAGGGTAGGCTTGGGGCCAGGCAGCCCACCTGCAAGCCTCAGGGTCCGAATCTTAGAATGGAGAGTAACTCCCACCCCCTCCTAGAATTGTGAGCATCTCTGTGGACCTTCTGTTAATTCAGAGAAAGCTTTCTGGGCCTCTGCCAAGAGATGAGATCAGAGCATCTGGCGCAAGGATCCTTTGTTAAGGGTCAGAAATCCACATTTGAGTTAATATTTTGGTCTGTGGTGAGCATTTCTTAAGGTTTTTTTGTTTTGTTTTCTTTATTTAGCAAAGTGAATGTTCAACAAGATTTTTTTTTTTCTTGTGGACAATAATTTTGATAAAAATCCTTTCCTCCTCCACCACCCCCAAATCTTTTTCAAGACTTTTGAGTCATTGTCTGTCTGTCCAGCTTTTCCAGTTGTAAATGCTAGTTACAATCTGAGGAAATTATTTTTATTTATTTTTTCTTTCATACAACTCCATTCTTTCTTAGGTTTCTGCTAATGCTCTTGACCTTGACTTTCAAATTGTGCTTTTTTTTTATTTTTTTTTAAAATCTTCTTCTGTTTTGGGTACATATGAGGGAGATTCAAAACGTTTGTGGAAAAAATGGAGCTAAAAAATTAAAGAGATTTTCTCCATGAACTTGTTGAAGCCCGCTTGTATTTTGTCCTTCTACATGAATGGATTTTAGAGATCCCTTTTCTTCCGAGCACCTTTGTACCAGTCTTCTGGGCATCTCCTCTGACTCATCTTCCTCTGGGTCATTCGTCGCAGGACAAGGAGGATCTTTGAACGTTTTTCGGTCAGTTAAGTTTGGACTTTTCCTAGAGAGAGAAGCAGGTCTAGGGAAGAGGCAGCTTCAGGAAGGACTCATGTGGCCACAGTGCTACCCAGGGCTGTTTTCTTAATTTAAATATCTTGTCTGGCAGCCCTGAAAACCGAATCTCAAATCTGGTGTTGGGCTATGGCTCCGACAGATAATAGCCTGAGGCGTTCCCTTACTTACTGAATTCCACCTGGAATTCAGGAAGAGTCCACTGGAATGTGCAGAGTCTTTAAATGCCAAGGATTTATAATCTAACATAAAACAATTAGCAAGGAAAGCATGATCTTATCTGGGAAATGATGCTTATCTAATTATACCCAAGGACTATTGGAATAGCCATTCTGCCTTAGAACAGGTACTACATTTTCCTCACAGATAACCTTAAGGGAACGAGCACTTGTTTTTTTTTTTCTTTTCCCAAAACATGACTCCCTGTTCTGCTCTCCCTAACTCCACACTTCATCACTGCGCACTGATTTTCTCCTTTTGTTTTTTACAACCATCACACATGATGACCAGCTGTGGTATTGGAGAGACCAGGGAAAGAGAGTTCTGTGTAAACATGAGAATCGTGATTAATAAAGTAAGTAATCCCTCTGTGAGATTCAAAATCTCCTCAGTAGCTGCTGCTTGAGGAACCCACGTCTCCGTCCATGGTGGAGGGCACGTGGCCCCGGCTCAGCCAAGAGGATCATCCTCTACCAGAGTATCCTGAGTGGAGAAGGGCAGGGAAGACTAACAGTGTCCAACTACAAGATCCCCGGGGCTATTTTTGTTTCTATTCTTCTCAAGATATATTATGAGACACTCAGTGTACATTTCCAAAATGTTTCCTTCGTTTCCCTTAATGTGAGGCAGATTCCCTTTCTGTTGCTAGCAACCTAATCCTGGCATGATCTATATACCACAGGGGATGTTGTTGTTGTTGCACTGAGTCAGTTCTGATACCTGGTGATCTGATGGTACCCAGTCCTGTGCCAGCTTCAGGACTATTAACATGTTTGAGTCCCTTGTTGAAGCTGTTGCGAAGTGCCTTCCAATCCAGGGGGCTCACCTCCCAGCACTGTATCAGACTGCTGTGACCCACGGGGTCATCAGTAGATCAGTAGATCACCAGTGCGGGGAGCGCTTAACTCTCATTGCTTGGCAAGGCCACACTTGGGGGGAGAGACATTATGCATGGCAAATGACTCTCAAAAACTGACCCCTATCTTCCCTTAAAGTTAGCCCTGAATTTACTTGAAAAAATATATAATATGGCAATATGCACAGCTTTCACTATGAATTCTACAAACCTTAGGAAAAACTAGCTTAGCAGCAATTGCTTTCAGCCTTGGTGAATTGAATACAAAGAGAAATTGTGTAAATTACTCCCTTTCATTAGAAAACCTAAGTAACTGCATTTGTGAGGCCACAAAAGCAGATAGCATATTAGAGTCAAGCTGACCCACCCCCATAGGCCTCACCACATTCAATCACTAGCTAGAATTCTGAAACCCCTACATACAGACACCTGCATAAACAAGCAGACAATAATGAACTTAAGTGAAGGATAGTTTTGACTTAATAATCTACACTTCTTGCAGCAAGTAGCCAGGTTGGGCTTTATGCCACATAGCTTCCAAGTGATTTAATGAATACCTTTATTATAAAAATAATAGCACATTATGTAGGATAGAAGTTTATAGTCTTTCAGTAGAAACAAGAAGAAACAGTTTTATCTCATACTGGGAAAAGAGATGAAGGTCAGTCTGAACATCACAGAGTATTCTTGTTAAGGCTGTCTAAGGACCAGGTGCAAGAATGTTGTGACTAACTGTGTAATAATTCAAGAAAAGATAAAAGTGTCAATGCATGTACTGTGTAATTTTAAGTATAAAAAATAAAGACTTGCTGAGCTGGGCTGGCAGAGCAGGCAGAAGGTAGGAAGAAGAGAAAGAGAGCAGGAGCAGAGGCAGAAAGAAGGCAGAAGAAGGTAGAAGGCAGAAGCAGCAGAAAGGGGCAGAAGCGGCAGAAGGAAGCAGAAGGCAGAAGGAAGTAGAAGCAGGAGGCAGAAAGGAGGAAGAAGAGAAAGAGGGCAGAAAGCAGTAGAGGCAGAAGGAAGTAGAAGCAGCAGAGGAAAGCAGAGAGCAGGAGAGAGAAGGCAGAGGGCAGACAGCAAAGAGCAGAAAGTAGAAGCAGGGGCAGAAGCTGGAGAGAATAGCCGCACAGCACTACAAGCTGAAAAGCCTCTCAAATTGTATTCATTTCTTCATACAACGATTCCGCGTATTTGCTCGGGTCCCACGACCCTTGCGGAGAGCAGGAACTCCCCGCACACCAGGTCTTTCTTCGTAGTCTTAGTCTGGAAATTCCACTGTCTACCCTATACAGGGTCGCTATGGGTCGGAACCGACTCGACGGCACTTAACAACAACAACAACAACTATGGTATTTGAAATACAGGTGGCATAGGAGTCCTGGTGTGGTGCTGTGGGATAAAGCACTGGACTGCAAGGTCGGTTTGAACCACAAAGTCAGCAGTTCAAACTCACCAACTGCTCCTTGGAAACTCTATATAGGGTCACTGTGACTTGAAACCAGCTCAACGACACTTAACAACAACAACATAGGTTCTAGCATCATAGCAACATGCAAGCCACTACAGTATAACACACTGACATATTATATGTTGTTATGTGAGGGGGAGTCGGTTCCGACTCATAGTGACCCTGTACAGAGTTTCTGAGGCTGTAAATCTTTACGGGAGCAGAAAGTCTCATCTTTCTCCTGCAGAACAGCTGGTAGTTTCGAACTGCTGACCTTGTGGCTCACAGCCTGATTTGTAACCACTATGCTACCAGAGCTCCTTGGATATTATATTGTTGTTGTTATGTGCTGTGGAGTTGCTGCCAACTCATAGCGACCCTGTAGAGGGTTTCCGAGGCTGTAAATCTTTACGGGAGCAGAAAGCCTCATCTTTCTCCTGCAGAACAGCTGGTAGTTTCGAACTGCTGACCTTGTGGCTTGCAGCCCGATTCGTAACCACTATGCTACCAGAGCTCCTTGGATATTATATATGGACTCTTTATTTTCAAAGACCCTCCAGATGGAGTGAAGCATTGATGGTTCAGAAAGCTGTCAGGTCTCTGAAGTGCCTTACCGGAATAACCACAAGGTGGGAGATGTTCTCAGCTCAGAGGCAGGGATTGATAGGAAAGGTCTTGGAAGAGGAGTCTTATCTGTACCCTCTTTGAAGAGTGCTATCACATGAATGATTAGAAACTAAGGGATGGAGGGAGGGGGGCATAGAACACCCAGCACAGAGGACAGACAGCTAGCCTCAGAGTCCTTGGTGGTATGATATTGATCAATTCAAGGATGCTGCTTCATGTATTTCCCCCGTTGGCAATCCATGTCGTTTCCCCAGCTCAGAATCTCACCGACTACTTTTGTGCTGCTGTTTGGAGACACTGCCGGCTTCCTGGGCTGCCAGACAGCCCCAAAGCCTTGTGCAAGCATATGCTAACTAGAAAGAACACACGCACACACACACCCCACTACCACCCATCCACCCACCCACCAAACTCTATCAAATATTAGCATTTCCCCTCTACCTCTGCCGACGGAGCCATGTGCTGCACAGACCTGGCTGCACAGAGCCCTGTCCAGCCGCTATGCCGAGCTCGGATCCCAGCCGTGTTGGGGAGGACTTTATAGGCGTCTTTACTGGAGTAATTCAGACTTTAGCTCAGCACCACCCGGAGAGGCCCTGTTTCGTTGTGTTATCTGCATTCCAGTTCAATCTGACTTTTGTAAATCCCAAACTAACTGTGGCTGCTTGGTCAGCATTTACAGACCCTCCCAACTGGGAGCAGCTGCCCACTCAAGCCCAGAAAGGGTACTCGTGAGCTACCTAAACCAGCAACAGCTGCTTTGCATTCCTGCTGATAGCACAGGTGGGTGAGGGACCCAGGCCCAGCATTGGACTGAGTCCCACCTGTTACTACTGAGTTGATTCCGGCTCATAGGGTCAGATTAGAACTGCTCCTTAGGGATTTCAAAACTGTAAATCTTCCTGGGAGCAGACAACCTTCTCCTTCTCCCATGGAGCGGCTGGTGGGTTTGAACTTTGAACATTGCAGTCAGCAGTCCAATCCATTCCTAGCCCACTGCACCAAGACTCCTGCTGGACTGATCTCTGGGGGCCAAATGCTAGGATATGTCTTTCCTCTTAAATTGTTACCAAAAATACCAAGTGTTGGTACAACCAAGCACACAGTACAGGTGAGAAAGAAAAATGGTACAAAACAGGCAGAAGGGCAGGGAGTTTCTTATTTATCACATTAAACATAAATGCACCCTGTGACCCAGAAAATACTCCTTAGTTATCTACCATAGGTATTTACAATCTCAAGACACTTGTACACAAATGTTCTCAGCAACGTGATCCACATCACCTCAAATCTGAAACAGACTAAATGTCCATCAACGGAGAATGAGTAAACAAATTTCGTATTCACATAATGGAATCTTACTCAACCACAGGAAGGGACAAACTACACCATCACACGTATCAATCTCAGAATAAATATGTTGACAAAAAGAGTACATTCTGTGTGATTCCATTTATACAACGTTCTAGAACAAGCCAGGAGTCCTGGTGAGGCACTGTAGGTTCAAACCCACCAGCCATTCCTCGGAAACCCTACACAGAATTGCTATGAGTCATAACCAACTTGATGGCACTTAACAACAACAACAACAACATAGCAACAAGACTGACATCAGAGCAGTGGCTGTTCTGGGGGAGTAATGGCTGGGAAGGACCACGAGGGAAACTTATAGATAAATGGATTACCTAGTAAGCAAGGTAAGCATGGGCTTTCTTGTGCTTAATTACGAATCTGTGGTGAAACCCATGTGAAATTGTTTATTACAGATTAGCAAGTAAGCCCAAGTAAACCTGTACTTACTTTTCTTACTGGGTACTATAAACTGGATTCTGTAAGAAGGTGCTATGGCGTTGGGAGAGAGACAGATGCCAGCCAGACCTAGATGCAGAATCTTTGATGTAGTGAAAACCGTGAAACTGTTCACTACAGATTAATTAGTAGACATAAGTAAGTCTGTGCTTAACTTGTTTATTGGGTAATTCGATACTGCTTCTTTTTGTTGTTGTTAGGTGCCATCAAGTTGGTTCCAACTTATTTCCAACAGAACAGAGCTCTGCCCAGTCCTGTGCTGTTCCCACAATTGTTATGTTTCAGTCCATTGTTGCAGACACTGTACCAGTTTATCTTACTGAGGGTCGCCCTCTTTTTCGCTGACCTTTCTCTTTACCAGGGATGATGTCCTTTGTCAGTGACTGGTCCCTCCTGATAACATGTTCAAAGTATGTGAGATGATGTCTCACCATCCTGGCTTCTAAGAAGCAAACTGGTTGTACTTCTTCCAACACACACCTGTTTGTTCTTCTGGCAGTCCATGGTGCTTTCAATATTCTTAACCAACACCATCATTCAAATGCATCAATTCATCTTTGGTCTTTCTTGTTCATTGTCGAGCTTTCACATGTATATGAGGCGACTGGGAATACCATGGTTGGAGTCGGGGCACAGCTTAGTCCTCACAGTGACATCTTTGCTCCTTAAAACTTTCAAGAGATCTTTTGAAGTGGATTTGCCCACTGCAATACGTCATCTGATTTCTTGACTGCTGCCTTCATAAATGTCGATTATGAATCCAAGTGAAATAAGATCCCTGACAACTTCAATAGTTACTCTGATTATAATGATGCTGTTTATTGGCTTAGATGTGAGGACTTTTGTTTTCTTTACATAAAGGTACAATCCATATTGAAGGCTATAGTCTTTGATTTTCATCAGTAAGAGCTTTAAGCAAGGTTGTATCATCTGCGTATCACAGGTTGTAATGAGACTTCCTCCAAGTTGCCAAGTTCTTCATCATATAGTCCAGCTTTTTGGCTTCTGTTGTTTTTACGTGCCGTCGAGTCAGTTTAAACTCATGATTGTGAATAGGGTTTCTAAGGTGGGTTTGAACCACTCACCTAGAGGTGAGCAGCCCAGTGCATACCCTATAGCGCCACACACTGGACATGTTCTCTATCTTGATCTGATTGGCAGTTATGTAGGTGAACATATCCAAGTTTACACCTCAGATCTGGGCATTTCACTGTATGAAAATTAGACTTTAATAAAGAATTGTTTTAAACACATTAAGTGGGGAAGAGAGAGTCTTTTCAACAAATGGTGCTGGCAAAACTGGGAATCTAGTTGCAGAAGAATGAAACAAGACCCACGTCTCACACTGTATACAAAAATAAACTCAGCGTGGATTAAAGACCTAAATGTAGAATGATAAAGATCATTAAGGAAAAAATTAGGAACACACTTAGGGTTTCTAATACATGGTGTACATACACTATCAAACATTACTAAAAACAAACAAACAGAAGACAAAATAAATGCCTGGAACCTTCTAAAAATTAGAAATTTATGTGCATCAAAAGATTTCACCAAAAGAGTAAAAAGGTAGTCCACAGTCTAGGATTTTTTTTTGCTATTAAATATTTGGAGGGCTTCACCTCCAAAATTTATAGAAAACTACAACACCTCTACAAGAAAAAACTTAGAAAACAACAAATGCTGGCAAGGGTGTAGAGAGACTGGGACCCTCCTACATTGCTGGCGGGACTGAAAGATGGTTCAACCACTCTGGAAAACGGTAAGGCACTTCCGTAGAAAGTTGGAATTAGAAACTCCCTATGACCCAGCAATGCCTCTACTTGGTAGACCCACAAGAAATAAGAGCCAGGCCATGAGTAGATATATGCACACCGATGTTCATCGCAGCACTCTTTTACAGAGACAAAAAGATGGAGCCAGAAATACATTTCCCAGTCTCCCCTGTTACTTACTATAGTCACGTGACTAAGTCCTGCCCAATGAGATGTGAGTGAATGTGAAGTCAGCAGCTTCTATGTCATATTCTTGTAAATAAAAGAACCTGCCTTGTAAAAAAAAAAAAAAAAAAAAATAGAGGCAGCCTAAATGCCCATCAATGGGAGAAAGGAAAAAACTTTGGCACATACATACAATGGAATACTAAGCAACATTGAAAAAGTAACAGTGAATCTGCGAACCACCTCATAACTTGAATGAACCTGGAGGACATTATGCTGAATGAAACAAGTTAATCACAAAAGGACAAATATTGTATGAGACCACTAATTATAAAAACTCAAGAAAAGGTTTTCATACTAAAAGAACCATTCTTTGAAGGTTAGCAGTGGTAGGAAGAAGGGAGAGTTATTCACCAGCTAGTGGGTAGGCACACATTAACATGGGTGACAAGGAGGGCAATATACAAGAAGAGGGACGGTGGTAGAAGAATAATGAAGACAGGTGAAGACACAGGGAGGTATGCATGGGTTAAAGGGGATAGCGGTAAACAGTGATCTATACGCAACCTCGGAACAACAGTGTTCTGTGTGTAGGTACACGGACATGGGAAGAAAAGAAGGATATATATATATATCCCACATATATAAGAATTTGAAAGAGGATATTTGTACATGGGTAACCACAGGGAAAGGAGCTTTGGTAGCGTAGTGGTTATGAATCAGGCTACTAACCTCAGGGTCAGCAGTTTGAAACTACTTACTGTTCTGCAGGAGAAAGAAGAGGCTTTCTGCTCCCGTAAAGATATACAGCCTCAGAAACCCTGTACAGGGTCGTTATGAGTCGGAACCGACTCCATGGCACATCACAACCACCACCACCACAGGGAGGAAGCGGGACAACTGTTGTTGCATGGAGGGGATTGTAATCATTGGAAACCTTCACTCAATTCACAATAAAAAGTTTTAAAATAAATAATTGTTTTAATAAACCGAAACTGTTATATAAACTCCATTTATCAATCTTGGGATGAGAACAAAGCCCCCGAGGATTTATCCCAGCTTTGAGGACTATCACAAGGCCTTGACGTCCCGGGCCCTTCCAGGTGGAGGCAGTGCTGAGCCAGAAGTGGGCTCCGCCAACGTGACCGAGTACCAAGTGGTCTGTGTGTGCAGACCCCATTCCGTACTGAAATGTTGGCTTCATTTGGTCTCCTTCCCTGAAGAGCAAAAGGAATTTACTGGGCTATTTCTTGAAAAGCTGACATATTAAGAACAAAAACCTACATAGAACAGTATGATTCAAACATCTCAGGGTTTCCAAAGGTAAAAGCTGGTCCCATGATGATACATAGTAATAGTAAACACAAGAGATAAGGACTATAAAGACTCAAGAACATGAGGGATGATTTTGAAAAGGAGTCTTCTCTGAGAGGACATCACACTATGGACTAATGGCTTGGGGAGGGGACATCTGTGTGTAAACAACAAGGTGCTTCCTCCTCCTGGACCCATGACGTGGCACATGGAGCCTGCACAGACTACAGCCTTCTCTCACCCTTGAACTGTACAACCACACAGGGCAGCCCGTGAAACTCCGTCCTCTGTTTACTGAGCGACCCATTTTAATGATCATAAGCTGCTTATAAATTTATTACAATTTCTCTGGGTGTGGCGCTGTGGGTAAATGCGCTGGACATTAAAGTTGGTTTGAACCACAAGGTCGGTGGTTCAAGCTCACCAGCCACTCCTTGGAAACCCTATACAGGGTTGCTATGGGTTGGAACCAACTCTACAGCATTTAACAACAACATATAACACCTTAGGACTCCTGGTATGCTCTAGGATTAGCACTGGACTGCTAACCATAAGGTCGGTAGTTCAAATCCACCAGCTGCTCCTCAGAAACTCTATACAGGGTCACTATGAGTAGGAACATCACTAAGTCAACGCACTTAACAACAACGTATAACACGTACATGTCTCCTTGCATAGCAATGAGAGGAAGCTCTGGTTACCCTAATTCAGCCATTGCCCTTTAAAGAATTTTCACCTAGTAGTGGAAAAACTGGAAGCCTACTTAACCATAGGAGTCCTGGTGTGGTGCTGTGGGTTAATGTACCAGACTGCAAAACCATTTGAATTTCAATGTCAGTGGTTCAAGCTCACCAGCTGCTCCTCAGAAACCCTATACAGGGTTGTTATGGGTCGGAATCAACTCAACAGCACTTAACAGTAACTTAACCTTAAACACTTACGCACACACAGCTATACGCACATGTGCACACATGGGTACACGCAGACTCTCCTCACATCAACAGGGTGAAATTTGGAATCAGTGAGTCCTGCTCTGCTGGTCAAGCCTTCATCCCTTGGTCACCATGTGCCAGGTGCTGTGCTCAATGCTGGGGTCACAGAGGGACACATACCAGGTATGGTCACTGCCTTCACAGAGTCCACAGCTAGTGCTGAGCAGGAGGGTCGGGGACACAAAGCTGGGTCTCCAGCCCAACACCAGACCAGCAGCCCCACCAAGGGTACTGGTGTCTCAGCCAAGACGCAAAGGGGGCTCTCCTCAGCAAAGAGTGGAACAAGTCTGGAGACAGCAGATTTATCAGGAGGCCAGGCAAGAATCCATAGAGAGATGACGGGGACCCACCCAGGAAGTGCAGGGATTTGAGAGAATTTCAGGAGGATGAGTGGAGAGGCCAAGTCTAGCTTGAGTAGATACTGAGTCTGAGGGACTATCGCGTTTCTAGGGTTGCTGTAATAAATTGCCACCAACTTGGTGGCTTGAAAATACAGAAAGTTATTCTCTCGTGGTTCTGTAGGTCATAAATCAGAATCAAGATGTCAGCCTGCCAAAACTCTAGAGGGAGGATCTTGGCTTTGTTCATAGCTTCCAGAGTTGCCAGTAGACACGTTCCTCCAATCTCTGCCGTCACATGACCTTCTGGATGTGTCTGTCTCTGTATCTCTTCTCTTTGCATGAGGACACCAGTCATTGGATTAAGTTCCCATCTTTACTAGTGACATTGGCAATGACCCTGTTTCCAAACCAGGTCACATTCTTGAAGTTTGGGGAAGGGCATGGATTGTGGAGTTTGTGACTTCATCCAGTACAAGGGCATCCCTGGTAGACCCACCTGAGGGAAACATGGGGTGAGAAGAGATGGGCTTGAGGACCCAGCCCCCTAAGGAGCGGGCAGAGAACAGGGAGAGGCAGAGCCAGAAAGGAACAGCACGGAGGCTCACAGGGATGGGGACAGAGCCAGATTCAGGAGGCAAGAGATGGCTGGTGTCTGCTCCAACAGAGCCAGCAGCCAGGTAAGGGCTGAGCTTTCTGGAATGAGGAGACCCCGTGCAGCTAAGAAAAAGGTTCTTGTTGTGATGAGGAACATCTGTAGAGGCAGAGAGGTTGCTTGGTTGCTTAGACTTCAGCTTTTGGAGTGTGTGGAGAACTAACCAAGGTCTCCTACTGGTGAGGGGAAGACTTTCCCAGAAGCCTCTCTTTTCTGCTGCTGTGTCCAGGAGGTTGATTTGCTTTGGAGATACATTTTCTAGTTCATTGTCTTCATCTGGACAAGAGAACACTTCTCAGATTCATCCTTGGTGGGCTCAGACAGGCAGAGGCTGTGCCCACTGCCTTGCAGAGCAAAAGCACATGAAATCATGGCCTAACAAGGCTCCTGGGGCCCCTCCAGTTCACAAGCACCCCACACACACCCCTCCCTGGTTCCCTGTCAGTTGATGCCGGTCGTGCTCTTCCTAGGGTCTATCTTGGAAATCTTGGGACTCTGCCCATCTCTCTCTGGCCTTGTCTCCTTCCCTCCTAGGCCATTTCCACTGGTTCCACTCTGGAAGTCACATATCTGTCCCTGGTACCACACTAAGTGCGCCTGAGTCCTGCTAGGCCTGTTCTGACCCATCTACCTCAGATGGTACCTGCCCTCTGCCTCTCCTCACAGAAGTATTTCCTGTGGTTTACCACCTCACACATTGTACTTCATTTTCTCACCAGCCAGCTCCTCATCCCTCCTCCCCCTTGGCACTTGTTGTAAACATGATTAACGGTTCCTTTCTTGTCTTCTGTGTTCAAGGCCTCACCACTGACCGACGTCGTCTTGTCCCCGCGTCCCAGAAGAGCATCCAGTGGACACCCACTCATGTCAGTGAGAGGCCGATTCTGGAGGGGAAGGTTGGCTCATCTCTATGACTGTCCCTGCACGGTAGCTTTCCGTCACCAGACAGGTCCTGACTGGGTTGTCGATGGGTCCTTGCTTGCTAAACCTGGGCTTGCAAACAGGCCTCTCTGTCCACTTCCTCTGGAAACTCATGAGACGATGACCCTATGCATCAGGACAGAGAGGATGCACCAGCAGATGAGGCATGTTGGCCTACTCTGAAGGGTGGAAGGAGCTAGATCAGGGACAGCTGTCTTGGCTGGGGCATACACCTGCAGATGGTACCAAAGAGCGGGTGGAGAAGGGTTCAGGACCCAGAGTGGCAGCAGGTGTGGAAGCAGCCTTGTTCACAGGCAGAGGCTTGCAGCCTGCCCCCTGCCGCTGTGTCCAGTCTGTCTGTCTGCTCCCCATCCTCTGTCTCTGACTGCAAAGCCATTCCAGGCAGTCACTCCCTGCTGAGGTCCCTGTGGACCTCAGCTGATACTTGGTGGAACACAGCACACAGCGGGCTGATGTAGTGGTCAGTCCTGTGTGTCCGTTTCCTGCTGCCCAGGTCACTGGCCACACCTCCGTGGTGTCCTCTCAGACCTATGGATGCTTCCTCTCTGCCTTTATGCCTGGCTAGCAGCTCAGCTCACTGGAGAAAATGGAAGTCCTCAGAACATCATCTCTACCTCCACATCCGCAACCGGAAACTATCTGCCCATGGGCTGCACCCTCCTATCTGTGAACAGCTGAAGGGTCCTTGTTCTGGCCCAAGGCCTGCCCTAAGACCACTCGTCTCCTGCCATTTTCAGGGGTCTGAGTCTTGCTGTCACTGTTCTCTTGACTGTACAAAACAGGTATCTTCCATCTTTAAGTCCCGTCTCCCTGGCCCCACAGAAACCCAATGCAGCCTCATTCTCATAGCTCCTTCCTCTTAGAAACAGTTACCTGTCTGCAGTCTCATCACCTTCCCAGAGATCTGCTGGAATTTCCTCTTTCTTATTGAACAACTTCTGGCATTCTTTAGTTAAATACCCATAGAGAAGAAGACCCATGATGTCTGTCTACACTTTAACATTGGTGTGCTCCAGAGCCTCTGAGGGCTGCCCACGTGCCTCTCCCTCCTGTCCACCCACTCCACCTCTCCTGGCAACCAGGAGCCACATTCCCCGTCCATCATTACTGTGCTTTATACCACATGTAGGCGCTGTGGGTTCATGCGCTGCACTGCAAAGCCGGTTTGAACCCGTCGGCAGCTCAAGCTCACCAGCTGCTTCTGGGAGATCCTATATGGGTCAGAACCGACTCGACGGCACTTCACAACCACAACAAATGACTGTGTGTGCCATTTCCTTGATACAAACTTCTCTCTCTCTGTATATATATATATATATGGTGGTGGCTGTGTGCCGTGGAGTCGGTTCCAACTCATAGTGACCCTGTATAGGGTTTCTGAGTGACTGGTGAGCTTGAATCATTGACCTTGCGGTTCAAATCTATTATGCACCCCAGTGCCATGCCAGGACACACACACACACTCACTCTCTCTCACACATATCTATGGAGCTCTGGTAGCATAGTGGTTACGAATTGGGCTGCTAACCTCAAGGTCAGCAGTTCAAAACTACCAGCCGTTCCGCAGGGTGATGCTTTCTGCTCCTGTAAAGATTTGCAGCCTTGGAAACCCTGTACAGGGTCGCTATGAGTCGGAACCGACTCCATAGCACATAAACCACCACATATATAAGCTATGAGTCAGAACTGACTCCACGGCACACAACAACAACAACATAAGCTGAACTGGTTTTCCTCCTCTAGGGAATCCAGTCAAAGAGTGCAAGAAAGAAAGCAGGTGAAATTAATTTTAATAATGTAGTTTATTTAACCCAACATGTATAAAATGTTACCACATCAACATATAACCAGTATCAATATTGCATTATGTTTTCATACAAAGTCTTGGAACATCTGGTATATAGCTTACACTTATAGCACATCTCAAGTTTCATTAGAAATATTTGATCCATATTTACATTTCATAAAATGTATCATTAAAAAGGTACATTTGCATACTCAAGTAGATTCCCAACACACGCAAGCATCTTCTAATAACTGCTTAAGTCCTGGAAGTCCCCTGCTTTCTCCAGAGACTTACGTTTGCTTCAGTCCTGCCCAGCACTGTGTACCCTTCAGCACCTCTGGTTGACTTGACCCTTACATCTTTCCACCAGTAGTCACATGCTAACCAATTACACCAAGTGCTTCATGGCCGCCACCTCCTCCCTGGGCACAACACAGTCCAGGGTTTACGGAACTTGCAAAGTATAATCACACTATGCAATAATCTTAAAACAGAAAAAGTCAAGATGTTCACTTCCCAAAAGGAAATAAAACGGGGAAAAAACCGGAGATGACAAAAAGTGATTTTCTAAGTTATAAAGCTATCACCGGAGTTCTGGTGTGGCACTGTAGGATAAGCATTCGACCTCAAGGTCAGTTTGAACTGCAAAGTTGGAGGTTCAAGCTCACCAGCTGCTCCTAGGAAACCCTAAAACAGGGTTGCTACAAGTTGGAACTGACATGACGGTACTAAGCAACAAGCTATACCCCCACCAACGCCCATCTGCCCATCTGTTGTACTGTGGTGGCTTGGGTGCTGCTTGTGATGCTGGAAGCTATGCCAGTGGTATTTCAAATGTCGGCAAGGCCACCCATGGTCACCACAGGTTCCAGCAAAGCTTCCATACTGAGAGACTAAGAAGAAAGGCCTGGCAATCCGTTTCCAACAATCAGCCAGTGGAAACCCCACAGATCAACAGAGAACATTTTCTAACTTGCTGGCTTTGGACATCGAGTCTGCTGAGGTAGACGGTCAGCACCGGCCCAGGAGTGAGCTGCATTAAGCCGCAGTGCTGGCTCACAGACACGCTGGTGAGGACGTTTCCTTCTGAGGTGGCCAGGAGTTGCGGTCCACTTGAAGGCAGCTGATGACAACAACGTTACAAACACAACAGCAGAGCTTCCCCGGACTGAAGCAACCCGAGCAGAGGGCTGAGAGACATGAGACAGTTTGTAGTGGCACCCCTTTGGGCTCGTCTCCGGTTATAGGACTGTGGGCATCAACCCCCTTGTGATAATAACAGTTATTCCCTGGGCCATCTTCTGTGGAGGTGACACAGTCTTAAATCCTTGTGTAAGGAGATGAAATTAGCATTGTTTAACTGTTGTATAGGTGAATTAAAATAGAAAAGAACTAAGATTTTTCTTCTCCTTTTCCATCCAGCAAGCAAAGATCACTGGTGTTAACTCCTCCACAAGGGCCAAAGCCGGGACTGACCTATACCTCAAAGGGTGCAGGCCTTGGCCTCCAGGGGTCTGTGAAAGGATGTGTTCCACAATTCCACTCATCCATCCAGCTTTGCATCTGAGGCGGCCTGACGCCCATGTGTGTGTATGTGTGAGTGCAGGGCATAATCAACCTGAGTAGTGCAGGGCTCTGAGAGAGGCAAAAGGGGTGCTATGTGGTCCCAGAATCTGTTACCTTTCTGGAAGGATAGAGAAGGGCTGAAGGAAGGAGCTGTAGAACGAGTCCGAAACAAGAAAACTCAGTGCGGAGTCCCGGATACCATCACTGCCGCTCGCATCAACCGGCTCGCCTGACTAGTCATACGCACTCTCTCCCTCCCGTGGGACCCAGTGCAACAACAGCTCATTGGGCCTCCCAGGTCCAGTTCTGTGGCAACCAGACCACAGGATGAATAGCGTCTAGGATATATTTTCAGCAGTATATTAAAAACAAAGCAAAAATGTAAAAACTGGCTACTAAATAAACTACAAATAGTTTATTTCTTCTTGGCTCCGCAGGACAAAACGTTGCAGTACGAAGCGGGGTTTTGCGATCCCCCATTCACACACTGGGTGCTCACTTTGGGTGGGAGAAGCTAAGCTGCCCTCCTTGCTCTTGTGTAAGGTGGCCTAACCCAGCGGCTCCCGCAGAGTCTGGCTGGCGTTTGGAGGGGGCTTCCCGTCAAGTCGGCTGAAGCTGTAACCATCCAGCACGTCTTCCTGTGGGACACCGTCCAGACAGGGGTCCTTGTCCGCTCTGCTGTGGTCCCAGAGGTCGGTTCTCTCCAGTGTGGCCTGAAGCAGCTCTCGGATTCTTCGGTTTTCCTTGGAGGTAGATTCCCAAACAACTTCAAGCTCCCCTTCCATTTCTCTGAGAGGAAATCAACAAAGCAAAGGAAAAGTAAGAAGTAGCACAATTTAAAAACTATTTATCAGAGCAGAGAAGAGTCTCAGGCTGAGGGAACGGAAGAAAAACTTCAAACCTCGACTTGCAGTAGTAAAGGATCTTATGGGCAAAATACTGGATGATACAGAAAACCTCAAAAGAAGATGGAAGAAGTACAAAGTCACTGTACCAAAAAGAAATGGTTGATGTTCAACCATTTCAAGAGGCAACATATGATCAAGAGCCAATGAACCTGAAGGAAGAAGTCCAAGGTGCATTGAAGGAATTGGCAAAGAACAAGGCACCAGGAATGGATGGAACACAAATTGAAAGCTTTCAACAAACTGATGTAGCACAGGAGGCACTCATTCATCTCTGCCAAGAAATTTGGAAGACCTGGCCAACTGACTGGAAGAGATCTGTATTTGTGCCTATTCCAAAGAGAGGTGACCCAACGGAATGCGGAAATCATTGGACAATATCACTGCTATCCCACGCGAGGCAAGTTTTACTAAAGGTAATACAGAAACGGCTGCAAGCATACATTGACAGAGAACTTTCCAGAGGTTCAAGGAGGACGCAGAAGAGGCCGTGGAACAAGGAATATTATTGCTAATGTCAGGTGGATCTTGGTTGAAAGCATAGAATACCAGAATGATGTTTACCTGTGCTTTATTGACTACTCAAAGGCTTTCGATTATGTGGATCATGACAAGCTACAGACAGCATTGTTAAGTATGAGTACTCAGGAACACTTAATTGTGCTCTTGAGGAACTGCCAAGAGGCAGTTGTTCGAACAGAACAAGGGAACAGTGAATGGTTTAAAATTAGGAAAGGTGTATGCCAGGGTTATATTCTTTCATGTTTATTCAATCTGTATGCTGAGTCAATAATCCAACAAGCTGGATTATATGAAGAAAAATGTGGAATCAGGATTGGAGGAAGACTCATTAACAATCTGCGATATGCAGATGATACAACCTTGCTCACTGAAAGCAAAGAGGACTTATAACACTGCATTACTTTATATTGCATTTCAATATAAAGAAAACACAAATCCTCACTATCGGACCAATAAACAACATCCATATAAATGGAGAAAAGATTGAAGTTATCAAAGACTTAATTTTGCTCGGATCAGCCATCAACATTCATTGGAAGTCAAGAAATCAAATGACGTCCTGCACTGGACAAATCTGCTGCACAAGACCTCTTTAAACTGTTCAACAGCAGAGATGTCAGCTTGAGGACTAGGGTGCATCTGACCCAAGCCATGGTATTTTCAATAACCTCATATGCCTGTGAAAGTTGGACAGTGAATAAGCAAGATCGTAGAAGAATTGGTGCATTTGAGTTATGGTGTTGGAGGAGAATATTGAAAGTACCATGGACTGCCAGAAGAACCAACAGATCTGTGTTGGAAGAAGTGCAGCCAGAGTGCTCCTTGGAGGCCAGGATGGCCAAACTTCGTCTCTCATACTTTGGACATATTGTCAGGAGGGACCAGTCACTGGAGAAGGCTATCATGTTTTGTAAAGTTGAGGGTCACAGAAAAAGAGGAAGCCCCCCAAAGAGATGGATTGGCACAGTGGTGGCAGCGATAGGCTCAGGCGTAGCAACAATAGTGAGGTAGGCCCAGGACCCGGCAGTGTTTCGTTCTGTTGTACATAGGGTTCCTATGAGTTGGTACCGACTCGATGGCACCTAACAACAACAAGATACTGAAATTAGCAAAAACCCCAAGGAAAGAATATTTAGCATTCTAGTACAGAGCTGTGCTTGAGTTCTGAAGCAAAAACATTCTGAATTAAGTGGAATATCAAAGTTTGCTGGATATTAAATAAATAATAATACAAAGGCACAGTTGCAAAACTATTTCTTACTTCCTCTATCTTCTGTCTTGTCTGTTTTTTTGGTAAGAAAGCTCATAGTCTTTGTTTTCATGTTACTTGATAATAAGACCAATAATTGGGTGTGGACCCCAGCCAGTCAGACGCTCCTGTACAATGGCCTGGCTGCAGGTACCCGGTCAGCACGGAGCCTGGAGGCCCTCTCCCATGTCCCCTTAGCCTGCATTAACTGACCTGCCAACAATCTGAGACTTTTGGAAGGTGCCCATCTACATGGGCTGATGGGCCAGACATCAGGGCGAGTTAGGGTACAGGGCAGGTGTCTTTGGGGAATGGGAAATGGTGCTTATACAACAGAGAAGAGCAGCCTAGGCCACATGCCAGCTGAGTGTATCACAGAGTCTGAATCTACACTACTCCTCACAATCAGGAATGCTAAGTCCTGCCTAAAGTGAACCAAGAGTAAAAACACACTGTTGAGTCAGAGGAAAAAATGTAATGGATGGGTTAAATAGCACACTGGACTCAGCAGAAGCTAAGGCGCCCAGGGTGGTGGGGGTGGGTGGGTGCTGTTTAGGTGTTGGGTTGCTAACTGCAAGGTCAGTGTTTTAACACCATAAAAACAGATGCTATTAAAGAGGCGCTGTGAAACGATGGCATTCTATTTTTCTTTTAATCTTTTAAATATTTTAAAAATCACTACCATTGTGGCGCTATGCTTGGGTTAATGTGCTTGACTGCAAAGTCGGTTTGAATCACAAGGTTGGCAGTTCAAGCTCACCCAGTTGCCTCTCAGAAACCCTATGCAGGGTCGCTATGGGTTGGAACCAACTCAACGGCACATAACAACAATAAAAAAAAAAATACATTAGAAGCCCTGGTAGCATAGTGGATTATGAGCTGGGTTGCTAACTGCGAGGTCAATAGTTCAAATCTACCACTTGCTCCACGGGAGAAAGATGAGCATTTTTGCTCCCATAAAGATGTACAGCTTCGGAAACCCCATGGTGGTGGTGGTGGTTGGATGCCATCAAATTGCTTCCAACTCATAGCAACCCTTGTATAGGGTTTTCAAGGCTGTAAATATTGATGTCTAGGATTAATAGCAAAGTTCAACGAAACAGAAAACAACAAATTCTGGAGAGGGGGTAGAGAGACTGGGATCCTCCTACATTGCTGGTGGGACTGTAAGATGGTTCGACCACTCTGGAAAATGGTATGACACATCCTTAGAAAGTTGGAATTAGAAATACCATATGACCCACTAACCCCACATGAGCCGGGGCACGAGTAGACAGATAATACCCACACTGAGGGTCACTGTAGCACAATTCACAACAGGAAAAAGACAGAGGCAGCCTAAATGCCCATCAGTGGAAGGATGGATAAACAAACTTTGTACATACACACAATGGAATACTATGTAACGCTGAAGAATTTAACAGTAAGTCTGTGAAACACCTCATAACGTGAATAAACATGGGAGACATGCTGAGTGAAAATAGTTCATTACAAAAGGACAAATACTGTATGAGACCGCTATTGTAAGGGGAATGCAGATGATAAACAACAGACTGCAAACCACAAAGTCTGTGGTTCGAGCCCACCATCTATCTGCTCCTCAGGAGCAAGATGAGGCTTTCTGTTCCCTCCAAGATTTACAAGCTTGGAAACCCTACACAGGGTCGCTATGTCAGAACCAACTAGACAGTACATAACTATTGTAAGAACTCAAGAAAAGGTTCTCATACTGAAAGAAAGATTCTTTGATGGTTACCTGGGGTAGAAGGGCAGGGAGAGCGATTCCCTGGCTGGAGGGTAGACACATGTTAACTCAGGTGATGAGGAGGCCAGTATACAGGAAGAGGGAGGCTGACACAGAAAGGTGAAGACACAGGGAGGTATGCAAGGGTTGAAGGGGAGAGAGGTAAACAGTGTTATATACACAACCGTGGAACAACAGGCTGATGGATGTGGGAGTATACCCACACATATACAAGAGTTAGAAAGAAGCTACTTGTACATGGGTATTTACCTATTCTGCAACCACAACTATGAATGTGGTGGAGCATACAGTGGGCAAAATGATGAGAACTTCTTAGATATTACCAAACATCTTAAGACAATGAGTTGCTGGGTCTGGGGGCACAGGACCAAAGTCTCAGGAGACACTATGGCCAAATGGTGGACCATGTTCTGCATCCTACTTTGGTGCGTAGCGCCTGGGATCTTAAAAGCTGGTCTCTCCATGTGCGGAAGGAAAAAGAATGCTGACAAGTGAGGCTGTTTAGGATCTGTTGGTCCAATGGACTAATGGAACACATCAACATCATCAGTCTCCAAGACTCTGAGACCAGAAGAAATAGATAGGACTTGGTTATCACTACTGATGGCTCTGAAAGGAAGCACACTAGAAAGTCCCAGTGGAAGAAAATGTGGAACAAAATTCAAAATTATTAATAATAATAAAAAAGACTGGGCTTACTGGTCAGAAAGAGACTTGAGGAATTTGAGATTATGGTCCTGTATCACCCTTTAGGTCTGGACAAAAGCTCACCCTTGGGATTTTCAGTCAGTGAAATGATAGGTCCATAGGAGGGACAACACTAGTAAGCAATGCCTACCAGGAAATGGTCAGTCATTCAAGATCGAAGGGCAGCACGGACCTAAGGACAGTATTACGTAAATTGAGAAGGGATGGGAAGGTGGGTGGAATGGAATTAGGAAGCAGAGGGAGGAAGCTGGATAGCTGTTGTTGCAGGAAGGGGATTGGAATCACTGAGATGAAACAAAGTGTATGATTTGTTGAATGTAAAACTGCTGATCTTGTCTGTGTAAATCTTCACTCAATTCAAAATTAAAAAGTAAAAAAAAAAAAAAAGTTATTGGCTAGGTAACAGATTGAACAGATCTGAAGAGAGAGTCAGTGAGCAGGAACACTGAAAGAGAAATTCCCCAGAATGCAGATCAGAGACACAGAGATGAACAAGTGGGATTGATGTTAGAAATGCAGGGATGCGTCAACATAAACAATAACTATGCAAAAAACAACAAAAAACTAATACCATTTAATTTCTGAGGCTGAAGTAATGATATATAAAACAGATTTCTGTTTTCCACTTTCACCCTATCTAATAAGAATAGACAGGCGGAGTCCTGGTGTGGTGCTGTAGGATAAGCAAGCACTGGACTGCTAGCAACAAGGGCAGTGGTGCAATTCCAGCACTCTCATCTGTCAAGAAGTTTTCTAGTACTCCAACTTTTAACAAAGTAATTATGGTGGTTAACAAATGTTTGTGACACCTGATGTCATGTTAGATAAACATCTGTTTCACTACTGACCTTTTAATGTTCTCTTCAATGGCTTTGTTTGATCTTCAAATAGTTTACTGATGTTATACAAATTATAATTAAATTTTTATATAGCAACTTGCTAGCATTACTTATTAAATTAGATGGTGTATCTACTGATAAAATTATACCATCTAAAAAATCACGTATGATTCCAGCTCTTAACAGCTTTTGTTCATTCTAATTTTTGCTTTCGTTTTCTCTTTATTACTGGTTAGGACCGCTGGTACAATGCTGAATGTTGTTGTTGTTAAGTGCTGTGGAGTCAGTTCCAACCTACAGCGTTTAAGAGAAGCAGTTGGTGGGTTTGAACTGTCAACCTTGTGGTTCAAACAGACCTTGTGGTCCAGTGCATTACCCCGCAGCACCACACCAGGACTCCACACAGTGATGGACAGAAGTGATGGTGGTTATGTGCCGTGGAGTCAGTTCCAACTCATAGTGACCCTATACAGGGTTTCCAAGGCTGTAAATCTTTACAGGTGCAGAAAGCCTCATTTTCCTCCTGATGAACAGCTGACAGAAGACAATGATAAGCCTTCTTGTCTTGTTCCTAGTGGGGAGATTTCAATGTTGCATATTACAGATGACATGGCTGTTGGTTTAAAGAAGTTAAAAAGAATGTGTTTCACCTTGCATGAAGAAGCAACTGATTGATGGAAAACAGAGACAGCTGCATTCTGATGATATCAAACATAAGGATCTTATTTAATCTATGAGGAGCTCTGGTAGCTTAGTGGCTATGAGTCGGGCTGTTAATCTCAAGGTCTCAGCAGTTCAAAATTTTCCATTGGTGAAAGATGAGGCTTTCTGCTCCCATAAAGATTTACAGCCTCAGAAACCCTATCTATACAGGGTCGCTACGTGTCGGAACCGACCCCACAGCACACCACCACCACCGCCATTTAATCTATATATCTGTACTAATAAAGCCACTCCATGTGGGTTTGGGTTTATTACTATTACTTTCATCTTGACAACACTTTAGTAGTGATTTCATGTAAGTAACTGGAATCATACTAATGTACCGCCTAGTGAGGCTTCAAAAATATTTTAGAGCATGGTGGTCTATCATTTATCTACACGAGCCTCCTTTTGTCTGGTTAATTTTTCTATTAACATTTTTATTTTGAGATAACTGAACTCACACAAAATTGCAAGAAACACTGTATGGAGGTTCTGGGTGCCTTTGCCTTCATGGTCCTTCATGGTAACAACATGCAACACACAGTCCTACAGTTGTCCTACAGTTGTGCCATCGTACCCTAACAATGCTTCCTCTAGCATATGTTTAAAGAATAAAGATGTAACGGATATAACACCATCTGTCCACAGAGAAGACGCTGTGCCTATGATTGTGTCATTAGGGTCTTATAGAAAAAGAATGACAATGAGTTAAACACAGAAGTCTTGGAAATAAAAAAATAACAGCATAAATAAAAAGCATGTAATGGAAATTGAATAAAATCTCCAAGAAAAATGAATAAAATAAATCAATCAGAGAGCTGGCAAAGGGGAAGACAATTGGAGGACTGAATTGTTTAAGAAGTTCAACATGGAAACAATACATAGAAAGTGAAAATCAAACCTGGATAAACAAACAAATAAAGAAGGAGTCAGGGAAACCCAACAGACCTCTAGCAGTCAGGATAGAGCACTGGGACAGCTTAGATGTTACTGTTGGCCTGGCTCAGACCTGTTTTGCTGCAAAGCCTCGTCCAGGACTTCCTGCTTGTCCTGCAGCATGCGGCGGAGGTGCCTCATCTCCTGCTGGCACTGGGCTGTCCTGCCAGCGAAGTCTTTCTGCTGCTCCATCAGACGGTGACTCATGTCACCCAGCTTCAGTGCCGCCTGCTGCTTGTAGCCCTGGGGAAGAGGGTATTGAGAGAGAGAGAGGAGACGCTGCTCGTAGCCTCGGCTGGTGACGCAGCCGCAGCCCCAACCTCCCACCACCCCTTCCATTTTTACTCGCTGTGGGTTAATGTGCTGGACTGCAGGTCAGTCGGTTTGAACCACAACGCTGGCGGTTCAAGCTCACTAGTCACTCCACGGAAGCCCTATACAGGGTTGCTATGAGTTGGAACCCCCTCTACGGCACTTACCACCACCTTAGGAGCCCTGGAGAGAGATAAGACTTTCTGCTCCTGTAAAGATTTACAGTCATGGTGTGGCACTGTGAGATAAAGCACTGGACCGCAGGTCAGTTTGAATCACAAGGTCAGCGGTTCAAACTCACCAACTGCTCCTACACAGGAAACCCTACACAGGGTCTTTATGAATCAGAACCGACTTGATGGCACATAACAACAAACATTTACAGGTGAGGACACCCTATACAGTAGGAGTTGGGACCTACTCCAAGGCACTCAACCACCTTGATGGCCCTGGTGATACAAGTGGCTAAGTGATTGGCTGCTAACCTACTACCCAAGAGGTTGGCAGTAAAAACCCACCCAGAGGTATCTCAGAAGAAAGGCCTGGTGGTCTGCTCTGAAAAGTCACAGCCTTGAACACCCTAAGGCGCAGCTCTGCTCTGCAACACATGGCTTCATCATGACCCGGAATCGACCTAATAACAGCCAGCTTGCTTCTTCTTCTTTTTTCATACCCACAGCTTGGATTGTCAGAACCCAGGAAGTCAAGTACATCTGGGAGAACCATTTTGGATCATAAAAGTCATTATAAAAGTTTGGGCTGCAATCAATCTAAATGTCTAGTTTGTATAATGATGTAAAAAAAAAAAAAAAAAAGCTTCTAACAAAATAAAACCAAACTAGGACCATCGCAGAATTCTGGTGTGGCACTGTGGGTCAATACGCTGAACTGCAGTCAGTTTGAACTGCAAGGTCAGAGGTTCAAGCTCACCAACTGCTCCTCAGAATCCATACAGGGGTGCTACGGGTCAGAACCAACTCGATGGAAGTTAGCAACACCAACAGCATCTCAGAACAAACAGAATGCTCTCTGCTTTTGCATTTTTCCCCAGGACCATTTTTATCTATTGGTCAGCTTGTAGCTTACAAACTAAGTCTAACACGTGTCAGGTGATGTTTTAAACTGACCAGAGAAGCCTGTATACAAGACCTCAATAAAGTTTTTCATTCTCCATGGTCAAACAGATGGAGATTAAAAGCCTAATTCATTTATTTCTCTTCTTTCATTTTCATGAATAAAAGTATTTAAGCATTTAAATATTTCCCTCTGAGCACGCCTAAAACTGTTGTTATAAATATTCTCATAGGTAATATTTTTCATTTTTTAGAAATTCTGAAATTCAGTATTATATTCCATCTTGCCATTGTTTGGTATAAAATTTTCACATTTCCAGGTGGAAGAAATGGAGTCCTGGTGTGGTACTGTAGGATAAGCACTGGACTTCTAACTGGAATGTTGGTGGTTCAAATCTACCAGCTGCTGCTTGGAAACTCTATACAGGGACTCTATGGGCTGGAACCAATCTGACAACACTTAACAACAACTGGGAAAAGAACCTGTTTATGCTCTGATTTCTCACAATTAACTTCTGGTTTTCATATTTATGATAAAAAAATCTGCATGATTCTACCTTAGGGATTTATTGAAAATTTCTTTATGACCAATTTACAACAAATTTTTTGTGGCTATTCTGTATCTAGCATAGTGGTTACGAATTGGGCTGCGAACCGCAAGGTCAGCAGTTCGAAACTACCAGCAGTTCCACGGGAGAAAGATGAGGCTTTCTGCTCCCGTAAAGATTTACAGCCTCGGAAACCCTGTACAGGTTCGCTGTGAGTCGGAATTGACTTCACGGCACACAGCCACCACACATACCATTCTGTATCTACACATAAAATATACCTTATTGATTATATTGTTAGACCTTTGATACTGTTACTTATGGGTTTTTTTGTTGTTGTTGCTTATGTTTTAAGCTCCTAATCTGTCTTGGACCAAGAGACATTGATTATTATTACTAATTTTTTTCTCCAAATGCGTGAAGTCAATTCCCACTCATGGTGACCCTATGTGTGTCTGTACTCCATAGGTTTTCAACAGCTGGTTTTTTGGAATTTGATTGCCAGGACTTTCTTCCAAGGCACCTCTGGGTAGATTCAAACCCCTCGCCTTTTTGTTATCAGCTGAGTGCATCCATTTGTGCCATCCTGAGACATGAATCCGAGTCAACTCGATGGGCAGGTGGTTTTACTCCTTACTGTTACTTTACTGTTAGATATTGTCAAGTCAGTTCTGACTCATAGAGGCTCAATGTACAACAGAACCAAACACTGTCCAGTCCTGCACCAACCTCAAAATCCTTGCAATGTTTAAGCCCATGGTTGTAGCCCCTGTGAAAATCCACCTGGTTGAGGTGGTCCTTTTTTGTCTTGTTGGCCCTCCACCAAGCATGATGTTCTCCTACAGGGAACAGTCCAAACTACACGAGATGAAGGTCTGCCACCCTCGTTTCTAAGACGCATGCTGACTGTCCTTCCATGAGCTACAGTATCATGAAGTGAGCTGTATCTCCAAAATACATGTCAGCTGGGCTAGGCTATGATTCTTAATGAATTGGCAGTTATATAGTGGTTCCACATGGTGTGATCTGAATAAAGCAACAAAAGACTATGGGTGGGATCAGGACTGACTGTGAGGGTCAGAAATACAGATGTTTTTTGACAAAAGGAGGGGAGTTATTGATTTTGAAGCCCAAGAGCCTAGGTCCCTGGGACCATTAACTGAGAAGAGAGCACAGAGCGGAACCCCACCCAGAGAGGCAGTGACATTGAACTCAGGGAGGGAGAAGGGCTGTGTGCTGACGGCCGGGGGCCGGGCCTGTGGGGTGTACCCTTTGGCTATCTGATGATGCATGGAGGGGATTGTAATCATTGCAATGAAATGAAATACAATAGGATGAATGTAAAACTGATGTTCTCTCATGTAAACCTCACAATAAAAAATTAAAAAAAAAAAGACTATGAGTAGGATACCACAGTCAAAACACATTGCCATCGAGTTGATTCTGACTCATAGTAATCTTATGTCGGGTTTACGAGGCTGTAAATTTAGACAGGCTGTATAGAAGACAGCTTTATGGTTCTCATACCTTACTGTTAGCTGTTCAGTTCTTATCCTTGTTGTTGTTGTAAGGTGCTGAGTCAGTACTGACTCATAGCAACCTTATGCACAGCAGAATGAAACACCGCCCAATCCTGGGCCAACCTACTGTTGCCACACTTGAGTCCATCAATGCTGCCACTTGCCCAATCCATCTTGCTGGGGGTCTTCCTCTTTTTCTCTGACCCTCCACCTTACCAAACATGATACCCTTCTCCAACGACTGGTCCCTCCTGACAGTATGTCCCAAGTATGAGAGACGAAGTTTGGCCATTTTGGCCTCCAAGGAACACTCTGGCTGCACTTCTTCCAAAAGGGATCTATTGGTTCTTTTGGCAGCCATGGCACTTTCAGTATTCTCCTCTAACACCCTAACTCAAAAGTATCAATTCTTCTACGGTCTTCCTTATTCACTGTCCAGCTTTCACATGCATATGAGGTTATTGAAAATACCATGGCTTGAGTCAGGTGCACCTTAGTCCTCAAGCTGACATCTTTGCTCTT
>NW_006408622.1:6960433-6964430 GCF_000296735.1 Chrysochloris asiatica
GACATCAGCAATGATATCCCTCATTCCACGACCTCTTCTGAATCCGACTTGAACCTCTGGAAGTTGTCTGTCAATGTATGCTTACAGCTGTTTCTGTATTACCTTTAGTAAAACTTTACTCGCATGGGATATCAAAGAGATTGTCCAATGATTCCGAATTCTGTTGGGACACCTCTCTTTGGTGACAAACACAGATCTGTTTGTTCTTCTGGCAGTCCATGGAACTTTTAATATTCTCCTCCAACACCATGACTAAAATGCATCAATTCTTCTATGGTCTTCCTTATATTCACTGTCAATTTTTCTAGGTATACAATATGGCCTTTTAATATGCAGATTCAAATCTTCTATTTCAAAAAAGATTTTATGAATTATGGCTTGACACTGAATGAATTCCATTCCTTTGGCTTCTCCTTTGAGGCCTTCAATAATAGGTATAGGACCATAGTGACCCTGTACAGGGTTTCCGAAGCTGTAAATCTTTATGGGAGCAAAAAGGCTCATCTTTCTCCCACAGAACAGCTGGTAGTTTTGAACTGCTGACCTTGAGGTTCACAGCCTAATTCATAACCACTACGCTACCAGAGCTCCTTATAGGACCTCCAGGGGATTATATCTACAGACTCAAGGAAAGAGAGTATGAGCCACCTACCTTTCCATCTGTCTTTGTTATCTAATGCTGCTATGAGAGAAATACCACAACTAGAAATGCATTTATCATTTTCTAGTAAATTCTTCTTTTGTCTTTTTCTGTTTGTCAAAGCCATCCTTATATTTCAGTTATGGCAGAACTAGATAAACTAAGACTAATAAATACCGGCTTTTCCGCTGTTTTTGATTTGCTGAAAAATTCCTATTATAAAACATATTGATAATTACATCTGAAGATATTTCCTGAATGCCTACTGTGTACCAGGCACAGCTCTAGGTGCTTGGCTATATCAGTGAACAACAATGACAAAATCCCTGCACTGTGGAGTTTACATTCTGGCCAGAGGAAAGACAACAGCCAAAAGACAAGAAGTAAAAATGACAGTGATAGAAAGCTGTAGTCTATGAAAGAAACAACGCAGCAAGGTAAGTAGAGTCAGGTTTGTGAGACACTGGGTGTACATTTTAAAATAGGCGAGTATGCCTTATTGAACAATTTAATTAACACTAACAAGCACCATGTAGCCATTACCTAACAACAGGAAGTTCTTAGTACCCACCCCCCACCCCCATCTGGGTAGTCATCTCATTTTACAGTCATCATTTCCTTCGTTTTCTTTTAGTTTTACAACCTACATATTTATTAAATAATTCAGCTCTGCCTATTTTAAATTTTACATAAATGCAATCATATTGTGAGTACTCAATTGTGTTATGCTTGTTCATTCAATATTAAGTTTGGGGACTTTATCCATATTATTATATATACAATTTGTTCATTTTCATTGCTGTTGAGTTATTTTTTTGTGAAGTATTACAATTTATTCTTTCTAAGGTCAAGGGTTCAAAGTCACCAGTTGCTCCTCGGAAATCCCATACAGGGTCAGTGTAAGTCGGAAGCAACTTGACGGCACTTAGCAACAACAACTGTTGATGAATATTGCATTGTTTCATTTGTGAACAGTATGAACAATATTGATAAGGCCATTTCTTTACAAAATTTCTGGGTGTACGAGAAACAGTTTCATTATCCAGAAAAATCTATCCAAGAAAAGAACGGGAGAGTTGTAAGCTGAGACAATGTTCTGCTTTACTAAAGGTTCTAGTTAATTTGAAGCCCAGCAGTAAAATTTCCTACTGTTTCAAGTCCCTGCCAAACACTTTTTTACTGGACTTCTTAACTTTGACCTTGTAGGTACAAATGGGTAAAAATGTCTTCTTCCTCTGGCTACTAAAGATCTTCTCTTTGCCTTTTGTGTTCTTCAGTTTGACTACTATGTATCTAAGTGGGGATTGCTTTTATTAATTCTGCTTGTTGTTCAGATTGTAACAACTAAGAGCACTTTAAGATGAAATTTACCATGGCTACTGAACATGAAGGACAATCTCACTGCAGGAAAAAAAAAACAGCAGTGGAGCCATGTCCTTTGGACCCAAGGTCCCTGTGAAGAATGTTCTAGACCAAGGGGACAGAGAGCTGTCAGCAGCAGAGTCAGGAGACCAGCTGAGATGGATAGACGGGTGGATTTCTGGACCCATGGAGCGAGAAAGCCGATGGCCTTCAGACAGGAGGCCTGTGGGACGAGTGGGGTGCCTCTGGGCATTTATCAGCAGAACTAAAGTGTTTTTGTAGTATTTGTCCTAGTAAGATAGAGGTCAAGGGGTCACAGAGTCTGGCGTGCCTGCATGCATTGCTGAGAAGAGGCTGTCCTGACTGAAGAAATGTATCCTGAGCATTCTTGGTCCTAATTACAACCTGTTATTGGAGTCCTGATGTGGTGCTGTGGGTTAATACACTGGACTGCAAAGTCAGTTTGAACCGCAAGAGCAGTGGTTCAAACTTACCAGTCACTCTTTGGAAACCCTATACAGGGTCGCTATGGGTTGGAACCGACTTGATGGCACTAACAACAACTTCCCTAAAAACTCCCTAACTTTGAGTACGGTCTAAGAGTTCTGTGTGGTCCCTGCAGAGAAGCAGAATAGTTATTGTCAGAAAAGGTAAAAAGGGTTGGAGGAGAGGGACATGCCTGATGTCTGAGTTCTGTGTGGTCACTGCAGAGAAGCAGAGTGTGTTGTGGGAAGGACAGTTATTGTCAGAAAAGGTAAAAAGTTAGGTTGGAGAGGAGGGACATGCCTGATGTCTGCCTCACAAGTATCCACTTTGGGCAGCTGATGCTAATGATTTTGATTCTCTTTCCCCACTTGTGCAGTCAGAAGAAGTCAGATGTAGCCCTCATACCATTTTGACAAATGAGGATAGTTTCTTTGGGCAGAGAAATTGGAGAATAAAGTCACAATTACACCCAGAGAGGAGCAAGTCAGTACTGGTCTTCCACGGACCAACTAAACGCTGGGCCTGACAACCAAGTCTGAAGATCACGTCATATAGGTATTACTATTATTATTACCACTGACAGCAGCATATATTGCATTGTGGGGATTATCAGAGTTTATTCAATTAGTTCAGAGATGCTATTTCTGCCACTGAACAAAGCTCATATTGCTCTGTTCTACAGATGATTAGTGATACCGTCAAAATATGTGTCATTTCCTTAAATACAGAAAGCTGCACCTGATAAGCCTTCATTCCCATTTGAAAGTGGAATCTCTAAGGCTAAGTAGTGATTACTCACCTTGACTTTTTCCTCTAATTTTCCCAAGCGAATATTGCCTTTTATTATTTTATTAAGAACTCCATGCTTCTCACTTTCCAAACATTTGGCCTAAGTAGAAAGGCAAAAAGAAAAACAATGCAGTCTTCAATTTACAGAAAAGTGAAGGTAATAAATATCAAAGACTATTGTTGTTAAATGCCAATGAGTTCTGACTCACAGTGACCCTGTATAGGGTTTACCATATAGGTGGCTGGTGGGTTTGAACTGCTGACCTTGTGGTTAACAATCCAGTGCTTATCCTCCAGTATCACACCAGAACTATAATGGCGGTAGTGTACCATGGTGTTAATTCTGACTCACAGTGACCCTGTATAGGGTTTCCTAAGCTGTACATCTTTTGGGGAGCAAAAAAATCTTTCTTCTGTGGAGTGCCTGGTGGACTCAAACTGCTGATCTTGAAGTTAGCAGCCAACACATAACCCACTATGTTACCAAGGTTCCTTCCGGAGCTATTAACTACTCAAACATTACCTCTACCGTGCCACTTGGCATTACTCCTCCACCGCTGAGGAGCAGGGAATACAATGGGTCTCCCACTGGGAAAAGAGGATAGGGAAAGACTGTTAGGAGTTCCAGAACATCCCTTGTTTTTACGAGATAAATAGTTCCTTCAATCACATCCAAGAAATAAGTGTCCTGGAGACTTTGGACAGAGAGAGAGAGAGAGA
>NW_006408622.1:6964586-6965552 GCF_000296735.1 Chrysochloris asiatica
GCATGGAGGGGATTGTAACTATGGCAAGGAAATGATATATGACGGAATCAATGTGAAGCTGATGTCTTCCCATGTAAACTATCACATAATTCACAATAAAGCATTAAAAAAAAAAAGAAAGAAGTGCCAAGAAGCAAATAAACATTTTAACTTAACTAGCCTGAATGATTACAAAGTTAAAAACAACTGAATACACACTCCATTAATGCATAATGCCAGTCTCCATACCCAATGTGACAAGCAGTATGTCCAAGAGGGATGTCACTTGAAGATGAATAATTTACATTAACATTTAAATGAAAAATGAACTACCACACACTATAACCTCACTATTCTAAATGCTACAATTAAAGGGGGGGCGGGGGAAGTGAAAATGAATATTCCTTCTAAGGTTAGATGATGGTGACAATTTTGATTTTCCCAGAAAGGAACATAAGACACAGAGTTATATGATTTGTCACAAATTACATGGAAAACCCATATTAGAAACAAGATTAGAAAGAACAAGAGAGAGAAGAGTAAACTAAGCTTAAATCTACCAGAAGGAAAGAAGTAACAAAAATGAAACCAAAAAAGAAAAAAATAGAATCAATAAAACAAGAAGTTGATTCTTGAAAAACTCAATAAAATGGACAAATCTTTAGCTAAACTGACATAGAAAAGATTCAAACCACCAAAATAACAATGGAAGGAGATGCCATTACAAAGTAACTCAACAGAAATGAAGACAGTGACAGAATATTATGAACAAGAGCAGAGCAGCAAACTGGAGATGCTAACAGAAAATGGAAAAATCCTTCGACGCACATAGCCTACCCATACTGACTCAATACACCCTTAACATGTGAAGCCACTGGATCACTGATAAAAACCTACCAACAAAATGGTCCTGGAAACGTACACTTATGGCCCAATTTTCAGTCAAGCAGTATATAGAACTGAACACTTATTAGATACACTGAATAC
>NW_006408622.1:6967022-6969850 GCF_000296735.1 Chrysochloris asiatica
GTTAAACAGAGAAAATAGCCAGCATTTCTAAGAAAGATTTGTCAGCATTCTAGAGCATCTGTGCTATATAGATGTTAAGAAACAGGACTTGAGACGAATGCTGGATTCTTCCTGATGTGACCAGTGAGGGAATTTCTGGTTTCTGTCTGATTTCATACAGTTAGGGCTCCACTTTCTGAAAACACGGCTGATCGGGTTTGTTTTGGGGGTTTTTTTCCATCACAATGTAACAGACTTCTTTGAGATGCTGATTTTCACATTTACATAATTTATAACCCCAAATGTATAAAAGACAATGCCAAAAGCATCATAAATACATAATGCAAACTGAAATAGTTATGTCAAACATTTGGACCTTAGGATAAATTAGCAAAAACTGTAACAGGAAAAGTATAAAACAAGAGTAAATTACGACAACAGAAAATGTGAAACCCATACTAGTAACACATCCAACATTGCCAACTGTCTTGCGCAGCCCTATGACTCTGGAGGATGCGTAACAATGGTTTACTGCCAGCACTGCAGGGGACAGCGCCTTCGGTTTCCAAAAAGGAGCCTCAGTCCCTAGCAGGGCTTGGACCTGTAATTTTTCCCATTCTGGTTATAGCTTTCCAGTTCACCCACACTAAAAAGGAGCTCTGGTAGCGCAGTGGTTACGAATCAGGCTGCTAACATCAAAGTCGGCAGTTCGAAACTCAGCGGTTCCGCGGGAGAAAGATGACACATTCTGCTCCCTTAAAGATTTACAGCCTTGGAAACCCTGTACAGGGTCACTATGAGTTGGAACCAACTCCATGGCACATAACCACCACCTCCAAAAAACAAAACAAAAACAAAAAATACCACTGCATCAGTGGGCTTCTCAGGGGAATTCTACCAAATAGTTAGAAGAACTGACCCAACTACTGTTTAAGCTCTTCCAAAACGTAGACAACAAAGGAATACTCCCTAATTCATCCAATGAAGCAAACATAGCTCTGATACCAAACCAAAGATGCCACACACACAAACGAAAACAACAGACCAATTTATGTCTTATGAGGATAGATGCAAATGACTGAGGACCAGAACCCCATTAGCATATTGAAAGAGTCATATATACATGATCAAGTAAGAATTAATCTAGAAAGGCAGGATGGTTTTCACTGATCAATGTCATACACCACATCAATAGAACACAGGAAAAGAATCACATGATTATCTGTATGGAAGCAGGTAAAACAGTTGACAAAGTCCAACACGCTTTCTAGATGATCACTTAAAGAAGACTGGAATCGAAGGGCAAATCTTCAATATGGTTCAGGGCAGATATGAAAAGCCAATAGCCAACATCAAGCTTGTTGTTGTTAAGTGCCATTGAGTTGGTTCTAACTCATAGCGACCCTGTATAGGATTTTCAAAGAGTGGATGGTGAGTTTGAGCCACTGGCCTTACTGTTAGCAGTCCAGTGCTTATCCTACAGCGCCCCACTGGGATTATTATACTTATAAAAACTGAGCACTTTCCCTTTGAAATCAGTAACAAGACAAAGGCATCCACTCTCACCACTTCTATTCAATGTTGTAGTAGAAGTCCTAGCCAAAGAAATACAACAAGAAAATAAATAAAAGGTGTTCATATTGGAAAACAAGGAGTAGCATTATCTCTATTCGTGGATGATATATGATCTTATATGTAGAAATTTCCAAAGAGTCACTAAGAAAACTTGTAGAGCTAATAGAGGAATTCAGCAATATTACAGGGTACAAGGTCAATAAATAAAAATTAGTTGTTTCTATACACCAACAATGAAAAAATCTGAAAGGGAAACTGGGGAAATAATTCCATTTAGAATAGCAGCAGGGGAATAGAATATCTAAGAATAAATCTAACCAAAGACATGAAAGACTTGAATTATGAAAACTACAAAACATTGCTGGAGGCGATTAAAGATGATGTAAATAAATGGAAAGAGGTTCCATACCAAATCCTAACGTTATGTGAAATGGCAAGAAGCCCCAAACAGCTAAAATACTGCAGAAAGAGAAGGACAAGGTAGGAGTGCTCACATTAACTGATTTGAAAACATACTGTAGACCGCAAGGTCGATGGTTCAAACCTACCAGGCACTCCTTGGACACCCTATACAGGGTTGCTATGAGTTGGAACTGACTCGAAGGACTACAACATATTTCTTTAGTAATCACAACAACCTGGTACTGTTATAACAGTAGACATAGACCAATGGACTAACACTGCGGGTCCAGAAATAAGCCTATAGACCTATGGTCAGCGGATCTTTAACAAGGGTGCTAAGTCTGTCCGATGATAAAAAGAAGAGTTTCTTCAGTATATGGTATTGGGAAAATTGGATTTCCATATACAGAAAAATGCAACAAGATCCATGATCACACCATACACAAAAGCAAGCGAAAGACTTAAAGGTACAAACTAAAATAAAAATTCTCTAAAAAATAAGCAGGGGTAAGCTTTGAACAATGGATTAACTCATATAATAACAGGATTGAGGGAAGACTCAAGGAACTAGGAACCACAGGGAGGAAACAGGATAACTGTTGTTCCATGGAGGGAATTGCAATCATTGAGATGAAACATAAAGTGTATGATTTGTTGAATGTAAAACTGATGATCTTTTCTGTAAACCTTCACTCAATTCACAATAAAAAGTAAAAAAAAAAAAAAAGATGTATTGCATGTGACAAGTCTGCTGCAGAAGACCACTTTAAGAGCAAAAATGTCATTTGAAGGACTTAGACGGATCTGACCCAAGCCAAAATATTCTCATTTACCTCATATGGGTGTGAAAGATGGACAATGAATAAGGAGCA
>NW_006408622.1:6975595-7000597 GCF_000296735.1 Chrysochloris asiatica
TTTTTTTTTTTTTAATCAAGAACCAGTGGTACTGAAGGACGAAGGCCAAACGGCACTGAAGGCATTGGCAAAAAACAAGGCTCCAGGAATTAATGGAATGAAAATTGAAATCTTTCAACACATTGATGCAGCACTGGAGATGCTCACCCATCTATGCCATGGAATTTGGTAGACCGCTACCTGGCCAACCGAATGAAGAAATCCATATTTGCACCCATTCAAAAGAGCGGTGATGCAATGGAATGTGGAAATCATCAAACAGTATCGTTAATACCCCAAGTAAAATTTTGCTGAGGATAATTCAAAAATGGCTGCAACAGTGTATCAATAAGGAACTGCCAGAAACTCAGGTTGGAATCAAAAGAGGATGGGGAACTAGATATATCATTGCTGATGTCAGCTGGACCTTGGCTCAAAGTAGAGAATACCAGAAAGATGATTATTTGTGCTTTATTGACTATGCAAAAGCTTTTAACTGTGTGGATCGTGACAAGCTATGGATAACATTGAGAAGAACACTTGATTGAGCTCATGAGGAACCCATACATAGATCAACAACAGGCAGTGGTTTTAACAGAACAAGGACACCCTGAATAGTTTAGAATCAGGAGAAGTGTGTCAGGGTTGTCTTCGTTCACCATACTTAGTCAATCTGTATGCTGAGCAAATAATCCAAGAAGGTGGATTCTATGAAGAACAAGGTGGCATCAGGATTGGAGGATGACCCATTAACAATTTACGCAGATTACACAACCTTGCTTGCTGAAAGCAAACAGAACTTGAAATAATTACTGATGAAAAACAAAGCCTTCAGTATGGATTGCACCTCAATGTACAAAAAACAAAAATCCTCACAACCGGACCAATAAATAACATCATGATAAATAGAGAAAAGATTGAAGTTGTCAAAGACTTCAATTTACTTGAATCCACAATCAGTGCTTATGAGAAGCAGCATTCAAAAAAGCAAACGATGTATTGCATTAGGCAAATGTGCTGTACAAGACCTCTTTAAAGTGTTCAAGAGCAAGGATATCAGTTTGAGAACTGAGATGCACCAGACTCAAAGCCATGGTATTTTCAGTTGTCTCATATGCATGTGAAAGTTGGACAATGAATAAAGAACACCATAGAAAACTGAGCATTTGAGTTATGGTGTTGGAGAAGAATATTGAAAGTACCATGGACTATCAGATGAACAAACAAATTTGTCTTAGAAGAATTAGAGCCAGAAAGCTTAGAAGTGAGATGGCAAGACATCATCTCTCATACTTCGGAAATATTTTCAGGAGGGATGAGTCCCTGGAGAAGGACATTATCCTTAGAAAAGTGGAAGGTCAGTGAAAAAGAGGAAGACGCCCAATGAGATGGATGGACACAGTAGCTGCAGCAACTGGATTCAAACATAACAACAATTGTGAGGATGGCACAGAACCAGGCAGTGTTTCGATCTGTTGTGCAAAGGGTCGCTATGAGTCAGAACCGGCTGGACGACACCTAACAACAGTGTAATTCTTATGTCTGATCTTCAAATGGGGAAAATAATAGGCTAGTTTCCCACATAATACAAAGATGTGTCTGTAGGTATAGTAAACGCCTTGATGACTGCTGTCCCCTACTTCATTAAAGAAACCAATTTCACTATTTTATCTTTCAAAACATCATTTGCCATTACTTAAAAAGTTATTCACCAAGTGGGAAATGTCCCCATCCTATGATTAAAAGATACAATTTTGGAGAATTTGAAAATCTGTGATTAAAATTTTAAAAAGGATGACGTTTTATGGCTCAATTTAAAACCCCTACTGTTAAAATGCTAATCTCTGCCTATCAGCTTGCAGTTGACTTGGAGTAACTTTGAGAAAACTCACCAAGTACATGAGACTGTCACGTTCCTGCGTTATATTCTCTGCTAGTCCAACAAGATTGGCCAAGTACTGATGGGCAGACATCTCATTCTCCATGGCTTGTTGCACCTGCTTTTTGAGGACATCAATTTTCTTCTGAGATCTCCTACAGTGTCCCCCAATGGTGAAATGAAAAACTCATTAGACTCAATGGCTAGGCCACACCAAACATCTGTATCGTAAACTTATCAGGTGAGGTGTGTTAGTATCTAAATGTTATTCACCAGCAACTTAGATCTACTACATGAAAGAAGACGAGGTCACTGAATTTCATTTTAAACCAAACATAATTAGTGACAGGCTAATTATACAAGTTTTTTGGCTCATGCTCTAAAAGACACTATTGAAAAAGAGACCCTGTGATCTCCAAGCAGATTTTGGGGAACTGGTTAGAAAAGCATGTTTAAATAATCTTTGAATTACAGATGTGAAAAACATGGGTCAACAGAAAGGCTTTTCTACTGTGCTGTTTGTGATCCAATCATCATAGTGACCTATTTCCATCTTACAGCACTATTAGAACAATAAAAGAGAAAGGAAATGGAATACTCTCCAGTTGCCTTTTTTTTTTTTTTTTTTTAAATAAAGTATATTTAAAAAATAAACTTAAAGGAAAAATAAAGAAATAAACCTATTTCTTCTCTGTGCAAGGTCAAGTTCAGCTTCTAGTGCTTTGTTTTTAACTGCCCAATTATTCTTCTCTAAAAGCAGGCTCTTGTTCTGCACTTGCAGCATTGCCAACTTTTCCGTCAACTCTTCCATCTCAGCACTTCCTTTCTCTTCTTCCTTCTGCAACTGGCTGGAGGAGAAACACATCACAAGGTATGTATGCAGTACATGGTGGTTGACGTAAGGCAGTCCCTGCCAGACTCGTGGTAAGCATCCCAGCCCCGGGCCCTGCGTGGCTCATTTGGAAGGGCTCTGTGGAGACCTCTCCCCACCTGGGATGGAGCTCCGAGAGGACAGGGGAGACTGTGCAGCATCTTCTTCAGGGATGTGTGCCTCTACACCCTTCTGTGGCTCACGGTATTTGTTGCGTTTGTGCGTATGTATTTTGTGCTGTCAGGTGCTGCTGAGCTGGCTCCAACTCAGGGAGACTCTAATTCTTCCAGCACAAACGTAAGACCGCTCAATGTCTGTAACTGTCCCCCCAAAATCCTAATGCCAAACAATATCTATTTCCTATTAATACAACGAAGGAACTCTGGTAGCATAGTGTCAGCAGGGTCAGCAGTTCGAAACTACCAGCTGTTCTGAGAAATGGCTGCTGGGTTTTGAACTGCCAACCTTATGGGTAGCAGTCCAGTGCTTATCCAACAGCACCACCCTAGGGCTCCCAGAACTATTATCATCGTGTTGCTGTTAAGTGCCGTAGAGTCAATTCCGACCCATAGCGACCCAGTATAGGGTTTCCAAGGAGCAGCTGGTGAGTTTGAACCCCCAACCTTGCAGTTCAAACGACTGTTGAGTCTGATGCATTAGCCCACAGCGCCACACAAGAAAGCCAAGGGTTGATTTCTTTGTGGTTTCCCTTATTCTAAGGATGTCGCCTTATGATGAGACAGCATTTGTGGATGATGCTGTCTCATCATATTTGGTAAAGTGAAATTTCATTAGGATTATGTCTAGGCATGCGTCCTTTTGAACAGAATACTCAAGATCTTCTGAACTCAGGAGGAAATGCCCTTCAACTTCTTAAAAAATTTATTTCATCTATTTCTTCCTTTCTATTTTCTCTAATCTCTTCTTCTGAAATTTCTAATGATCTGAGGCTGGACCTCTTGAACTGGTCTTCTACTTTTAGTTCCTAACGGTTTGTCTCTTTAAATTCTTAACGGAGCCTCAAGTGTATCTAATAGTCCTCTTGTTGATTTTTCACATTTTTTGGTAATCATATTTTTAATCCCAAAGAATTTATCATTTAACTTGATCAAGTTAAATTTAATCATTACTGCACTTTTTTTCCAGGATGTTTTATTCTTTTATATTCTCCTCACTTCTCTTCACTCTCAGTTTCCTTTGGGGTCAGCATATCTGTAATCTAGGTCCTCCTGTGCTCCTTTTTCTTTCTCCACTATGCCTAGTGGTTCTTGTTGTCTGTTCAAATCTGGTCATCTGCTCTTATTTTAGGAAGAAGAACTGGGTATTCGGTGTATACTGTGCTTTTTGCTTTGGAGTTTCCCACACTGCTAAACAGGATTCTGTGTACACAGATGAGCCTGTGGAGTGGTCCCACTGAAGGTACAAACTTGTGTCCTGGATGAAACTACATCCCCTCAGAATATGTATCAAGTGGAATTGGCCAGAACTCTCAGTTGTTTGGCAGTTGTGTGGTATGATCCCCCCATGAAGTGATCTGATGTGATCATCCAGGAAGAGGATTAAAAGTGGGATGCAACACCCTTCATCCCAGCACAGCCTGGACTCGATGTAAGGGAAGTCTCTCTGGGGGTGCGGCCTGCAACATCTTTTATCTTACAAGAGATAAAAGGAGAGAGAAGGAAGCAGAGATCAAAGGGACCTACTCCCACCAAGATGGAAGAGCAGGAAGTGGAGTGCATCCTTCTGGCCTGGGACCCCTTCACTGGGAAGCAACTAGATCTGGGGGAGGATAGCCACCAAGCTGGGCCCACAGATGTTGAGAGATGACAAGGACCTCACCCCCAGGCCAATACACAGCGAAAATCACACAACTGGTACCTTGAATTTGGCCTTCTAGCCTCCTAAACTGAGAGGGAACAAATTCCTGTTTGTTAAAGCCGTCCACCTGTGGTATTTCTAGATCACCTAGACAGGCTTTATGATCAAAACCAGGAGAAAGAAGGTATTCTTTTGTAGGAGAAAGAAGGTATTCGTCACTCTAAACCCTTAGCTTTCCCCGGAAGAGTTGGCTAAATTTCTTCTAAAAAATGGGTTGGTACCATATTTTTCTCCATCTACCTATCTTGAGTAAGCTCAAGCTTCCTAGCCAATGATAAATACAAAGAGAGCAATGTAAGCTTCAGGGTGTAACCACTAGTCCGGTGCTAAGTCAACCAGAGAGCTCACTAGGAAACTAGTTTCTGCCATTTCCCGTGCCACAGTTCTTTCCAAGCAGCGATGCCAACAGGTATAACAAGCAAGATGAAAGATACCTGCGACTCCCAATTACACTGACTCCAGCCAGGGTAAGAAGAGCAACACGAATGCATGGACCTAGAAACTCTTCCAACAGACACTCAACGGAATCTTTTACTTTGTGACCTCGTCTTTGCCTGTGACACAAGCCTTCCAAGTCTGCTCCAATGGGGAGCTCGTTAGACAGCTCTTGTCCTTCTAGTTCATAATTAGCTCTTTTATGTGTGGTTTACTCAATTATGATATTAGCAATGGAAAGGGGGCAGCCAGACGCAAACCAGCCTCAGTGGTCCGTCTGTTCCATTTGGCCAGACTCCAACATGTCCTTGGCCTATGTCACGTCTGTGGTAGCTAAAACAAACACACTCTTGAGTTTTCTTCTCCTTATTTTGTCTATCCTGTCACAGGTCTTGGAATAATAATACTGTCTAAGTTTCCTCTTGCTGCCTCAACAGAAATACTACAGGTGGGGGCTTTAAAGAGCAGAGCGCTGTTACCTGGCAGCTATGGTGGATGAAAGTCTAAGTCAGGGTCTCAGCTGCGTTGCTTCCTTCCTGGCTAGAGCTCTGAGTGCTCGTTGGTTACAGCTGAGCTTCCTGTGTGCTTCTCTCCATCTCTACGCTGCTCTTTTAGTAACTCAGAAGTGATCAGATTTAGAACCTACCCTACCTGAAGATGGCCAAATTAACATACCAAAGAAGCCCCCCATTTCTAAACAGAATTATAATTACAGGTGCAGGGGCCAGGGTTTGAAGATGTATTTTTTGTGGAGCATAATTCAATCCATAACAAACACCTATACATGCTTCCAGATGCACATAGTCCATCTCTGATGAGCTCATGTCCACCTTCTCAATGTAATGAACTCTCTATCCGGTCAAGCAGTGCCCCTTCCCCTCAGGGTCAACTAGCATAGTGGTTACGAATTGGGCTGTGAACCTCAAGGTCAGCAGTTCGAAACTACCAGCTGTTCCGTGGGAGAATGATAAGGCATTCTGCTCCCGTAAAGATTTACAGCCTCGGAAACCCTGTACAGGGTCGCTATGAGTCGGAACTGACTCCACGGCAGATAACCATCACCACCACCACAGGGTCAACCCCCCTCTGCTGCCCTGTCGCCACTCTTTCTCAATGGTCCTCTGCCTGTCAAGTCTGTACCTACAGCCTCTCAGAGCCTCCAGCTAGCAGAAAGACTTCCCCTAATTCACTCTGAGACACAATACTTTTGACCCACAATGTCCACATAACAAAGATTTAGTGACATCTTTGGTTTTTCAATGACTACACACCTCCCAATACTTTTACATTTTTGTTGTTGTTGTTAAGTGCCATCTAGCTGGTCCTGACTCATAGCGACCCTGTACAGGGTTTCCAAGGAGTGGCTGGTGGGTTTGTACTGCCGACCTTGTGGTTCAAACCAACCTTGAGGTCCAGGGTATTATCCTACAGCGCCACACTAGGACTCCAAGGCTTTTGCACAAGCAACTCCCTTTTAAATGTTTATATGCACTTCTGGTGGCTATTAGAATATGTGGCAAAATATGAGACTATGTGGCATAATCCATAACAAAACATCAGTCACAAAAGTGGGCTTTTGAGGAAAATAAAATCACAAAGATGAACATGATTTCCGAAATATTCTCTTCCTCTACTGGGACAGAAAAGGATAAATCCAGCCCAGAGAGCATGTAATAGGGAAGTCCAGAATTCTTGTTTGGTGCCTTTGAGTCAGTTCAGACCCTATGTACAAGGCAACAAAACACTGTGCCGTCCTCACAACTGTTGTGAAATGTGAGCCCATCCATTGTTGTACCCGCTGTGTCAATCCATTTCGCTGGGGATCTTCTTCCTTGTCACTGACCTTCTACTTGATCATGCATGATGTCCTTTCCCAGGGATTGGTTCATCCTAGTAACATGTCTAAAGTACATGAGCCAAAGTTTCACCAGCCTCACTTCTAAGAGTGTTCTGAGATAGAGTTGTTTGTTTTTCTTACATGCTACTGTCAATATTCTTCATCAACATCAGAAATCAAATGCAGAAATTCTATGGTCTTATTTATTCTGACTCATAGCGACCCTGCACAGGGTTTCCGAGGCTGTAAATCTTTACAGGAGCAGAAAGCCTCATCGTTCTCCCACGGAACAGCTGGTAGTTTCGAACTGCTGACCTTGAGATTCACAGCCCGATTCGTAACCACTACGCTACCAGAGCTCATATGAGACAACTGAAAACACCATGTTTTAGGTCAAGCGTACCTTAGCCCTCAAAGTGATATCTTTGCTCTTTTAACAATTTAAAGAGGTCTTTTTCAGCAGATTTGTCCAATGCAATACATTGTTTGATTTCTTGACTGCTGCTTCCATGAGTATTAAATGTGGATCCAAGTAATGAAATCCCTGATGTCAATCTTTTCTCCATTATCATGTCTATTGGTCTGGTTGTGAGGACTTTTTATTTTACATTGAGTTGTAATCTATACTGAAGGCTACAATCTTTGATCTTCATCAGCAAGTGCCTCAAGTCCTCTTGCAAGGTTGTGTCATCTGAGTATTACAGATTATTAACGAACCTTCTTCTAATCCTGATGCTGTACTCTTTCTTCTTCCTATAGTCCAGCTTCTTGGGGTATATTCTTAGCATACAGACTGAAGATCCAACCCTGACACACACCTTTCCTGATTTTAAACCATGCAGCATCCTCTTGTTTTATTTGAACGACTGTCTCTTGGCTCCTGTACAGGTTTCTCCTGTGCACAGTGAAGTCTTTTAGAATTCTCATTGTTTGCAATGTTATCTATAGTTTGTTATAATCCATACAGTCTAATATCTTTACAGAGTCAATAATGCACAGGTAAACATCTTTCTGGTATTTTCTTTCAGCCAAGATCCATCTGACATCAGCAGTGATATCCTTCGTTCCAGGTGCTCTTCTGAATCTGACTTGAAATTCTGGCAGCTCCCTGTCAATGTACTATTGTAATCAATTATCTTCAGCAAATTTTACTTGCTGATATAAATGTGAATGGCACAAAAAATAAGTTCCACATTTTTTGGGGTCACTTTTCTTTGCAATGGCCACAAATAAGGCTCTCTTCCACTTGGTAGGCCAGCCAGCTGTCTTCTAAATTTCTTGGTTTATAGACAAGTTAAGTGTTTCCAGCACAGCATCAGTTTGCTGAAACATTTCAATTCCTGGAGGCTTGCTTTTTGTTAACATCTTCTGTGCAGCTTGGATTTCTTCCTTCAATACCATCAGCATTTATTGAAACACCAAACTAAATACTTCATATACCCTAACTCATTTATTTGCCAACACTAATCCTAAGAAGAGAGCAGCATGGGTTGGGGGCTGAACAGGAAGTACACAATTCAGTCACCTATTTTGAGCTGAAAGTCTCACCTTTTAAAAATATTATCCCCTCCTTAGTATAAAAGTAACATGCATTCATAATACAATGCTTGGAAAATATTTTTTTAAGCTATAATTTAAACTATCAAAGAATATCTATCAATCTTTTTCTAGTTTTTTTTTTTTCCCCCTATGGTTTATACTTACAGTATAAAAAGGGGCTTCAACAAATTCATGGAAAAATGGAATTTTCCCACAAACTTTTGAAGACCTCTCATGTGTACAAATACACAGAAACACACTGAAGTGACCGATTTATTATGGTTGGCTTCTATGTCCCCATTTTCAGGATTAAAATTCCTTCATCCCCCTCAGTTCTAGCAAATTGGAATGGATGGTCACCTTAACACACACTTTTTTTTTATGTGACCATTCTGTACATACTGTTTTCTAACTTAATCTCTTCATGACCCCTGGAACTACTGGCCTGAAATAGTATTTAGACCATAGTCCAAATCGATCCTTCAAGTCTTCTTAAACCAAACAAGAGTCTAGTTTAACTAGCCAAAAATGTCTGCCTTGAGCAAAATGCTCCTTTAAAAATGATCTAGATGGGATCAAACTGACCACAGTAACTAGGAATCTTAGAGGGCACCCTGGGAATTTACATTAATGGGGGGAAACACGAGAGAAAAGCAGATGAGAATGGGTGTACAATTCGAACAATGTTACCAGTGTCTCGGAACTGTATGTGAAGAAACTGTTAGGTTGGTTGGTTTGCTAAGTGTATAGTCTAACAATACGAATCAAATAAATAATATTTTTTAAAAAGTAAAATAAACTTTGGTATCTAACAATTAAACTGCAACGAAATAGGTATATATTGTTAGATAAAAATCAAAATTTATTTTATTGTTTTAAATATGTATTTCTTCATTGTTGTTAGAATACTAACCCATTACCCTTAATAGAAGCCTGGTGAGTCCCCATTTTCCCCTCCTTCCCAGTCATAGATAAGACGGCACTTCAAAAAGTTCATGGAAAAATGGAATTGAAAGATAAAAAAAATTTCCACAGACACTCTGAAGCCCCCTTGTATATTAAGAGCGAGAGAAGCTATTGTCCCATGTCACAAAGAATCTTTTCTGACTACTATATTCCATTTATGGTTGGATTCTTTCACTTAATCATTCCCCTATTATTAGATAACTAGGTTTCTAATTGTATAACTTCAAGTTATCTTTGGAGCTACAACCAATAAACATTGGAACAGCAGGCAAGAGGACAGCCTAGTTTATTCTGATAAACTATTTACCATTGTCAATCTTAGACACCAATGTTAGCACAGCTAAAAGGACTGAGAAAAAGACTCAAACTCTGCTTATAACAACATGCACGGTGATTCATTAACTGGAAAAGATATTAACGCTTTACCTTTTTAATTCATTCACAATTGAAGTATGAACCTCCACTGCAATTTTGTCATCCACGTGTGTTTTGAGTTCTTGACATTTGTTCTGTAATATTTTCAATTGCTCCTTGTTTTCAGTGAGCTCCTTTTCCTGGCTCTCTGATTTAGTCTCCAGAACCATAAGTTGCTTAGTCAGTTTGGAAACTGGAAAACAAAAGAATGGATAAAGACTTGATACAAAAGATGCAATAAAACCCAAGTCTTGATTATTTAGGTAACACATATGGGACCCAACTTATAAAACTAATCTTTTAAAAATCTTTCTGGAGATAACCGAAAGGTCCTTGCATTTAGAAATTGTTGTTGTTGTTGTTAGGTGCAATTGAGTCGGTACCAACCCATAGCGACCTTATGCGCAGAACGAAACACTGCCCGATCCTGGGCCAATCTCACTATTGTTGCCATGCTTGAGTCCATTGATGCGACCACTTGGCCAATTCACCTCGTTGGAGGTCTTCCTCTTTTTCTCTGACCCTCCACCTTACCAAACATGATATCCTTCTCCAGCAACTGGACCCTCCTGACAATACATCCCAAGTATGAGAGATGAAGTTTGGCCATCTTGGCCTCCAAGAAGCACTCTGACTGCACTTCTTCCAAAACGGATCTATTGGTTCTTTAGGCAGTCCATGGCACTTTCAATATTCTCCTCCAACACCGTAACTCAAAAGCATCAATTCTACGGTCTTCCTTATTCACTGTCCAGCTTTCGCATGCATATGAGGTTACTGAAAATACCATGGCTTGGGTCAGGTGCACCTTAGTTCTCAAGCTGACACCTTTGCTTTTCAACACTTTAAAAAGGTCTTGTGCAGCAGATTTGCCTAATGCAATATGTTGTTTGATTTCTTGACTGCTGCTTCCCTGAGTGTTGATAGTTGATCCAAGAAGAATGAAGTCCTTGACAACTTCAATCTTTTCTCCATTGATAAGAATGTTTACTGGTCCAGCGGTGAGGATTTTTGTTTTCTTGACCTTGAGATGTAATCCATACTGAAGGCTGTGCTCTTTGATCTTCATCAGTAAATGTTTTAAGTCCTCTTCACTTTCAGCAAGCAAGGTTGTATCTTCTGCATATCACAGGCTGTTAATGAGTCTTCCTCCAATCCTGATGCCATGTTTTCCTTCATAGAACCCAGCTTCTAGGATTATTTGCTCAGCATACAGGTTGAATAAGAATGGTGAAAGAATACAACCTTGTCACACACCTTTCTTAATTTAAAAACATTCAGTGTTCCCATGTTCTGTTTCCATCTGCCTCTTGGTCCAGGTACAGATTTCTCATGAGCACAATTAAGTGTTCCAGAATACCTTGCATTAAGTCAGTGACAATATCCATTCACATACAAGGAAGACAGTTGATGCAGTGATTATTCAAATCTACATATCAACCACTAATGTCGAAGATGACGAAATTGTACAAACTTCTGCAGTCTGAAACTGATCAAAAGTACAATCAAGAAGCACTGATAATTACCGGTGATTAGAGTGAGAAGGTAGGAAACAGAAGCATCAGTAGTTGTAAAATACGGCCTTGGTGAAAGACATGACATTGGAGATCATATGGCAGAATCCTGCAAGACCAATGACCTATGAATTTGAAACACCGTTTTTCAACAACACAAACGAAGACTATCCCTGTGGACGTCACCAGATGGACTATCCAGAAATCAAACTGAGTACATCTGTGGAAAGAGACGATAGAGAAGCTCAATATCATCAGTCAGTACAAGACTAGGGGCCAAATGCAGAAGAGACTGCAAGTTCAAGTTGAAGCTGAAGAAAATTAAAACGAGTCCACAAGAGCCAAAGTATGACCCTGAGGCCACCTCAAGAATGAACTTGACACACCGATCACTTGAGACAGTGACTGATGACCCGATGAACTGCGGGATGACATCAAGGCTATCCTACATGAAGAAAGCCAAAGGTCATTCAAAAGACACGAAAGACAGAAAAGACCAAGGTGAATGTCAGAAGAGACTCTGAAGCTTCTTCTTCAGCATCGAGAAATTAAAGTGACTGGAAGAAATCAGGAAGTCAGAGAGCTGAACAGAAAATTTCAAAGGGCAGCTTGAGAAGACAAGGTACTCTAACGAGACGAGACATGCAGAAACCTGGAGTGAGAAAACACTCTCAAGTGTTTCTCAAACTGAAAGAATTGAAAAAAAAAAAAAAATCAAGTCTCAATTTGCAATACTTAAGGCAAATACTGAATGATGAAGGAAGCATCAAAAGAAGAAGTAAGAAATAGAGAGTCATTGACCCAAAAGGAACTGGCCAATGCCCATCCATTTCAGGAGACAGCATGTGATCAAAAACTGATGGCACTGAAGGAAGAAGTCCCAGCTCACAGAAGGCACTGACGTAAAACAAGGTTCCAGGAATTGATGGGAATACCAACTGAGATACTTCAACAAATGGATACACGACATGAAAAGCCCTCAATCATTTATGCCATCCTGCCGGAGGAGATCCATTCCACTGAAGGGTGATCCAACAGAATATGGAAATTATCAACAATATCATATGAAAGTATAATTTTGCTTAAGAGCATTCAGAAATGGTTGCAGTAGTGCATTGACAGGGAATTGCCAGAAATTCTACCCAATTCAGAAGAGGACGAAAAATGAGAGAGATCATTGCTGATGTCAGATGGATTTTTACTGAAAGCAGAGAATACCAGAAAGATGTTGATCTGTGTTTTATTGACTATGCAAAGGCATTTGACTGTGTGGGGTTAACAGATTAGGGATAACATAGCAAAGAATGGGAATCCCAGGACACTTAACTGTGCTCATGAAGAACCTATATATACACCAAAAGGCAGTCATGTTAACAGAACAAAAGGATACTAGCACATGGTTTTAAATCAGGAAAGGTGTACGACAAGGTTATGTGCTTTCACTATTCTTACTCAGTCTGTAGAATGAGCAAATAATCTGAGAACACAGCAAATATGAAGAGGAAGGTAGCCATCAGGATTTGAGGAAGACTCATTAACAACCTGTGATATGCAGTTCACACAACCTTGCAAGAGGCCTTGAAGCATTTACTGATAAAGATCAAAGACTACAGCTTTCAGTGTGGATTATCCCTCAACATAAAGAAATTACTGAAGTTTTACTTGGATCATCACTTCATGGAAGCAGCAGTTGAGAAATCATTTGTGGTATTGCACTCAGCAAATCTGCTGCAAAGGCTCTCTTTAAAAAGTGTTATAAAGCAAAAATGTCACTTTGAGTATTATAATATGCCTGACTCAAGCCATGGTATTTTCAATTGTCTCATATATATTCGAGAGCTGGAGAGTAAATAAAGAAGACCAAAGAAGAATCAATGCTTTTGAATTATGGTGTTGGAGAAAAATATTAAATATACTATAGACTGTCAAAAGAATGACCAAATCTGTCTTAGAAGAAGTACAGCCAGAATGTTCCTTAGGATAAGGATAAATACATGTACTTTGGACATGGTATCAGGAGGGAGACGGACAATATGCTTGGTAAACTAGTGGGTCAGTGAAAAAGAGGAAGACCCTCAATGAGATGAATTGACAACAGTTGCAGCAAAAATGAGTTAAAAAATAATGACTGTGTGGCTGACACAGGGTCAGGCAATGTTTCATTCTGGTGGACAGAGGGTCACTATGAGTTGGAACCAGCTGGACAGAACCTAACACCATTAAGCATTTCCTTCTACAGACCTTTTACTGTTGTTGTTGTTGAGTGCCATTTATTTATTCATTCAAACAAACATCTGGGAGATCCTTTTGTTGTCTCAAATATTTACTCCGCGTGCTTTCTCCCCGTTTCTAAGACACCCTGGTGGCGCTGTGGGTCAGGCACCAAACAGAGAGCCTCAAGGTCAGAGGTTCAAACCCACCAGCTACTTCTCAGCAGAGTGATGAAGCTGTCTGGTCCTGTAAAGATTTACAGTCTCAGAAACCCTGTGTAGGGTTGCTGTGAGTCAGTATCTAATCGATGGCAGTAGGTTTGGATTTTCCCCTAAAACCAGTTGTACTGAGTCTCAAGGTGTCACCTACATCTTGATCTATACAATAAAGCAGAAGCAATGATTACAGACACTGTGGAGCATCGGAGAAAGCAATCAGTCACTATGGCTAATGGTGACCATGGTTTAACATGTAACAGGCATTTCAAAAAGTTGGTGGGAAAATTCCATTATCTCTTTGCTCCATTTTTCTATCGCCCCCTTGGACGAGTTTTATTTCAATAAAGAATATATTCTCTACAATCATGATTTCCCCTATTTTCAAGTCCGGGGGCAATGGGAGACAGCAGGAGGGGCTGTAAGTATAAAACGACACAACAGGGACATTAAAAGAAGCCCCTGACCCACTACTATTGAGTCTCCTCTGACTCACGGTGACCCCACAGGACAGCGGAGAAGTGTTCCTCAGTGTTTCCAAGACTGCGTATCTTCATAGGGGCACAAAGCCTCATCTTTTTCCTGAGGAGTGGTGGGTAGCTTTGAACCACTGACCTGGCGGTCAGCTGCGTAACGTTTATTTCACTGGACCACCAGGGCTCCTTAGTAGTGACACTGTTGATAAGTGCCATCAAGTCGGTTCAGACTCACAGCGGCCCTGTGTAGGGTTTCTAAGGAGCTACTGGCAGGTATTGAACAGCTGACCTTGTGGTTACCAGTCCAGTGCTGATCCTACAGCGCCATGCCAGGACCCCGACCACAATTACTCAGGGGAAAGAGCTCTCACCTTCCTGGACACGTGCCTGCTGGGCATCCTGGGCTTTATTTTGCTGAATCTCCAACTGTTTTATCAACAACTTGTTTTCCTCTAAAACCAGTTCTGCTTGCGTCTGAAGCAGCTGCCTACAGGGAATTTACAAAATCATATAGTGAAATTCTGACTGACAACAGAAACACTCTCGAGTCTAAATAGAACGTAATTAATGCATGCTAGGCAGTAAATATCTGAACACGGTGAAGGTTACCTGGATGATCTACACAGCAAATTCTGCTCATTTGCACTAAACTGAAGGAAACGATCGTCATGAAAGTTGAGTTCTGGATTATTTCAGTAACTTTTTAAAATGTAAAAGTTTCAAATAAACACAAAAGTAGAGAAAGTAGAATAACAAATTCTTGGGACACAACATTTAGTTTAGACACTTCTCGAATGGCCAATCTTGTTTCATCTATCTATACATCCAAGGCTCTCTACTCACTGAATTTCCTTCAGTTAATATGGTATAGTTTTCTAAGAGTTTAAGAAGTCTCCATTGTAATGGAAAAATATCCACTTGAATCAGTAGCATAATTGCTAAACAATGCTTGTTCAAATCCTGAGAAACTGTTCTGTAAGCTGTCCTGAGATTTCTCAGGAGCAAAGCCTTTCCTTATGGATGATTAAAAGGAAATTCCCACCCTGCTCAGCCTTCAGAACCGCCAATTCCACTTAGAAGGAGATCAGTGACCCCAAATACAACGGAAACCAGCTAAATTATCTTCGATGTTTCACTTTAAGCTAAGAAAATGAGCACGAGAAGGAAAGAAAAAAAGACACCAGGAGCCAAGCTGTAGCCGCTCGCTACCTCACTTACTCTTCAAAGCCCTGAAGGAGCCGTCCCTGTGCCCACGGCAGCCCACCCAGCCAGGCTGCTCTGGCCTCCTCCCTCCTGGCTCAATTGGAGCAGCACCTCTTTGCTCAGGTTTACACGTCAGACGCCCTCCCGTCCTCTCCCCCTCCTTCTCTCCCTCTAGGTGCCCTGGTGGTGCTGTCGAGCACAAGGTTGGCAGTTCCAACCCACCAGCCACTCTGTCAACATTTACAGAGTAAGGGACAGTGCCACGCTCTGGCCTGCAGGGTCCCTAGGGACCAAAACTACTTCAATGGCAGTGATTTTGTTTCTCTCCCCCTCCCTTCTACTCTTTTAATAAAAGTGGAAACGCTCAGACTCAGTTGAATAACTCCTCTCATTGTATAGGGAGGGGCGTGGTGTGGCACTGCAGAATAATGCACTGGACCACAGGGTCAGTTTGAACAGCGAGGTCAGTGGTTCAAACCCACCAGCTGCTACTTGGAAACCCTAGACAGGGTCCCTATGAGTTGGAACCAACTCAGTGGCACTTAATGACAACAACAACAATTAAGTCCAAGGTCAGGGTAGGAGCTAGGCAAAGAGAGGTAGAGAAATTCAGCTGTAGCCAGAAGTTCACTGAGAAATTATTGAAAACTAAGTGGAAACTTCTATTGAACTGGGAAGTCAGTGTACCTGAGTGCTGGACAGAGGCCTCGCAGCTGCACACCTGAACCACACACGTGGGCAGGAAAGGGAAGCAGCAGTCACGGAGGCTCAGGTAGAGGAATACTGTGAGAGGCAGCTCTGCCCAAGGAGGACAATGCTGTAGAGCCCAGAGAGTCCCCACCCCAAGCTGGGGAATTCAAGGTAACAGGGAGGCAGGCCAGAAGCCCTCAACAGAGGACTGAACAGGCCTAACAATTCAGTCAAATACGGCACAGGTCACAAAGCTAGAGCGGAGTGCAAATGTCACCTCCCAGTAAACAAACACAGGATTGAGGAACATAGCGGGAATTATAAGGAAATATAAATAGGTTTGATTATGGCTATATACAAGCCCACGGAAAGAATCCGAGGTTCCAGGTTCTAACCAGGGCTAGTGAGGCACATGAGGCCCAGTCTAACAGAGCTGCTTCCCTGGGGACTACAAGAAGGGTTTGAGTCAAGACAGGCTGGTGGTCCTCAGTAGAAAATCCCATTCCATGGAGGAAGCTGCACTGCAAAGAGATCCATCAGCTGCCTCCCTCAGTCCTTACACATCGGTGACCACAAGACCAGGGCAGGCCCACTTAATTAAGGTCACGATGCGACTGACTTGATCCCAGATTTCTGGATGCTGCATACAGAAACTGTTTCATGTTTCCAGAGATGGCAAGACTTTTTAAAAAATGCGAAATATCCCCTACCTACCTAAAACAAGAAAGATCTAGCGATACGGTTTTTGTTTTCTCTTAGTCTTGCCTGGACATTGTCTTTAGACTTTGAATGCCATTTCCTTTCTCTGACTGATTTGTTAGGGATGCTCGGTCACACAGGAAGATGGCCCTGACCTTGAGCAGAGAGAGGAGCAGAGAGGCCGATGTGGAGACTGAAGTAGACACATGCGGCAGGGACCAGGACTGGACGAGTGAACAGGGCTGTGTCAGAAACAGACTTGAGGAAGCGCTACTGAGCAGGGTGCTACAGGTGGGCAGGTGTGTGTGGTGGGCATCCCGGGCAGTGGGAGCAGCACCAGTATGGGCCGGGAGGTGTCAGGGAGCAAAAGGCCTTCAGTGGAGCACAGAGCAGACAGAAGCCGGTGAGCAAGGCTGGACCACTCACTGGAGACTGGGTTTTAAAGCCCTGAGAGGAATCAGGGGGTTCTGAGGAAGGACAGGAGTAGACAGGTTTGGGATGGGCAAAGTGACAGAAAATTACCATCTCAGAAAAGAAAAAATGGGGAATCAAATAAAGTTCAGGGTTGAGAAACTAGAATCTTTAAAGTAACCTTCAAAGTACAAGCTTTAAATAATTTCCTGGGATTTGTTGTATTTGTCTTAGAAAATGTTCCCTTTAAATATTTTCTTTCAAAAAGAAAACACATCTTATTGTTTAATACAAAGTATGTTTAATACAGTGGGCTCCTATTAATTTCTCTCTTTTTTTGAAATTAGCAAAATAGCAAAGACACATGACTTGCCATTCCTTACTGGTAACAGGACTAGCCTTATTTAACTCTTGACGCAATTCTTCATTTTCTTTCACCACTTCTTCAACTCGTATCCTAAACATTCTCATTTCCTCCTGAAATAAAATTTACGGACATTTTAACACGCAGATCTCTGTATAGTTTTCGTGCTGTCACGATGGCTAAGATCAAATGTTAACAGCATTTGATTCGACCTCATGGCCTAACTCTGTTGGTACCACTATCAAGCTCCTGTGCTCAAATAGCTCATTGCCTACTTAGACACAGACAAGGGACACCTACAATGCCAAGTACCAGGGAGAGAGAGGCCCAGGTTTTCAATATTCAAGTCCTCATTTCTTGACATCTTTCTTTAACTGCCAAGTACTTTAAAAAAAAAACACGGGTGGGGAGTGGGGGAGGAAGGGAACGAGGTAATGAAGCAGTTGTTCCAACTCATAGCGACCCTGTATAGGGTTTCCAAGGAGCAGCTGGTGGGTTTGAACCACTGACCTGTGGTTAGCAGTTCAATGCTTATCCCACAGTGCCGCACAAGCAGCTTTTCCTTGGCTTAAAACCTTTAGAGGACAAACTGGAGTTTTTTTAGATGAAATTTTCCCATTTCATTACAGTTCATTTTGGAGGATTTGTGTGGCGGCTGGGACCGCTTTACCAGGCGTGTCTTAGTTTTGTCCCATTTAAACCACGAGGAAGTCTCTTTTCTCCAAAGCCATTCACTGATAACAGTCCAATGGGAGGCCACTTGCTGGGACTTAGTTTTCTACTAACAGTGTTTTTACTAGGTTCTGCTGGGCCCCCTCCATCACCCACTTTTCTCAGCCCTGTGCTGTCCTTGAGTGAGACCCACAGACGGCTATTCTGGGATGCTTTTAAATGCTCTTGTCCCAGCTGGCAGACAGCTGTTGGACTTAAAGCAGCATCGTGGAATAACTCCTCATCTCACCTTTCTGCCTGCCTGACTGGCTGGCTTTCTTCCTCCGCCGCTTTCTTCCACTAGCATTTGAGTATCTGCTATACGAGGGTAAATCAAAAGTACTGCTTCTAGGAGATGATGACGTGGAGTGATGAAGTGACTGGGGACTTTGGACCCAGAGAGGGAAAGGGACTGTGGGCTGAAAACTGGGGGGGAGAAGGGGGAAGTGTAGGGAGCGGGTTTCTGGGATATACCCTTTGGGTAGTTGAGGATGCATGGAGGGGATTGGAACCATGGCACTGAGATGATATAAGATGGAATGAATGTAAAACTAAAGTTCTCCCATGTAAACTATCATATAATTCACAATAAAACATTAAATAAAAAAGTACTGCTACTAGGGTTCCAGTTGCAGTGTTCATTCCAAACATAACGTTTCTCTGCAATCAGTGAATGGCTGCAGACAAGTTCTTTCAGTAACACCCTTATCTTAGTCTTCTTTAGGACTTCTGGTAGAACGGTGTAGGATCAACACTGTACTTCGAATTACAAGGTCAGCAGTTCAAACCCACCAGCTGCTCCCTGGAAACCATACAGAGGGTCGCTACGAGTTGGAACTGACTCAATGGCACTTAACAACAGTCTCCCTAGGGTGCCTTCAAAAGAAGGCCCAATCAAAACAGTGGCTTCCAAGGGGATCTACTAGGCCAGTTCAGTTCAAGGCAGAAAGGTCAGTTCAGAAGGTTTGGTGACTGTTTGAGGGGACTCCAAAAAGGTAATCTTGATAGTTTCTTGAAACATACAGGAGAGACATGGTGGCTGACTATGAAGAAATTCTAAGAAAACTTAAAATTGGTGAACAAATTGCCAGGAAAGGGGCCCCAGGACTTTTTTCCTATCACAATGTACCTCCTGATTCTTTGAGGTTAGCAAGGGCTGTCCTGTGAGAATTTCATTGAGAAGCCTCGGCCCCTTTTCACCCTTCTTCTCTGATCTTGCCCCTTCAGACTTTTTTTTTGTTTTGTTCCCCAAACTCAAAGAAAATGTAAAAGAAACACGATCTGAGTCCCTTGAAGATGCTAAAGCTGCTGTTTGACATTATGTAAGCCAAAGAGCAAAGGACGCAAAATCATTCTGGGATGGGTTACCAACTCAAAACCCACTGGCACTGATTCGATCCCAACTTACAGCGACCCTGTTTAGGGTTTCCAATGCTGTCAATCTTTACAGGAGCAGAGAGCCTCAACTCTCTCCTGTGGAGCGGCTGGTGGATTTGAACTACCAGCTTTGTGTTTAATAGTCAAGTGAGTGTCCTATAGCCTCCACCTTCAGGAGTGTACAGATCTAGGCACAGGCTATGTTGAGAAACTATAAGTTCACATTTTGATACAGTTCAGTTGTTTAATAGAGGTTTCTCTAATTCTATGGCAATACTTTTTTGATTTACTCTCATATGTTGGGCATTGTTGTTGTTAAGTGCCGTCAAGTCAGTTCCGACCTTTAGCGACCCTGTATAGGGTTTCCGAGGGGCGACTGGTGAGCTTGAACTGCCTACCTCGCAGTTCAAATGGCTTTGCAGTCTGGTGCATTAACCCACAACGCCACACCAACCATCAACAAAATTTTTCTTCAAACTTGAAGCATCCTTATTTTTTATGAACCTCATCTCTGCTGAGACATTGCAGACCTACCTTGAGAGAATCACAGAGCTCATCTTTCTCTTTCATTCTGTCTTCATAAGCCAGCAACAGAGGTGACAGGCGCTTTATATCCAACTGAAGGTAATGGAGCAAGAGAGGATCAATATATTCCTGACACATACACACATTCCGCAATTTTAAAAGGTCCAGAACACACGCTTAACTTAAAATGGTCCTTCACAGTTTGAATCAGATTTAGTCCAGAAACTATGGACCTGAAATTAAACAAGTAACTTTTCACTTACCAACCAGGGTGGTACCGGGCCCTTCACTGGGAGGCCTTCAATATTTAAGCTCTACAAACAAAACAATTAATGAAGACAAATTAAACTACACTTCCTCTGAAACTTCAGCTGTTAGGTGTTTGTAATTTAGATGAGACATTGGACATTTATGCATCTATACGTATGGCGCTGTAACCTAATGTGCTGGACTGCATGATCGGTTTGAACCACAAGGCCAATGGTTCAAGCTCACCAGCAGCTCCTTGGAAACCCTATACAGGGTCGCTATGAGTTGGAACCAACTCGATGACACTGAACACCACCACCACATATATTTTTGGTCTTGTTAGGTACCGTCAAATCGACTCCAAGTCACCTTAACCTGATGCACAACAAAATGAAACTGCCTGGTTCTGCGCCACCCTCAAAACTCTTGTGAAGTTTGAGCCCATTGTTGCTGTCGCATGTCACTGCATCTCATTGGGGGGTAAGTTTCCTTTTTCAATGACTCTCTATTTTACCAAACATGATGTCCTTTCTCCAGGGACTGGTCCCTCCTGACAACATGCCCAAAGCATGTGAGCGCTCTAGCTGGATTTCTTCTGAGACAGATTTGTGTGTTCTTCTGGTAGGCCATGGTTATTTTCAATATGTCTGTAGGTAGTATGTATTTATATTTGTATGTATCTATGAGAAAAACTGTTTTCTGAAATATTTGAGACTGCTGTTTGATTTTCCATATTCCAGTGTACAGTTTCAAAAACCAACATTCTTTTTCTTAACCACAGTACAACTGTGAGAACTAAGAGTAACCCTAATAGGCCACTATTCTTTAGTCTAATACAGACTCCTGGTGTGGTGCTGTACCATCAGAACTGAGCTGGGAACCAAAAGGTCAGCAGTTCTAAGCCACCAGCTGCTCCTCGGAAATGCTACACAGGGTTGCTATGAGTCTGAATCGACTCAATGGCACTTAACAACAAAGGCGGTCTACATACTGTATTTCTATTTTTCCAATTTTCCCACTAATGTCATTTTTCTGTTTCAAGTGTCCAATACAGAGCCACATGCTGCATTTAGTAGCCAAGCCTCTTTCATGGTCTTTAATCTGAAACATATTTAGCTATTTTTTACTTGGTGGTGGACTTTTTGAATGCCACATGTTGTGTCTGAACTTCATTGACTCCCTTTCAAGATTCCCTTTTTTCGGTTTTTGAAGACTCTTAAGGTACTGTTGTGGTGCTAGGGAAACACTGGACCTCGAGGTCTGTTTGAATTGCAAGGTCGGTAGTCCAAACTCACCAGCTGCTCCTCGGACACCCTATACAGGGTCGCTATGCGTCAGAACCAACTCGACAGCACTTAACAACATAACATATTTACACCTACACATATATTTTTTGGTGGTTGTTGTAAAATTATATCTGGTATTTGTTACTGATGTTATGTGCTATTGAGTCATTTCCTACTCATAAACACCCTACATGCGGTTTCCAAGGTTGTAAATCTTTACAGGAACAGAAAGGTTCACCTTTCTCCTGCGGAGAGTTGGTGGGCTCAAACTGCTGACTTTGTGGTTTTCAGTCCAGTGCTGATCCCACAGGGGCACCAAGCTCCCCATATCTGTCATATTGCTGTTGTTGTTAAGTGCCATTGAGTCTGTTCCAACTCATAGCAACCCTGTATAGGGTTCCCAAGGAGCGGCTGGTGGGTCTGAACCACCAACCTATGGTTAGCAGTCCAGTGCTTATCTTATAGTGCCACACCAGGACTCCAGATCTGTCATAGCATTTGTCAAAACGTTCTTTTTATATGTGCACATCGCAGTGATGCCATCTGCCTGGGTGAAGCTGTGCACACTTCACACCCACATTCAGTGTTAACTTTCCCATCACCAAAAATAACAAGCATGCTGAACCACAAGGTAAGCAGTTCAAGCTCACCAGCCGCTCCTTGGAAGCCCTAGACAAGGTCACTGAGAGCAAACCAACTCAAAGGCACTTAACACCAACTAGTGGGTGAGGAAGCATGTTTCGTATTGTGCAATCCCAAGAACGGGGGTTTTTTGGGGGCTGAAAAATGTTAATATATGCTAAGTGAAAGAAGTCAGTCACAAAAGACCATGTACTGTATGATTCCACTGACACGGAATGCCCAGCGCAGGCAAATCCAGAGAGAGAAAGTGGTTCCAGGGGCCAGGGGAGGAGGAAGCCAGGAGTCTTTATTACGTGGTTTCAGGGTTTCTTGTTGATGTGAGGGAAATGTTCTAAAATTTATTGTGAGAAATAACTCTTGTGGGCATGGTCCATCTTCAGTGAAGGGATAAGGGAAGTAAGACTTGGAGGTAGCAGGCTAGGAAAACAAAAGCAGGATGAATTGGGGAAAGTGAGGAAGAAATCTTTTCTAGGACCGTTGTTGTTAAGTGCCGTCAAGTCGGTGCTGACCCATAGCAACCCTGTACAGGGTTTCCTAGGCAGACAGAAAGCCTCATCTGTCTGCCACAGAGCGGCTGGTAGTTTTGAACTGCTGACCTTAAGGTTCACAGCCCGATTCGTAAGCACTACACTACCAGAGCTCCTTGTTCTAGGACTAGGAACTTTAAATAAGAAAACAGTCAGTAAGACCAGGGGGGAGCCATTTGGCTTCTCTGGGGGGGTGGTAGGGGGTAGGGAAAATGGGGTAGGGAAATTGTATCTGGGGAACTGGAATTGGAGGAGGGGCTTTTTCGAGACAGGGGAATAAAACTGTTTGCAGGCGGGCCATGCTGTGCATCTGCCTATGTCTACTGGGTTGGCACCGATTTTGCAAAATCAAATAAAGGAAACCTCACTCTCGCTAAAATTAGTACAGATCACATTACTTGAGCATTTGTCGGTATCAACGTTTCTCACGTGATGGTTATACAACTCTGAATACATTAAAAATCACAGAATTGTATACCTTAAATGGATAAATTTTATGGCACTTGAAATATATCTCAAAGCGATTTATATTTCAAACAAACAAATAAAAGAAGGTAAAATGAAGTCATACTTCTAAAAGAAAATTCTGTGACAATCATTGGCATCCAAATCAGAAGCCCACATGGTTCCCCCTAATTCCAAGGTGCCATGTGAGAGCCCGGTGTGCTTACCCTCCCCCATCAGGAGCCAATCAACCGAGTATGCCCCTCCTGCGCACACGCTCTCTCTCTCTCTCTCTCTCTCTCTCTCTCTCACACACACACACACACACACACACACACACACACGTCCCTCCCATGCGTGACTTCTCTGAGAGCAAGAACCTGACCTGTCTGTCACCATTTATTCCTCCTCACAGAATGGTGAGCCACTAAATGATCTGTTCACGGCTTAATCCCTGGATTTTGTGACTGTGGCTTTATTTGAAAACGGGCCTTTGCAGATCTAAGTAAGCTAATGATCTTATGATGAGACCACCCTGGATGATAGGGGTGGACCTTAAATCCAATGACAAGTGTCCCTGTAACAGACAGCAGAAGATGGAATTAGAGAAGGTCACATGAAGGGCAAACGAAAGGTCGGCTAGCAGTCACCAGAAGCTATTAGCCCAAGGAAGGATTCTCCCGTAGAGCCTTTCTGGGAGACAGGGCCCTGCCAACACCCTGCTGGCCTCCACACCAGATAACAGCAAATGCCTACTGTGTTAGCCACCAAGTTTAAGGAACGAATACAGCATCTAATTTAGTGGCTTGCTAAGTAAAATCTGCTAGGTTGGATGACTTAATCTGATCTATAAAGTAAAGATGCAATTGCTTTGTTTTCAGAGTTTGTATGTTGACAGACTGACAAGGGCCGTAACCTTGACGGACAGGACTGAGAGGTGTGCCCTACTTTTTCACTTCCGGATTGCTGCAACATTTCACAAAGAACCTTCGCTGCCGACATTTATAATGGGGAGGGAGGACAACAGAAAGGCCCCAGAGACATCCTGCTTTGGATGCATCCTTTTTAATATCAAATTATATAAATAAAGACCCCACAGGATTAGAAATCAATTAGACAGTAAAGGATGAAAAAAGTGAGAGCTGAGGTGTTGTTTTTTTAAACTGGAAGCATTACCTCTTCTTTGGAGAAATGTCTGAATTTGGTTTGGTATCTACTCAGTTCCACATTCAAACGATGGACTGTCATTTTCAACCCACTGTTTTCATCCACCAGTTCCTCAGCTTGCTTCCTCAGAGACGCTAACTCAGGTCCAGCCACTTCTAAAAAAAACAAAGAAAATTATATCAAATTTACCAAAATTTTATATGAATTGATAAGCATCTACCCAATATTTTCCTTTTCAGGCTCACAGAGGCAATGAACGATGAATCCATAAACATAACTGAATAATTAAAGTAACAAAGTTATAAAAACAAGAATAGTCTACATTAACTTGGAAATATTTACATGTAGATTAAAGAACATACTTGTCTGAGTCTTGTTAGGCTGCCTTCAAAAACAAAAGTTCAATCAAAACTGAGACTTCCAAGGAAGGATGCTGGGTCATTTAAGCTCGGTGTAGAGATCAGCTCAGAGGGCTAGGGCATTTGTTTTTTTT
>NW_006408622.1:7006914-7018413 GCF_000296735.1 Chrysochloris asiatica
ATTCATGCTCCGTACATTCCATGTTCCAATTTTCAGTGGATGTTTACAGCTGTTTCTCTTCATTTTAAGTTGTTGCCCATCAGCACAGAATTATCTGGGGAAGGATTATAGAGATGGAAACACTGCCTTCAGAATTACATAGAACTAGACAGAACTATCGAGAAACAATCACTTCACATTTTGATATTTTGTTTAATGAAAGTTTCTATAATTTTGTGGCAGAACTTTTTGACTTACGCTCCTATAGATGTAAGGCACATATGTATGTAGAATGGAGAGTTTCTTAGAGTACTTTTGTATATAACAATACCCTATTAGAATATAGATCTCACAAAGTAATAGTACAGAGAATGCAAAACATCTAGGAATACAGACTCCTAGGACAAGAAATATTCAGGGCTATATGAAGAAAAACATATCTTATATAAGGCCACAATACTGCTTTGCACAAACAGAAAAATATATACAAAAACTATGAGTAAATATTTATATAATCTTAGCATTAAAAAGTATTTGGTACAAATGACAAGTTAAAAAAGAAAATCATCTTACACATTTAGTTACATTATCAACAAACTGAGAAAATACTGGTTGTTTGGTTATGTGCCATGGAGTCGGTTCTGACTCAGAGTGACCCTGTATAGGGTTTCCGAGGCTGTAAATCTTCATGGGAGCAGAAAGCTTCATCTTTTTCCTGTGGGAACAGCTGGTAGTTTTAACCTTGAGGTTAGTGGCCCAACTTGTAACCACTATGCTACCAGAGAAAATATTGCATATACTAAAAAGCGCAAAAATTTGTAACATGTAAAGAGCTTCTTTACCCCAAAACAGCACAATCTACACTCTATTTCAGTGTAATGGATCACTCTCCACAATGGACTGCATGCTAGGCCTTATAGCAAGTCATGATCCATTTTTAAAAACTGAAATCATACCAAGTACTTTCTTTGTCCACACAGAACAAAGCTAAAGATCAGTAACAGATAAAACAATCTGGAAAATATATAAACATAGGGAAATTGAAAAACGCACTATTAAACAGGTCAAGAAAGAGATAAAAACACCAATCGCAGATTTCCTGGAGTTAAATGAATATGAAAGCACAACATACCAGAAACTAGGAATACAGCAAAGGCAGTCCTCAGAAGGAGACTTACAGCAATAAATGCTGACATGGAGAAAACACAAAAGAAGTCAAATCAACAGTCCAAATCGACAATTCCAAGAATCAGAAAGACAACAGCAACTATGCCTAAACCAACTAGAAGAAAGGAAATAACAGAGCAGAATAGAAATGAAATAGAAAACAGAAAAAAAGAGAATTTTTTGCGTATTTATTTATACAAATAAAATTTTAAAAAACAAAAGAGGCAACACAACATGTGACCCAAGAGAAATACAGTTATAACAGAATATTATGAACGCACTTGTATGAGAACAAACCGGATAACCTAAATGAAATGGAAACATTCTTAGAAGAATACAACCTACCCAAAGTGTCTCAAGAGAAAATGCAAAGTCTCAACAGACCCCTAACAAGTGAAGAAATCAAATCAGTGATCAATAACCTCCCAACAAAAAATTTCACTTGGGAAATTCTACCAAACACTTAAAAAATAATTGACCCCAGTGCTGTTTAGAATTTCCCAAAAGACAAGCATGAATATTTCCTAATTCATTCTACAAAGCTAACATTACCCTGATACCCAAGCCAGACAAAGACACCACAAGGGAAACAAAAAAACTACAGGACAATATTTCTTACAAATATAGATGCAAACACCTTTAATTGCAGAAATGAAGGGATGTTGCAACATAAGAAAATCAACCAATATAATGCACATCGATAGAACAAAGGAAAAGCTCATCTTTGTGGATGCAGGCAAGGCATTTGATAAAATCGAGCATCCTTTCTTGATAAAAACCCTAAAGAAGATTAGAAGACAAGAGAAATTCCACAATATGAGTCAGGCCATATATAAAAAGCCAACAGACAACATTATGCTAAATGGAGAAAGACTTTGAAATCAGGAACTAAGACAAGAAAATGTCTCAGAATTACTATACACAGGGATGTGAAGGACTTGTACAATATCAACTATACACTGCTGACAGAGATTTTAAAACACTTAAAATCAATGGAAAGATGTTCAGTGTTCACTGATTGGACGGCATAATGTTGTTAAGATGCTAACACTATCCAAAGCAACCCTACATTCAATACAGCCTTCTTTACAGAGACAGAAAAGGTGGGCCTCAACGTTAGATGAAACGACAAGAGGTCCCAAGGAACCAAAACAATGTGGAAGGAAAGACACACACTGCCTGATTTAAAAACATACTATACACCCACAGAACGATCTCTCTGGGATCACACTGACAACAGCAATTAAGAGATAAGATAGGAACCTTAGGGGGCAGTCAATGCATGTTAATGGTGGTGGTGGTGTGCCGTGGAGTCGGTTCCGACTCACAGCGACCCTGCATAGGGTTTCCGAGGCTGGAAATCTTTAGGGGAGCAGAAAGCCTTATCTTTCTCTTGCAGAACGGCTGGTAATTTCGAATTGCTGACCTTGAGGTTAGCAACCCGACTCGTACCCACTACGCTATCACAGCTCCTTGTGTATTAATGGGGGATGAACAATTCAAAAGCATGATGAGAATGGTTTCAGAATGTCACTGAATTGTTAAGTACAGACGCTGCAGAACTGCTGTATAGTTTGCTACAGGTATTCTCAACAACTATAAAATAAATGAAAACTTTAAAAATACATAATACAACACATGAAACCAAATTTCAGCATCTTCACAACTCTAATGAAAAAAACCCTTAAATATCATAACATAAAACATCAACAACGTAAATAACAACTAGTACGACTTAGAAATACGAACTCTGAAAACAGATTTTAAAAAGGAGTGAAGCACTGTCCCTTGTTTTAATGAAAGAACTGAATAGTGGTCCCAACCTTCCTGCGATGAGGCTTTCGTAGTCTCTTTCAGCCTTCCATTTTCTTTTTCCATTTTCTTAAGTTTCAACTGCAGATTTTTCATGGCTTGTTTCGTTACATTAAGTTCAAGGGTTAGGGCTTGATTTGTATTGCTTAGAAGCAAATTTTCTTCTCTGAATTCCTCAAACATTTCCTTGGTGATTTCTGTCCATCTTGGTCGTGTTCTACCAGTTATATCTGAAAATGGATAAGGAAAAGAAAGCTTCAAATTATAAATGGACAGTTTCCACTTTGGCATCAAAATTACATGAGTCTTTGTTTCAGTAAAAGCCTTGCACTGTGCTCTTGGGTCCCTACAGGGCTGAGTGAGTGGTTTGGTGAGGTTACACATACTAACAGACAGTAGGAGACAGGAAGAGAAGCAGCAGAGAAAATGCTGGATATGGGGGGCCCTTGCATATTAGGATGCAGAGTTGAATTGTATGCTGCAAGTGACCGGAGCAAGAACAGCTTTGGTAAAGAGCTGTAAAATTGTGAACCAGAAAAGTCTCTACTCCCAGAGACAGGGAGCCCAGTGAAGAGCCTCCCGAGAGGCAGGAACAGCTGAGAGGATTTATGGGCTAACACCTGCCAGGACTTGATGACTGACTGGCCATGGGCAGTGATGGACAAGTCAAGAACGAGCAGCAAAGTGAAGAGATACAGAGGCTAGCTGAGGGGGGGCCAGGACAAGCCTCCGGATGGAGGGAGAAGGCACATGCTGGTGGGCTGGGGGCTCCATGTCTTGGGATCAGGAACGGACTAATGAGGGGACTGGAGGCTCCCCGATCTGCTGCTGACCTGACATCCTGACCATCAATCAGGGGAGTCAGGCTATAGGCCTGGCAGCCGATGGTCCCCATGACAAGCAGCCTGCGATAAACTCACACAGCTTGCAAGGAGGCCAATGGGTCTCCAGGACCAAGGTGACAACACCAAGGACCAGCAAACACATGACCCAAGGGAAAAACCAAAGTCAGATAAAGGAGAGTGTCACCACAGCACAGAGTATAAGACTCGAGAGTGAGAACAGCCAAGACCCTCAGAGGAGCTAGTCAGTATTTCACAGAAACCAAGGATGTAACATTTCATGAATAAAGAAAATTGAAAGGATAACCTGAACAGTAGAAAACACACAGTGAAGAATTAACCTATGAGCTAGAAGACGGAGTCCCAGAAAACTTCCAGCACAAAGAACCCAAGGAAGTGAAGGAGTGGTGGTGGCGAAAATAAGGTCAATCCAACACAAGGACAGACACACAGTCTCTGACATCAGGGGGATTTTCACACTAGTGATGTGACACAAAACAGCCTCAAACTCAAAACCCACTTGAAGTTACTGAGACTCCCAAACTACACCTGGGCCATACCCTAGAAAACAGCTCTAGGACTCTCTCTGCCCTCATCCAGTACTCAAAGCCACCCACCAGGCACCTGCACAGAGCACATACCCACCCCTGCCTGCATCTGACCCCACACACCCTAAGTGTCCAAGGACAGTACACAGGGTCAACCATCCACTCAACCCAAACTATTCTGCAGGTCCGCTCACCCCCAGTTCCAGCATCTGCGATCTCACGTGTGCTTTCATCCAGCCACCCTGCGTGTGAGTGCACCCACAGTCCACCCACACCCACCCCGCGTGTGAGCCCATCCTACAGTTCCATCCATCTATCCAGTGTCAAAACATATTCCACACGTCCACCTATCGATCCAACATCTGAACAAATCCCATAGGTCCAGCCACCACCCACCCACCCACCATCTGAGCACATCCCACAAGTGCATCCATCACCCACCCAACACCTGATCATATTAACATGTTAGTATTTGTTGTTAGGGCCAACACATCAGTTCTGACTTAAAGTGACCCTGTATAGGGTTTCCAAGGACCAGCTGATGGGTTTGAACCGCCGACCTTGTGGTTAGGAGTCTAATGCTGATCCTAAAGCACCACACCAGGATTCTATCAACATATGAGGAAGGACAATGGAATTTTTCCAAGCATTTCTGAAGCCCCCTTGCATTCTTTCACTCACCTATTAACATCTACCACCCTGTGTTTGGACCCTGGCTTTTGAGGACGTTCAAGAAAGTGCTACCTGTTCCTAATTCCTGTAACAGAGGGCACAGGCAACAGCCTTTCAGGGGGTGGGTAGGAAGGTGGTGATCTTTATTTTCAGATGAGATGACTCAGGGTGTTCTCCAAAACATTAAGCTTTTCAATCATAAGAAAATTCAAAAGACAACTACCTGGGGATGGTGGAGGCTTTTCACACAGCGGTGGTTTTTCATCCTACAAAAGAAAAACAAGATAGTGACACGTTACAGACTCTCAGCATCTCCTCAAAGCAGGCTGGCACAAGCAGCGAGGTCATCGTACAGTACGTTTATCAGCACAAAGGGGTTTTTTCCCCCTTCATATTGGCTCTTGTGGAGTCCCGGCGTGGTGCTGAGTTAATGCGCTGGACTGCAAAGTCAGTTTGAACCACAAAGTCGGCGGTTCAAGCTCTTTGGAAACCCTATACAGGGTCACTATGGGTCAGAACCGACTCAACGGCACTTAACAACAACAACAACAACAACTGGCTCTTGTAGTTCTTAGTTTACCCTGTGTTTCTTACACACCTGAAGACTCTTTCGTCCCTACTGAGCCCTCTGCCTGCCTTTTGTCTGTGAGGTTAAAATAAATCCTATGAGTGGGAGGCCAGTGAATCACATCCACAAGCATGTGAGAGCTGAGCAGGGAGGCACATGGTCAACTCCAACCTGAAGCTTCGCGTTGGGATGTGCAAAAATACCCTAGAAACTGCAGTGAAACCTGTTTTTCAAAATGCGGCACCGAGAATCTACGCAGAGGCTAACTACGGAAAGCCACGTAGGCTAAGTGTAAGCACTAAACAGCGCCCCTCAGTCTACAGCGGCACCGACTAGGGAACCCTGAAGGTACAATGGTAACTGGTAGCTCACACCCACCAGCTGCTCTGTGGGGAAAAGACAAGGCTGTCTGCCCAGGGCCACTGGGAGTCAGCACGGACTTGATGACAGTGCTGGTGGCGGTGGCTCAGGAAACGGGCCATACCTCAGACACACCTCTGAGCTTAAGATCTCCTTTCTCAAGTCAAAACTTAGTGGAAAGGACAGGCTTCAAAGTTTTGTTAACTATAATTAGAAAACTGGAGTCCTGGTGTGATGCTGTGGGTTAATGCGCTGGGCTGCAAGGTTGGTTTAAAACGCAATGTCGGTGGTTCAAGCTCACCAGCCGCTCCTTGGAAACCCTATACAGGGTCGCTACAGGAATCCCTATAGCAGGACAGCACTTAACAACAACAATAGGAAAACTGTGCATCTCAAAGCAAACTTTGCTACTTTTCACAAGACTTGTTTATGACTGAATACACTGATTTTTCAGAGGGAAATCCATTTCTAAAATATTTTTTAAATAGGCCTATGTTTAGCTATAGATTCTTCCCTATTCCCAAGCCCTAACTGTATTTCTTTTATTGTGATTTGGATAGAAAACACTGTTTTGAGTACAAAAAATGCTAAAGTGAAAAGGTTTTGTTTGTTTTTTTTTAATCCCAGTACAAAAACTTTAAAAACTATTAATGGAAAATAGATCAGGATCATGAAATATAAACTACTAATGACCAGCCAACTACTGATAGTCTAAGGCGCTCCAGTAACGTAGTGGATTACGAGCTGAACTGCTAACTGCAAGGTCTAAGGTTTGAATTTACCGGTTGTTCCGTGGGAGAAAGATGAGGCTTTCTGCTCCCGTAAAGATTTACAGCCTTAGAAACCATGAGCAGGGTTGCTATGAGTCGAACCGACTCCATGGCACATAATCACCACCACTGAAATTCTGTTTCTTCCCTAGTTCTCCCAAGAAAAACTCTCAAATTGACATCTTCAGTAGAATAACTCCTAAATAAACTCTGTGAACAAAATGAGAACATTTGTTTACATGATTTTAGGATTGTACTATTCCTCAATTTTATTTTGAAATTTCAGCGTTACCTCAAGCTATAATGACTATATTAGTTTTGTAATGCACCAAACCAAACCTACAGCCATTGAGTCCAGTCTGACCCCACAGGACACAGTAGAACTGCCCCATGGGGCTTCTGAGACGCTCAATCTTTACGAGAACAGGCAGCCAACCTCCTCTTTCTCCCGAGGAGAGGCTGGTGGGTTTGAACTGCCAACCTTGTGGTTGTGGTATACAATTCAGCAAAGCAGTATATGATTCACCACCAGGCTCCATTCACCTGGAGCTTAGGAAAAACAGTATTGGCCACACTCACTTCAAAAGGAACCAACCCTGTGGAAATCAGTCTTAACTCTGACAATGAAATATGAGACCATGGACGAATTTCTATGTATCTCAGCTTTATGTTCAAAAGTAGCCAAAGTTGTTTCTTCACAGCTTAGCTTTGCCAGGCTGAAGCCGAAGATTTTGTAACTTCATAGCTATATGAATGATTTGCTTTTTAAAACTTTTTATTGTGAACTGAGTGAAGGTTTACAGAGCAGATCATCAGCTTCACATTCAACAAATCCTACACTTTGCCTCCTCTCAATGATTGCAATTCCCTCCATGCAACATCACTTATCCCCCTTCCTCCCTTTATCCTCCTTTCACCCCTTCTGAAGCTTGTCTTTAGGTAAGTGCTGTCCTTTTGATCTCGAGAGGTTGACCATTCCATGATGTGTGCACACCTCACTAGAGGTATTGTTACTGCTGTAACCTATCTATTGCTGGGCTGGAAATACAGCCACGTGTGAGTTCAGTTCTAGACCTGAGGAGTGACCAAGGGCCTCAATTTCAGGCTTTCTGATCAGTAAGCCTAGACTTTTTGTGACTTTGAGTTTTGTTTCACATTTCTCCCACTCTGTCCAGGACCTTCTTACTGTGATCCCTTCCAGAGAAGCTGGAGGCGGTAGCCAGGCACCATCAAGTTCTTCTGCTCACAGCGCCATGGAGATCGATGTGGTCCATTAGTCCGCTGGATTGCTTCCAAACATCTTCCGTTTTCATCACTCTTCTCTCTTCTGCACAGGGAGACACCAATTGTTGCATCTTAGATGGCCACTCGTGAGTTTTGAAGACCCTTGTCACTACTCACAAAAGTCAGGTATAAAACACTGGCTCTGTGTTGCCCAGTGATTTTTACTGTGTCTTGAAAGCAGGTCGACTGAGGGTTCAGTTTTTCCAGTCATTAAAAGCAGTTAGTCCACGTCAGCCACAGGGACTGTGCAGCTGGCCTTATGTGAGGGAGGATATACTGGTCCTTTGTTGTGCTTCATATCCACCAGCCAGGCTGCCTCCTTACCCCCAGGGCCATCCTTTACCTTGAAGGCACAATTGCCACCACTTTTTCTTCATGAGCTGTTCCCCACTTCCTCTTCAAGCTTCTGCTGAATCTCTTTAAAAGTCGGAGTTGACAGGAAATCCCTCCCAACACAGAGCTGGCTGGAGCAGCCTTAATCTGATGAGTTTGAGAAGAATTGGCAGCTTCAGGAGAACCTTTCTCATACAGTTTTACAAGTACCGTTCCTCCGATGACTAGGTGACGCTGCAAGGCAACCTTTGCACCAGCTGGAAGATTTCACTTCGAAACTCCCTGGCATGTTGTCCTGGTGTGGTACAACAGGATCAGCACTAAACTGCCAAACTGCAAGGTCGGTAGTTCAAACCCACCAGCTGCTCCTCAGAAACCCTATACAGACAGGGGTGCTATGAATCTGAACCAACTCAGTGGCACTATTGAACAACTACAGGACATGGAACAATTAAAAACGTACATTAGAATGATTTATTGCTAGCAAATCAGTTGTTAAAATTGTCTATCCACTAAACACGTTATGTAAGTGACTGCTACTTTCCCAATTTGAAACACACTCAGTGGGAAACACTCTGAAAGGAAGATGCAAGGATCTTCAGAGAGTTTGTAGAAAAACGGAATGAAAAGATAATGGAACTTTCCTACAAATTTCTGAGCCCCTCATGGTTTTGCCACAAACCAGAGACATTGTTTTTCAAATTAGGGTGAGTATTGTATTTCTTGAGAAAATTGTTTTTAAAAAATAATCTTACCTTGAAATTCAGAACAGAATGTCTGCCATCTGATTAAAAGAGACAAAGATAGAGAGAGACTTTTAAAAACCAGACACAGAAACTTGATATCTCAGTAAAACACAATCCCAGGAACTCGCCTTCTATAGATGAGAGCAACCGGGCACGGGCAGGGAGGGACCACGCAAGGCCACAGGGCAAGTTCCTGCTGTTCCCAGAGTAAGACGGGGAGCCACACACAGCTCATCATTCCTGAGCTGGGCAGCACCCCATCTTCTCACTCATCCTCCCACCTGCCATTCTTCTCTGCCAAGAAGTAACACTCAAATTGCTCAGAAAACAAATTGTGGCTTCTTGAAATTAAGTTCCTCAGCAGGACAGATGAAAATGACCCCGCCCGGTTCCTAATGTCCCATCTATTTTGTAATTCAGGAACCACACGAAGAGGGTGACCTCACAGTTGCCTTATACCATTTGCTGTGTGAAAAGTTGCAAATCTGGGTTACTTTTCACTCTACTATTAATTGGAGAACAGACATAACTGGCTAAAAATTAACTAGAATTAAATGTGCCATAAAAATAGAAAAAGAACCTAAAGAATAAAAAACCCAGATAAAAGATACAGAAAGGAATGTAAATCTATTCCCTGATTCCTTAAAATCATCAATACTTGAAGAAAGATTCCTTCCTAGCAAATTTGTTATGAAAATTGACTGTCCGCTGTACACGTTATTTAAGTAATCTCTAACCCCTCAACTGGAAACATATATTCAATGGGAAAGAACTCATAAGGAAACATCAATGAAGATCTAATTTTCAGCCCCAAATCACCTTAGCCAACTGTTTTTAACCAAACTACTTTGGGTCCAATGGCCTGGTGCTTGGCCCAAGACAGCCTGTGTGAATCTGCTACCTGTTGAGTGAAGTCCAGACAAGGGAAACCTCCCCTCTCCCCTTCCAACCAGCAGATGAAGCTAGCTGCTCCCTGGTCTTTGTCCCTCCCCTTACTGTCCGACTGGGGAGCAGGAGGCATGGTGCTGGGCATAGAAGCTGAGTGGTAGGAGCTCACTGTACTCTTCTCTCTGCTTATACATGTGGTTGAAAACGATGAGTCATAAAAAGTTTCTAAAAGGTTATTTCTCTCAAAGAAAATGAAGTAATGCTTTCTACCCAAGACGAGATAGATTGACAGAGCTGCTACAACAATGGGCTCGAACATAAAAGACTTGTGAGGACAGCACAGGATTGGGCGGTGCTGCATTCTGTTGGAGTCATTCATTATGAGTCAGAACAGACTCGATGACACCTAACAGCAACAGCAGTGAACGACAGATGTCAGAAGGTGGGGAGCAGGAACAGCATCTATAAAGGCCCAATGGCAGGAGGAAAGTTCAAAGACTATCTCAGTGGCTGGAGGACGGTGAGCAGGACCAGACCTACCAGGTCTTGTGGATCATGGAAAACCACTGAAGAGATACAAGTAAAAGGGGTATGGGACTACACAAGGGTGTATGGGAGCTGATGTGACCAAATTCGTGTTTTGAAAAGACTGCTCTGGCTGCTCTGTAGTGGCAAACACATAGTGGGCCCTTATATGCATCCATATACCTGCTGGCTGAATGAAAGCATGAACAAAATCAAATAGCAGGCACTTAGTGCTACAGGATCACAAGCTCGGAGAAGAAGCTAGGCATGTTGGTGGTGGTGGTGATAAGTGCTAATGAGTCGATTCTGACTCTTAGCGACCGACCCTGTATAGAGTTTCCAAGGAGCTGCTGGTGGGTTTGAAGCACCGACCTTGTGGTTAGCAGTCCAGTGCTTATCCTATAGCACCATACAAAGACTCACAAATGGACTTGAAGCAGTGGGGCACAGTGCGATTCCTTAGAAGGCTATTCCGAGGAAAGGGCCTAGACTAAGCGTTGAAGAACCTCTACATTTAACAGGCAGGTAGAGAAAGGGTGCACAGGAGATGAAGCAGCAGCACCGAGCGTCACGAGGGAACCAAGGACAGTCAGCTGGCGTGGAAACCAAAGGCAAGTGGCTTCTCTGTATCTGAAGACAGTAGAGCAGGTATCAGTGTAGAAGGCTCCTCAGAGCTCTAATAAGACCAAGACAGAAAATCACCCGCTATATTTAAAAAATAAAGGTCACAACCTGGAGTGGCTAGAAGAACAGAAGATGCTTCTTGAAAGAAAGACCTACAGGAAAAATACAAAACAACACAGGCAGACTGACTGTTACTACAAGAACAAGCAACATGCTTGCCCAGGAAACATCAAGGCAAGTGGTCAGGTCCCCTCTCAGTGCAAACCCCCTTCCAAGACTAATACTCAGTGGGAATACACACTGTGATTTGTGACCACGCTTGACACCGATAAGGGGAAGTGAGGGAAAAACAGCAATGAAGCGGTGAGCTAAGCCCTACAA
>NW_006408622.1:7018971-7021797 GCF_000296735.1 Chrysochloris asiatica
GTTATCAGGACTGATTGTGAGGGTTGGAAATGTAAAGGTAGACGTTTTGTAACAGGGAGGGGAGTGATTAACTTTTCAGTCTAGGAGCAGAGGTCCCTGGGACCATCAAGGGAGAAGAACAGAGAGCGGGACTCTACCCAGAGAAGCAGTGATACCTGAAATGGAGCCAGAGATGATGACGTGGAGTGATGGAGCAGCTGAAGACTTTAGATCCAGAGAGGGAGAGCAACTGTGTGCTGAAGACCTGGAGGGTACGGGGGAAGGACTGCATGGAGGGGATTGTAACCATGGCAATGAGACGATAAACGATAGAATGAATGTAAAACTAATGTTCTCCCATGTAAACTAATTCACAATAAAACAGTAAAAATAAATAAATAAATAAAGGTCACTAGTCCTGGTGTGGAACCATGGGCTAATGTGCTAGACTGCAAAGTCAGTTTGAACCACAAGGTTGGTGGTTCAAGCTCACCAGCCGCTCCTTGAAAACCCTTAACAGGGTTGCTATGGGTTGGAACTGACTCGACGGCACTTCAACAACATTTGATGGAACGATGGAGTTGGCTGAGGAGTTGCTGGGGCCCTAGTGGCAGAGTGGGTTAAGGGGTGGGCTGCTAACCTATAAGGTCAGCGGTTCAAATCCACCAGCTGCTTCATGGGAGAAGATTCAACTATGTACTCCTGTAAAGATTTATGGCCTCAGAAACCCTCTGGAGCAGTTCTACGTGGTCCTATAGGGTCGCTGGAGTTGGAAACAACTCAGTGGCAGTGGGTTGAGGGTTTGGGAGGAGATGCTCTCAGATGTCGTAAACGAGATGGCAGGTACAGATGAGCCTTTTGACAAATTTGACTGTTCAAAGGGGACTATCGGATCAGAGAGGGAGATGGTCTACCTAAAATATAGGAAAGGGGAAGGATGTCCCGTGGGCAAGAGTTTGGCAACTCCGACCAAGAGAATTGGTACTTTGAATGAAGGACTTAAGTATCTTGTCTCCTGATGCTGAGAGCTGCATCAGGCCCTCCAAGAGGATGGCTTAGACTTCATTAAGGATTATCAGCTAGCATTTATGGGAAGGTCCTGTGAGGCGCCGTAGGGTAAGGACGAGACCGCAAGGTCGGTTTGAACTGTGAGGTCAGTGGTTCAAACCCACTAGATGCTCCTTGGAAGCCATATACAGGGTCACTATGAGTCAGAGCCAAGTCGACAGCACTTAACAAGAGCAATAGTGCTTATGGAAGGCACTGTGCTTTACAGCTGTGATTCCAATGATCTGATGAGAGAGGCAGTTAAGGAAGGGGTTAAGTCCAGGCAAGTTTCTATCCTGGGACTAACAGAGCCAAGACTAAACCACCAAAAGCTACAGTCTCTGATGTGTTGTCCAAGAATCGCCCACACCAGACTCCCTAAAGTGACTGCTGAAAATACAGATCCCTGTCCCAGACCCACTGAATTAGAATTTGGGGTGTGAGAACTTTGAATGCCCACCACAAACTAATTTTAAAGAAATCGCATCGTTATAAATGGTGACTAGATTGAAGTTGTCAAATACTTCACTTTGCTTGGATCTACAATCCATGCTCAAGAAAGCAGCTGTCAAGAAATCAAACAGATGAGGCAAATCTGTGGCAAAGGGTCTCTTTACAGTGTTAGAGCACAAAGATGCCACTTTGAGGATGAAGGTGTTTCTGACCCAAACCACGGTATTTTTAGTCGGCTCATTTGCATGTGAAAGCTGGACAATGAATAAGGATGACTGGAGAAGACTGGATGTGTTTTCATTACAGTGTGGGAGAAGAACACTTATGGCCTGTCAGAAGAACAAGCAAATCTCTCAGGGAAGAAGTACAGCCAAACTGCTAAGACTAAGTGAGCATGCTAAGACTCTGCCTCTCATATTCTGAATATGTGGTCAGGAGGGACCAGTCCTTGGAGAAGGACACTCTGCTTGGTAAAGCGGAAAGTCGGTGGAAAAAAGAGCAAAACTCCCAAGGACATGGACTAACACAGGGACAACATCAGTGGACTCAAACGTAGCAACTGTGAGGATGACGCGGGACCGGGTCACGCACAGGGTCGCTATGAGTCAGCACCTAACAAGAGCCACCACAAATAACAAAAACGAACCACCACTTGCGCTTGAAGGGCATGTTTACCAGGTGTGCCAGCTGTCATGTCATTGCCTCTAACCTCCAGAGCATCTTTCACTGTTTGCTTGTGATCCTGGCACAATTTTCCTGTGCCAACTGGCACAATGATAAGCTCTGTCAGTAGAGGGGAGGAAGGGGCTCTGCTTTCGGATTCTAGGATACAATCCCATCCACTGCTTGTGCCCGCATGCTCACTCACAGGAGGGAATTTTTCAGCCAGTCAGCAGCAGCAGCGTCTGGCATCTGCCAAATAGGTAGTGTCTCCTGGACCTCTATTCCCAGGGTGTCCTGTTAGTAAGAGACACCTCAGGAAATTTCCCCACAAGCCAGTGGGCATAGCTGCCCACTTTCAATCAATGTCTGGCTCTCAGGCCTGGGTGAGGCTCCTCTAAATCTCTCTTCCTTAGAAGCTTAGGTGGTGGGGGTTCTATCTGCTATTCCTGTATCCTTCCAAGCTGTCTTTACCCTTCTGTAGGTAATCCTGTTAGTATCAGTAACTCCATACATTGACCTTGAAGGAGCTCTGGTAGCTGGTACCGTAGTGGTTATGAATCAGGCTGCTAACCTCAAGGTCAGCAGTTTGAAACTACCAACTGTTCCGTGGAAGAAAGAGGACGCTTTCGGCTCCTGTAAAGATTTATAGTCTCAGAAACCCTATACAGGGTTGTTATGAGTCGG
>NW_006408622.1:7022477-7031084 GCF_000296735.1 Chrysochloris asiatica
TGCTCCCATCAAAAATAAACTACCTCTTGGGAAAATGAAAACTGTTCCCTGTGTTTGCTAAGGAGCCCTTGGGTGGCACACATAGCTGGACATTCCAGTACTAACTAGCCAGGAGCTGGAATCCATCCAGAGGCCTCGGAAGAAAGGCCTGGCCATTTGCTTCTGAAACGTCACAGCCTCGAAAACCCTCGGCACACAGGAGTTGCTATGTGTCAGAATGGACTTGACAGTGACTAACAGCAACATTTACTATAGTACTGCAATGTACTGATTTCTCTCCGGACTAAATAAAATCTATCAAGAAGCTGCTGGTGCGCGGTGACAGATTGTTTTGTAAAGATGTGCACACACTCATTTGTTCAGTAAAGCTTGACTGTGGGCCAGGCCCTGCTGTAGACACTGGGGGTAGTGTGGTGCCCATGACAGATAGCCTCATTCATTCATTCTCAACATTTCACAGGGGCACCACCATGTGTGCCCTGGGCAACACCCAACAGATGGAGCAGGGGCAAGGGCACATGGGAAGTTCTAGCTGGTGTCACAGACTCTGAGCTGTAAGCCCCGCCACAGGTATCCTCTCCTGGCTGACGCCACTCAACAGCTTAATGGCGAGCACCATGTGTCTCAAAAACAACCTCACAGCCAGGTGATGGACTGTGAGTAATTGATTTGGAAGAAAATCTAATTCAGGTCCCAACTATGGAACCATGGTGTAAGTACACGAGCTATCTATCTATTCCCAGAAATGACACAATACACATTACCATGAGATGCTTTCCTATTTTAAAATGTTGGTGTTTCTTTTTTACCTTTTCCTTGTGTACACTGTGGTGTTGGAGGTAAGTCTGGAACTCCATCTTGCTCAGAAATATTTTCGTCTTCTTCACTGTCTACCCCATGGGACAATGGAACCTTTGTTATTAAAAAAAAACGAAAGAAAAAAGAACAAATATGTGATCATAAATTTCTTAATAAACTCTAAGATCTGATTTCAGCCCTCCCCTCTGCTATGTCTCTCCTCAAGCAGCTGAAGCCACTCTCCTTGGTAAGACACAAAAGGCCTAATTTAGCAGTGATGGATGAGACCTCTGGTCCCCTACGGAAAAGCCCGGTGACAAACACAATAACACCCAAGTTATGCTACCTAAGGACAGCGCTGTGGTTACACACCAGATTGCTAACTGCAAGGTTGGTGGCTCAAACCCATCAGCAGCTCTGTGGGAGAAACAGGAGGATGCCGGCTCTTGTAAAGCTGTACAGACTTGGAAACCCTCAACAGGGTCGCCATGACTCAGAACAGGCTCAATGACAGCAGGCGTGGTTTTTGGATGAAGTGTACCACCTGTGGTCCCCTGGCAGCTACCCTTCCTTACTCCTGTCAGGGACCAACCCATGAAAAGGGGCTTCACCTGGCCCACTCTGCACAGGACCTAATACTGCCTTACCATGGTATTGACACCACAGTATTAATCTCTAAGGGGACAAGATCTGCTGACCAGCAACTGCTTGGAATCGAGGCTTACTTTGTTCATCAACCTGTGCGCAGGAATATAAAAAAGGTCACCTGGTTTCTGTGTGGTACAGCGTAGACAGCTTGACTGTGCCCTCGCGCTGTGTTCCAGGCACTGACGTCCCCCGACTCCTTGCAGCTGGATGACAGGAGTGCATCTTCCGAGTCCTCTTCCTCTCCGCAGCCCAGCGTTTCAAAGGACGGTAGAGAAGTGCCTCTGGCCAGCTCACTCTGCCAAGCTGGTCTGTGGCAGGAAACCAGAGAGCAAACCAACCGACCACTGAGGACTGCACAGCAGGAGCATTTCCCCCACCTCCATCCCACCAAAGAGTCAGGATGATGAAGCGACAAAACTATACAAGTAAAAGATGAATCGCCTATCTGTTCTCTTTGTAAACCTGACACATTCATTTAGATCTTCCCTCTGCTTTCGTTGTGGCACTGCGGGTTAATGCGCTGGACTACAAAGTCGGTTTGATCCACAAGGTTGGCAGTTCAAGCTCACCAGCCATTCCTCATAAACCCTATACAGGGTCGCTATGGGTCAGAACCGACTCAATAGCACTTAAAAACAACAATAACATCACTGCTGAATATACAATTTATCTTGTTAGTCAACACTTTTAAAGGTAGGATCCGCGAGTTTAGTCAACCATTCCCTTTACCTGTTGCTGTTGTTAAAGAGACCTCACTTTGGTTCTGACTCATAGCGACGCAGTATAGGGTTCCCAAGGAGTAGCTGGTGGGTTTGAACCGCTGACCTTGTGGTTAGCAGTCCAGGGCTTCATCCCACTGCACCACACCAGAACGCCTCCCTGTACTTAGGTTTATTCAAGTGTTCATTGTTATAATGACATGTGCATGAATTTAACAGAAAACTGATTTGCTCTGTAAATCTTCATCCAATTCACAATAAAGGGTTGGCTTCTTGTTTGTTTTTTTAATTCATTGTTATAAATAATCCTGTAATTATGAACATCTGTGAAGATAACGTCATTTTTGCAAAGCCGTTTGAACTGTAAGGTCAGAGGTTCAAGCTCACCAGTTGCTCCTCGGAAACCCTGTATAGCGTCTCTATGGGTTGGATCCGACTCGATGGCACTTAACAACAACAACAATGTATATAACCTCTTCTGTATTTAGATAAATCCTACAAAACAGTTAACAGGATCACCGCATAAATCATGCTCCCAACTTGTGACTATACTCGTTATAATTTCCTGAAATTTGCCAAAAGAATTTAAATCTCCTGGTCTGAATGGGTACTTCCTACTAAGACTGACAGTTTTCCATCTATTCAGTTGGTGACAGTGACAGGGCTCGTGTGCCGTGGAGTTGGTTCCTGAGATGGTAAATCTTTACGGGTGCAGAAAGCCTCATCTGTCTCTCGACAAGTAACTGACAGATTTAAACTGCGGACCTTGTGGTTTAGCAGCCCAGCATGGAATTCACGCGCTACCAGGGCTCCTTATATATTCGGTTGGTTGACTGTGTACTGTAGAGTCGGTTCCGACTCAGAGTGATCCTGTACCGGGCTGCCGAGGCTGCACATCTGGATGAGAGCAGAAAGCCTCACCTTTCTCCTGCAAGGCAACGGGTAGATTCAAACTGCTGGCCCTGAGATTAGTAGCTCAGCTCGTAATCCACTATACTACAAGAGCTCCAGCTATATTTAGGTTGTTGTTAAGTGCCGTTGAGTTGGTTCCGACTCATAATGACCCTGTATAGGGTTTCCAATAAGCGGCTAGTGAGTTTGAACCACTGACCCTGCAGTCCAGTGCTTATCCTACGACGTCACAGGGCAGCCACGTTCTCTGTCACGATCTACTTTGATTCCAATACACACACTCCAATTTAAAATTAACTTTTCACCTAGTGAAAGTACAGATATTTTTCCTATCCTATTAATTTTATTATGGTTATGTAAGTTTTCAAAACACATGACTTCCAAATGTTTTGTTTTTTAAACTTTCTAAATTCTTAGCACAGAATTAACAGGCAGACATCTCCACCCCAGGGGTCTGATTAGGACTAGATATGGATTTTCTATATCTAGTCTAGCTCCAGATAAAGATTTATAATCTTAGAAACTCTGTATAGGGTTGCTATGAGTCGGGGCCAACTCAATGACAATGGATTTGTTTGTTTTTTTTTGTTTGGAAGTATGTGTCTACACAAACAAATCTTTTCACTCAGTCAAAATTTTGTTTGGTGTATGATATTAGGCAAGGGTCAATAGCTTTAATTTTTCTTCTAATATTTTTTCTATTACTTTTCTAGTTCAACATTTTTAAAGCCTTCCCTTGCCTTATGACCTGTGAGCCAACTTTTATTAGTGATTCAATATGCTGTGCCCAATAGCCTCATCACTGAATGCTCCTGTCATCACTAAGCTGGTCCTGAATGACTCGAACAACATTTCAAAATCCCATGGGGTAACCTGGCCTGTCCCCTGCACCATAATTTCCCTCTCCAGATCTCCTTTGATGGCCACACTGCTTTATTCTTGTCAATACATCTTAGAAACATTTCCACATCTTCAGTTCTTACTCAGTCCAAGTATAAACTCTTCGGGGGAGGAAACAGGCTATCATTCAAACATCTCAAAATGGATTCAACATTGAAAAGTAAAAACCCAAAAACAATGTCCTAGGAAGAAGTAACTGAGCATTATAAAATAATGTAGGAGTCCTGGTATGGCACTGTAGGATAGGCAGTGGACTGCTAACGACAAGGTTGGCAGTTCAAACCCACCAGCTTCTCGGAAACCCTATACAGGGTTGCTATGAGCCAGAACTGACTCTAACAACACCACCAACAACAACAGTTACAAAGGAGGTAAGGCGAATGCAAATGTTGAGAGAAGGAATGAGGTGGCACAACTCTGACTGTCTCATTCCAGAACACAGGAGCTTACTAAGGATTAAAAGCAACACTCAATGAATTGGCTCTGGGTTACCAGGAAAGTGGGCAATGGTTGTACAGACATGACTTACAAGATCCACTCAGGGAAAAATGCTGATACAATGTAAGAGCACTGAATGCCCCAGGACAGTGTCCCTTTGACAATGATGAGGCAAACCCCATTATAAATACACGTGTGCACATGCGAGTGTACAAAGACGCACATGCTCACACACACACAATGCCGGACTGCCTGCCGCTATCCCGAGAGGACTTAGAGCAGCAATATGGCTCCTACCGAAGCCTCAGCTCTGAGGTGGTGGCGTAGGGCTCGATGAAGCTTTCCTTTCCCGCATACGTCGTGTCACTCTCAGACCGGGATCTCTGGCGAGGCTGAGGAATGGCAACGGTCTGTCCAGTCAATGTGGTGGCCAGGATGGCGGCAGCCAGAGCAGATCTGCAGACAAACCATCCCAGCAAGACAGTGAGCTTGGAACATTCAGGCTGAATGGGAATCACAGGGCATAAGAATGAGTTAAGGCTGACCTTCCCTTCTCCTATTGTCACTGCAGTGTGCCGCGTGCCTCAAGGCTGAACTTCCCTTCTCCTATTGGTCACTGCAGTGTGCCGCGTGCCTCAAGGTTGAACTTCCCTTCTCCTATTGGTCACTGCAGTGTGCCACGTGCCTCAAGGCTGAACTTTCCTTCTCCTATTGGTCACTGTAGCGTGCTGTGTGCCTCAAGGCTGAACTTCCCTTCTCCGATTGGTTACTGTAGCGTGCCCCATGCCTCAGGGTTGAACTTCCCTTCTCCTATTGGTTACTGTAGTGTGCCGAGTGCCTCAAGGCTGACCTTCCCTTCTCCTATTGGTTACTGTAGCGTGCCGCGTGCCTCAAGGCTGACCTTCCCTTCCCCTATTGGTTACTGTAGCGTGCCTCAAGGCTGAACTTCCCTTCTCCTATTGGTTACTGTAGTGTGGCGCGTGCCTCAAGGATGACCTTCCCTTCTCCTATTGGTTACTGTAGGTGCCGCGTGCCTCAAGGCTGAACTTCCCTTCTCCTACTGGTTACTGTAGCGTGCCGCATGCCTCAAGGCTGAACTTCCCTTCGCCTATTGGTTACTGTAGGTGCCGCATGCCTCAAGACTGAACTTCCCTTCTCCTATTGGTCACTGCAGCGTGCCGTGTGCCTCAAGGCTGAACTTCCCTTCTCCTATTGGTTACTGTACTGTACCGCGTGCCAACACAGACAACCTCATTTGATTCTCACATCCATAAGAATTGTTGACACCCCACTTCTTACCCCACACACATTTCCTAGAAAGTCAGACGTGAAACTGGGAGCAAGGTGGCTCCATATGATAAACACTGGACTGTGAACCACAAGGTCCATGGTTTGAACTGGCCAGCCATTCCACGTGAGAAACAGAAGGATTTCTGCTCCCATGAAGATTTAAAGCCTCAGAAACCTTACATAGAATCGATATGAGTCAGAACCAACTCAACTGCATTTAACCACAACAAGAAAACGTGAAACCAGGTCCCTAACCCGGACAATTAGGTTCATCCCAAAGCCTATATTCAACTTCTCTTATTGTTAAAATGAAAGATAGCTTTGTTTGTTTGTTTGTTTTTAAAGGGAGAGAAAAAGATATGCCTTTTAAAAAATGCTTTCAAAGTCTTCAATGTATCATATACACAAGACAAGGTAGCAAATTTACAAAACAACAACAAAAAAAAACCAGACGAAAGTATAAGAATCCATAGGTTTTAAAACATTGAGTATCAGACAATGGACAGTGATTCCTGAAAGACAGGAAACAAAAAAGGTGAGACCTACAATTGTCCCAACTTACTGCTTGAGAGCACTTCCAGGTCATAGGGCAGGGAAGGGGAACTGAGATGGGCCATGAGTTGTGGAAACCGAGCTGAGAGTCCAAGGAGACCAAGGCACCTAGTGTCTGTGGAACAGAACACCCGCAAGGGGAGAGCTACATAGCTAGAACCCTGGGGATCTGCAGAAGTTTTCCCTTGAGTGTTCACTAAAGTACTCCTCAGAACAAGAGTGTGAGGAAACTCCCCAACGCTGAGGAAAGAACATTTCACAAGGATTAGAGAGAACAGTGGCAGGCACCCACACAAAGCCTGCCTGTGTCTACCAGCCAGACAGGAAAAGCTCAAATCCAGGGCGCTCTGGGTAGAGCACTCACAAACATCTTGCATCAGTGAGCGCTGCTTAGAATCTGCTTGGAATCAAATTGTTTCGATGTAACTTAACTGTATCCCAGAACAAAGTTCAAGAAGATTAAACAGACTCTAAAAATACCCATCACACAAGGCAAAATTCACAACATCGCATACCTAATCCAAGATCAGAAGGCATGACGAGACAGAAAACCATGACCCGTAATGACGAGAATGGAGTCCTGCTGTGGCTCTGTGACATAAAGCACTGGACCGCAAGGTCAGTTTGAACCACAAGGTCAGCAGTTCAAACTCACCAGCTGCTCCTTGGAAATCCTATACAAGGTCTCTATGAGTCGAAACCAAACCAACTCGATGGCACTTAACAACAATTAAGAGAATAATCAATCAACTGACACCCGCTCAGAACTGAACACAGCTGTTAGAATTAGCAAAGAGCATTAAAACAGTTATTATAATTGTATTCCATATGTTGAAGTACTTATGTAGAACCAGAAAATATATATTTTTTAAAACTGAGTCAAACATATTAAGAGGATAATAAAATATTATAAAACAACCCTGTGCCAAGAAAGTCAGCTACTTAGATGAAATGGACAAATTCCTTGAAACACACATATATCAAAGTTCACTCAAAAAGAAACACAGAACTCAAATAATGTATCTTTTAAAGAAACTGAAATTATAGTTTAAAATCTTCCCACAAAGAAAAAATGCAAATACAAATAGCTTCACTGGTGAATCCTAGTGAATGTTTAAGGAAAAATAATATTAATTCTATACAAATCACTCTCAAACATTTGAAGATGAAGAAATATCTCCCAACTGTGCTATAAGAACAGTATTAATGCTGATCCCCAAACCAGACAAAGGCATAAGAAAACTGTACACTAATATATATGATGAACATACATGTAACAAATCTGAACAATATTTTAGCATATTATGAGGATAATATATCCTAACTTAGTATTGTTGTTGTTAAGTGCTCAAGTCAGTTCTGACTCATATCAATCCTATATATAGGGTTTTCCAGGCTGTAAATCTTTACAGTATCAGAAAGCCTCATCTTTCTCCTGCCATCCTGACCTTGTACATTCAAAATCCATCGATGTAATCCACCATATTAACAAAGCTAGACAAGTAGTAGATGACTAGGACCAGAATTTCTGTGAACCTCTGAAGAAGCAATGAGGAAGGAGGCCAATCTACAGAGGAGGGGAAGAAGCCACTCTCCAGATCTATCAGAGTAAAAGCAGTAACAAATCATTAAAGAAATCAATCTAAGGAGCTCTGGTGGCGTAGTGAGGTACACACTGGCCTGCTAAATGCAAGGTCAGCAGTTCGAGTTCACCAGCTGCTTCTCAGGAGAACAATGAGACTTTCTGCCCCTGTAAGTATTTACAGCCTCGGGAATCCTCTACAGGGTCGCTATGAGTGGAAACTGGCATTACTTCCTCAAGTAGTAAAGTAAAGCTTCTAAAGTACTTGTCAGAACACCTGGCACAACATAAACATTGATTGGAAGCGTTAATTAGGCTTGTTAGCAAGACTGCACTGAACGATACAACAAATATTTAAAATGGTTTTTATCAGGTTTTTAAAATGTACAATATTCAAGGAGCTCTGGTAGCGTAGTGGATACAAGTCGGGCTGATAATCTCAAGGTCGGCAGTTCGAAACTACCAGCAGTTTCGTGGGAGAAAGAGAAGGCTATCTGCTCCTGTAAAGATTTACAGCCTCAGGAAACCGTATGCAGGGGTACTATGAGTTGGAACCGACTCCACGGCACACTGCCACTGTAAGGACCAAACTGATTTTGCCTACCTAGAAACTGCTTGACTAAACTCTAGTCAGGCTCAGGAAAGCATTTTAAATAGACAAGGCCTCAGTTATTAGTTCCCTCCAAAGGCAAGGTCAATCTCCATTCTGTACATTAGCCTGAACACGTACTCTAGCTCCAAGAATATGATATATGTATAAATAGCCAG
>NW_006408622.1:7034904-7038380 GCF_000296735.1 Chrysochloris asiatica
AAAAAAAAAAAAATACTATCTGCAGTCAGTTACAAAATGAGGACTCGGTGCACTTACAAGGGACAGACCCAAGGAAGTCCATTAACCACCAGAGGAAGCGCATTAAGTGGTACATTAGGGCATTGCAATGGGAATTTGTAAGGACGTGATTCCACCTCTACCCACTATGTCATATTCCTGCCAGAGTCTGAACAGCTCTCAGGGTCCAGCGCTTGGTAGCAGCGCAGAGGTGACCTCTCGCAGAGGGCGACCTCAGTGCCTGCTCACCTAAAACTCACCTTGGTCTCTCTGGTGAAGGGTTAGGGCTTCGAGGAGGAGGTGTGCGTGGTACAGCTGGCTTCGGCGCAATGCTGGCTGCCGGGAGGAGGCCATGGACGATATGCTTCTACAAAAAAGTGACCGCCGGTCAAAGTCAAGACGTCATGGTGGGGGACAGTCACCTGGGCTCTGCCACTACTGTCTTCCTTTTCTCTCCACTTACCTCTCTTGGTAGCACATACCATTCTGCCTCAAGACATGTCCACCTGGGAGATGTCTGACGACAGGAAAAGCTTCTACCCACCTTTGAATTCCAAGGGCTTGGCACCCAGGAAAGGAGTCATGGTGGTACAATGGATTAAGCATCGGTCTGTGGTTCAAACCCACCAGCTGCTTCTTGGGAGAAAGATGGGGCTATCTGTTCCCATAAAGATTTGCAGTCTCTGAACCCCTGCTCTGTCCTACAAGGTCGCTATGAGTCAGAATTGACCTGACAGACAACAGTGGGTTTGTTCCCTCTAGCTCATCAGAGAGAGCTAGAGGGCTCTGTAGGACAATTATGGACTGCAAACCACAAGGTCGGTGGTTCGAGGCCATCAGCTGTCCTGTGGGAGAAAGACAATGCTCTCCACTCCCACAAAGATTTCACCCTACACAGGGTTGTTGAATTTGAACCAACTCGATGGCACTTAACAACAACAACAGGTCTCTCAGAAAAGCCTGATGAGCTGGTTTGATTGTTTTCTAGGAGTGAAGCCTCATAGTATGCTAAGCATTTCTCACTGGTACCACTGTATGACTCATTTTCTAACTGTGGTCCTTCTGCCGTCACTTCCCAAAACACATGATGACCCAGTCTCTTGATGACAGACCTAGCTTGGCATAGAAGGCCACTTAAGTTGGTTCTGACCCATAGACCTAGTTCCATTTCTTGCTACCCGCCTCATTCTCTGCATGTTAGCACTCAAAATCAACTCTCATTTCCCAGAGAGTAAACTATTTCTTTTATTTTGAAGTCCTTATACATACTGTTTATTCCACCTGAAATTCCCTTTTACTCTCCCTAAGGCCCACGTCAACTCTCCAGAATGATTTAGCTGCCCCTTCTTGGTACGCACTTCTCTGGTCTTCTTGTGTTACCATTTTGTGCATAATGAGTTATTGATCTGTCTACCGTCTAGATGGAGTCCTGGTGTGGCGCTGTGGGCTAATGCGTCAGACTGCAAAGTTGTTTGAACTGCAAGGTCGGTGGTTCAAGCTCACCAGCTGCTCCTTGGAAACCCTAGACAGGGTCGCTATGGGTCCGAATTGACTTGGCACTTAACAGAAACAGCCGTCTAGATGAAGTCCTGGTATAGCACTGTGGGTTAATACACCACACTGCAAGGTCAGTTTGAAAAACAAGGCCGGCGGTTCAAGCTCACTAGCCGCTACTCGGAAACCCTGTGCAGGGTCGCTATAAGTTGGAACTGACAAAATGGCACTTAATGAAGATCCTCTAGATAGTGGAGCCATCAACTGTCAGTCAGTTTGGGGTATTGGTTATGCATCAGGAACTCAAATAATGCTTACTGCTTATTGAATAAAAAACTCAGTAAACATGCTGACTTAGCAAAATGGCAACGTAAAAACATATGTTTGAAGAGTACCCATGAATATGTTAGCAATGATTCTCTTTGGATGGTGGAGTTCTATGTAGTTGCTTTTGTATTTTTATGATCTGTTTTCTCATTTCCTAATAAGCTTGGCTTAGTTTAATAAAATAAGCTTAAAAATAAAAACAAACATGCTTCAATTATGTCTTCATTACTTCTCAATACACACCTGTCTAATAGAACTTCAGCACTCAGGCAACGTTTTTTTTTTTAATTTTTCGGCACTCAGACATAGGACTAGGCATGCAGTATGAAGCCCGGCATGTTCCCAGGCACGGCTTTAAAAGAATTCAGGAGTGCCCTTATCATACTAAGGAGCTCTGGTAGCGTAGTGGTTACGAATCGGCCTGCGAACCTTAAGGTCAGCAGTTTTAAACTACCAGCTGTTCTGTGGGAGAAAGATGAGGCTTTCTTCTCTCGAAAAGATTTACAGCCTTGGAAACCCTGTATAGGGTCACTATGAGTAGGCACCGACTCCACTGCACACAGCCTTCTCATACTGCTTTATCTGCTTGGGGGAGATCTGACTGTAAGTAAGTTTGGGATTTTTGCCCAAAAAATAAGGAAAGGAAAGACAGACACAAGGGAATTGAGAGTGTATGTTTTTGTTAAGTGCCGTCGAGTCAATTCCGACCCATAGCGCCCCTGTCTAGGGTTTCCAAGGAGCAGCTGATGAGCTAGAACCACCAACCTTGCAGTTCAAACAACTTTGCAGTCTGACGCATTAGCCAACAGCGCCACACCAGGGGCCTACGGGAGGGTATACAGGAAGCGATTTTGATGATGAACTTTAGAATTCCACCTGGAAAAAGACAGCCAAGACAGGAGAGACGTGATGCTCCGTTGAAAGTTGGCGGGATTAGCAAATTGCTGGAGAATGAGATGGGGAGACTGAAAATGCAGTAACAGAGTGGCACCAGGGAAAGATCTGGAGGAAGGATTCCAGGCAGAAGGAACAGCAAAGGCAAAGGCGTGAAGCAAGAGTGTAAAGACCCTGTGTGGAGAGGCTCGATCACATTTAAGCATCCCTTTGGCTGCAAAGTGTAGAACGGGCCAGCTGCAGGGGAATTACTGAGGCGCTGCTGGCGCAGTGCAGGTGAAATGCTATAAACCCAAGTGGCATAGAAAGGCTTGAAACTATACTTTGTGACAGGATCGAAGGGACTTTCTGATGGGGTGTGGTGCCTGGTGAGGGAGGACGCAATCAAGAATGGTTTGGTAAGTAATATAACTGGACAAAGTGTTGTAGGAAAGACAGTGATTCCTGTTGGATTGCGGCCAACCCTGGGATTGAGGATTCTGTAAAATATTAAAAAGTCGGGAGCTCAACCAGAAGTAAAAAGAAGGGGGGGGGGGGGGGGGAAGTATTCTTATACAATTGATGAACTTGACCTACACCTATGGAAGCAGTAGCTCAAAAGAGGGAACAAGTCCTTACAGCAAGAGTCATCCCCACCCCCTCCACACACAGAGTAGACAGAGATGGGCAACTTGGACACTGGCTACCCAAAATGGGGGGCTAGGGGCTACAAAGGCAAGAAGTGACTGGCTTACAAGCTTTCA
>NW_006408622.1:7038642-7045738 GCF_000296735.1 Chrysochloris asiatica
GTTCTCCCATGTAAACGATCACATAATTCACAATAAAACATTTAAGAAAAAAAAAAAAAAGTTGGGGCGTCTCGAATTGAAAACGACTTCCTCTAGTGCTCCAATCTCAGACTAAATTCCCAAACTGCCCCAGCACCTCACTCTTTAACTCCAGGCCCCTTGGAGCCAAAGCACAGCACAGACGAGCTTCCACGTACTTACAAACTGGCTCTTGCGGCTTCTCCGAAATCCCAGGAGCATCCTTGCAGCTGGAGAAAACCAGACCAGGGATACACTGAAATTCTCACCAGAGCCGGGAACCGCTTCCCTAGAAGGACCTCCTCCTCATCCCCGCCTAGCCCCAGACGCTTTTTCTTTGCATTGGGCTTCGCAACAGCCCTGTCTGCCATTGGTTCGGTTTTCTCCATGGCCAATCAAAACCAAGGTAACTGCCATGCCTATCGTTCTTGGCAACCAGCGGGTCCTGTTTAAATCTTCACCAGCGCGGAAGCCGAGCGCGCTACTCGCTTTCTTATTGGTCATATCAGATGTTCATCTCTAACGCCTTGGAATATCCGGCTCTCTGAGGGGCGGAGCTAGAATATGAGGCTGGTCTGAGTCGGCACCACCACAGGTAAGGTCGCTGGAACCTCTGGGAATGGGAAGCTGAGGTTGTTTCTCTGCTATTCGGTTTCCTCCGGGATCTGAATTGAGGAGCCACCCCACAGACCGAGGTGGGGTACAAGGAACCGGGAAAGTGACGAAAATGAGGGACATGACCACCTGGAGAAGAAACTCCTGATTCTTAAACTTTGGCAAAAAAAAGTGAACCTTTTAAAAAACGTTCTGCAGACGGGATCTGGCCCCAGAGACCAGAGTGGACTATGGGGCCCAGTGTAGGAGGATCTGGTCCAGTGCCATCTTTCATTCAGTCCCCTCATTAGATCCAGGCTACCGATGGAAAGGGCCCCCACTGATGACACCGGCCCCATACACGTGCCTTTGGGGCACATTGTGGCTAGTCCCAGGTGGCGAGAGTCGCAGCTGGTGAGGGGGATGCAAGGTTAGTGGGCTACCCTCCCTCTGCATGCTCCTGCCCTCCATTCCAGCCCAGCCACCACTTTTTATAAAATATCTTTAACACTTTTTCTCCAAAGCTCGTGGAACTCATTTTCTTGTCTGTATTTGAAGGGAAAGTTAAAGTCGCCTTTGAGGATGGCATCACACTGGTAGATTTTTACTTGTCTAACCGATCCTGTATTCTTTATATCACCGAAGCTAATATGGTGTCAGGAAGCGACTACAGAAAAAAACTTGTTCGGGTTAGAAATGTAAGTACTGAAAAGGAGATATGCTTGCAGCTCTCACCCCCTTTTCCCATCCCTTGGAACGTTTTGTATCAAACCATTGATCATTTCAAACACTCCGCCTCCTATTCCTGAAATCCTCATTAATCATTTTCAAAGGAATTTTGTTACAAGATGATTATTTGTCATATTTTTCGTCTTTGAAGGACAGTAAGCTTCAGGGGATTGTACTAGTTGAAAAGACACAGATGAGTGAACAATACTTCCCAGCTGTACAGAAGTTCACAGTGCTGGACCTGGGCATGGTGTTGCTTCCAGTGGCCAGCCAGATGGAAGCGTCCTCCCTCATTGTCCAGTTAGTAAGTACTGACCCCCTACTCCTCCACAAAGCCCTGCCATCTCACAGCTCAGCAGACCTTGATGGATCCTTTACTGACCTTGTACTCATAACCCACCAATTCAGGCTATATCATTCCATGTGTTAATTTAGAAAAACGCTTTTGGAAAATCTAAGTTCAGAAGTTAGTTGCCTTGCAGCCTACTAAGAGGAGGCTTCAAAAAGTTTGTGGGGAAATTCCATTATCTTTTCATTCCATTTTCCATGAACTTTTTGAAGCCCCCTGGTTTATAACAAAGTGAGCTAGTTGGAAACTTGAGTTTAGACTCCCAGGCTGTCATGACTGATATCCATCATTGTGCACTGTTGCTGGTGAAATTGTCAACCAGTAGCTGCTCTGCTCCATCCCCTCCTATCTTTTGTTAACATCAGGGTGCTCCTTCCGTGTACAAGTTTATCAAAAAAAAAATTTTTTTTAACTGATTCTCATTATCTCCACTAGTTTGTTTCAAGTTAACTGCAAAATACTTTGGGAAGCTATTAGTGATGCCCAGTGCCTAGAGAACATTGAAAGTGCCATGGGCTGCCAAAAGAACCAACAGATCATTCAAGAGTGCTCCTTGGAGGCCAAGATGGCCAAACTTCATCTCTCATACTTCAAACACATTGTCAGGAAGGACCAGTCGCTGGAGAAGGATATCATGTTTGGTAGGCTGGAGGGTCAGAGAAAAAGAGGAAGACCCTTTTTTATGGATTGGCCAAGTGGCTGCATCGATGGGTTCAAGCGTGGCAACAGTAGTGAGGTTGGCCCAGGATCGGGCAGTGTTTCATTCTGCTGTGCATAAGGTCACTATGGGTCGGTCCCGACTCGATGACACCTACCAACAACAATGCCTAGGCCTTAGTGTAAGGATCCCTGCGGGTGCTGTAGGTAAGCATTTGATTACTAACTGCCACAGCAGGTCAACCCCCCCAGTCAATTTGCAGATAAAAAAGGAAACTGTTCCCATAAAGATTTGTAGTCTCGGAATGCCTATAAAAGGTTGCTATGAGTCGGAATCAGTTCGATGGCAGTGGGTTAATCAAGGTCCGATTTCAGACCTGTTAAAAATCCACATCAAATATTTGTTGTTTTTAAATTGCCCTCTGATTCTGATATGCGGCTAGGACGGATCACCTAGTTGGCAATGCAAGCAGTTCCTGATTTTCGCAGATCCCTTTTCACTGTTTCCTCCTTGCTTCACTCTCCCTAAATTCTTTGATAAAATGTGGCGCTGAAGGGTCAGCACTAGACCGGAAAGGTCAGTTTCATCTCATGGTCAGCAATTGAAACTCACTAAATGTTCCTTCCTGTGCAGGGTCATGCATCGGAACCGACTTGATGGCACTTAATAACAGTTTTTCCGCTAGGTTCAGTGTGAGTTACTGGTGTCAGTGTCTTGCTTTTCAGTTTTTATCTACTATAAATATACTTTTTCAGACATCAGCAGAGTTACTGAAAGTTGAACCATGTGGCCACACAAAAAATAATATTAAAAATGAAAATGGTTAAAAAAATAACGAGTTTTCAGAATGTTTAGGATAAAACTAATGAAAAACACACTCTTAAGAATCCAGACTTGCCTGTGATCTATAAAGAAACTTCAGCTGTGTAGGCATCACTAATGGGATATATGTGGCTCTGCTGGTTAATGCGCTGGACTACAGTCAGTTTAACTTCAAGTTCGTCAGTTCAAGCTTACCAGCTGCTCCTCAGACACCTTATACAGGGTCGCAATGAATCAGATCAGACTTGACCGCACTGAAAACAACAACAATATCTAAACTGGGTTGACTTGATATAGAACTTGGAGGAAATTTGCTGATCAAAGTAGAGACAGTCTTCAGCTAGTGATCGTTCTATGAAGAAAATGTTCAGTGCCGTCAAGACCTGCTTTTTAATAGGCCTGATATGGGGCCTCCACTAACCCACTGCCATCATTGATTCTGACTCATAGCCACCCTTTATAGGCTTTCTGAAACTGCAAATCTTTATGGGAACAGTCTCATCCTTTATTTGAGAAGTGACTAGTGGATTTGAACTGCTGACATTGCTGTTAACAGTTGAAAGCTTAACCTACAGCACCACCAGTGCTCCTTAAACTAAGTCCTAAGCATTGTTAGGCGCTGATGAGTCGGTTCCAACCTATAGCAACCCTGTATACGGTTTCCTAGGAGCAGCTGGTGAGCTTGAACCTCAGACCTCACACTTCAGATGGACTTTGCAGTCCAACACATTAACCCACAGCACCACACCAGGACTACAGGACTAGGTGGTGGTGGTGGTGTTAGGTGCCATTGAGTCGGTACTGACTCAGCAACCTTATGCACAACATAACGAAACCCTGCCCGATCCTGGGCCAACCTCATAATTGTTGCCACGCTTGAGCCCATTGATGCTGCCACTTTACCAATCCATCTAACTAGAGATCTTCCTCTTTTTCTCTGACACTGTACCTTACCAAACATGATATCCTTCTCCAGTGACTGATCCCTCCTAACAATATGTCTGAAGTATGAGAGATTCTGACCTCCAAGGAGCACTCTGGCTGCACTTCTTCCAAAACAGATCTGTTAGTTCTTTTGGCAGCCCATGGCACTTTCAATATTCTCCAACACCATAACTCAAAAGCATCAATTCTTCTATGGTCTTCCTTATTCACTATCCAGCTTTCGCATGTATACGAGGTTATTGAAAATACCATGATTTGGGTCAGGTGCATCTTAGTCCTCAAGCTGACACCTTTGTTCTTCAACACTTTAAAAAGGTCTTGTGCAGCACATTTGCTTAATGCAATAGGCATTACCTAATATAGTTTCCCCAACAATTCTGCAGTCAAGTTGAAGCAAATCAGTGGAGATGACAATCAGTTAAAAAACCAAAAAAATGATAAACGTGCACATGGAGGCGCCCTAATACTTTAACAAAAGATATGAGTGCATGATCCAGAGCTGCTCCTGGTTGACAATTTCACCAGCCAAAGTGCAGAATCATGAATGTCAGTCATCACAGCCTGGGAGGCTAAACTCAGGTTTTCCAACGGGCTCACTTTGTTATATACCAGGGAGCTTCAGAAAGCTCATGGAAAAATAGAATGAAAAGATAATGAAATTTTCCCACTAACTTTTTGAAAGCCCCCTTGTACTTGACAAACTTAATGTCCATAAAACAAAATTTTAAGACGGCTTGTTCTCTAGAGGGCGCTCATGTGCTTTTTCCGTTTTCATTTCTGTTTCAGGTCCAAGAACAAGCGAAAGAGCCCAGTAAGAACCCTTTTCTCAGGAAGAAACGGCCTCAACTCTCGGAGACATCCCTCCTTCGAACTGTGCAACAGATCCCGGGAGTGGGGAAAGTGAAAGCTCCCCTTCTGCTGCAGAAATTCCCCAGTATCCAACAACTTAGTAATGCGTCCATTCAAGAATTGGAGCAAGTCGTGGGACAAGCGGCTGCACAGCAGATTCACACGTTTTTCACAGAGTCCAGGTGACAACTCGCCTTGTGGCATTTATTACAGTTTTTCCTCAGACCACACACGACTTAATGTTGTATTTCAAATCCCAGCAAAAGTATTTTCTCTTACAGCACTAATGACACAGGATGAGCTACTTAAACAGGGCCTCATTCCTTGGGGTCAGGCCTTTATGTTAGCAGGCTTCAGATGGCACTGTCCCCATTCTTCTGGGATGAAAAGGGCCCTTGGAGCTCTTCCTAGGAGACGCAGTTTAGTTATACTCAGCGGAAAGCCAGCTTGGGCAGATTTAACATGTGGCCTTAACCTGCATTCACTCGTCTTCTAAAGCTTGCGAGGGGAGATGTGAATACCTGAAGAGAACAAACCTACAACGTGGATGAATCTAGAGGACATTATGCTGAAATAAATTATTACAAAAGGACAAGTATTATATGATCTCATTTTTATAAGCATAGGGGTATATACAGAGACCAGCGCTCATGGGTGGTGGTGGTGGTTCTGTGCTGTGGAGTCATTTCTAACTCATAGCGACCCTGTACAGGGTTTCCGAGGCTATAAATCTTTATGGGAGCAGAAAGCCTCATCTTTCTCCCGTGAACAGCTGGTAGTTTCAAACTACTGACCTTGCGGTTTGCAGCCCGATTCGTAACCACTATGCTACCAGAGCTCCTTGTGCTCATGGGTAGTTACAAGAAATGGGTGGGAGCAAGGGGCAACGGGAATCGCTGTCTACATAGTAGATAATGGAACATTCGTTATTTTCCGTGATGGGAAACACACCACCAGATGAAGTGTCCACAGCATGACCAAGATAAACGACGTCACTGAGAAGTACATGCAAAACAAGTCATTGCTATGGCATATGTATTTAACAACTGCCAAAAACGTGTCAGTATGTACGTGTGGACACATAAATATATATATGTGTGACTGTATGACTATGTGAAATATATTTATGTGTGACTGGAAAGTTGATTCCGAAGCAAAGTAACCCCATGTTGTTGTTAAATGCCATCGAGTAGGTTCTGACCCATAGCGACCCTGAACAGGATTTCCGAGGCTGTAAATCTTTACGGGAGCAGAAAGCTTCATCTTTCTCCTGCAGAGCGGCTGGTGGTTTTGAACTGCTGGCCTTAAGGTTCACAGCCCGATTCGTAACCACTACGCTACCAGAGCTATACGCATATATATTATACACACACACACATATATATATGTAATAAAGCACATAGGGGGCACAGTTATGGATAGTTAGACATAACCAAACACCTTGTGAGATAATAGATTTCTGAGTTTGAAGGATGGGACATCTCAACCAATTGGTATAGTTTATAAAGTTATGTTCTACATCCTAGTTTGGTGAGGATTGTCTAGGTCTTAAAAGCGTGTGGTCATTTAAGATAAAGCTGTTGGTCCCTACTTGTCTGGAGCAAAAGTGAAAGAAGGAATCTAAAGACTCAGAGAAGCTAATTTGTTGTTAAGTGCTGTGAAGTTGGTTCCGACCAGAGTAACTGTATAGGGTTTCCAGGGAGTGGTTGGTGAGTTTGAACCACTGACCTTGTGGCTCAGTGCTTTATCCCACAGCACCACACCAGGATTCCAGAAACGAATCTACAGATCTACCAGTGAACAGGAACCACACAGCCTTACTGACCAGAAGAACTAGATGATGCCTGACTTACCACTACTGACTCTTCTGATCAAGGCTACGATAGACAGATCCTGATAGGAGGAAAATGTGGAATAGAACCAGGAATTCTTTTTTTAAAAATCCAGACTGTTGAGACTGGAGGACTCCCCAAGACTACTGTCCTAAGATTCTCCTTATATCTCAAACCAAAACTGTCCCCTGAAGTCACCTTTTAGTTAAATAACAGACTGGCTCGTAAAAATAAGAGTATTACCCGAGTACTATGTTGTTGTTGTTGTCAGGTGCCATTGAGTCGGAACCGACTCATAGC
>NW_006408622.1:7046313-7048831 GCF_000296735.1 Chrysochloris asiatica
CCATGAAGAATGAAGTCCTTGACAACTTCAATCTTTTCTCCAGTGATAAGAATGTTTATTGATCCAGTGGTGAGGATTTTTATTTTCTTGACATTGAGATGTAATCCATATCGAAGACTGTGCTCTTTGATCTTCATAAGTAAATGTTTCAAGTCCTCTTCACTTTCAGCAATCAAGGTTGTTTCATCTGCATATTGAAGGTTGTTGAGTCTTCCTCCAATCCTGATGCCACGTTTTTCTTCGTAGAACCCAGCTTCTCGTATTATTTGCTCAGCATACAGGTTGAATAAGTATGGTGAGTATATGAGTACTATACTACTTTAAAAAAATCATCTCTATGATACCAATTGTCAACAATTGCTTTTAAAACAAAGATGAGAGTGTAAGAGGCCTGGGAAACTAGATTCCTGGTAACAAAACAATCAGAAAGGAAATAACAGAGAAAGTTTGTGAGTTGTGAAGACTGTTACCAACTCCACAGAACAATCTGAGTAGAGATTGTCAAATGGGAATCTGTTGTGTAACCTTTCACTGAAAACAAGTCAGATCTTATTAAGAAGCAAAAGCATACGTTTCGTGTAAACGAATGTCTTTATTTAAATATACAAATGTGTCCCTAGGAGCAGTGAGCATACTTTCCTTAAGGTGGCCGCTTCCCTTTTGATATTGCACAATAGAAAACATTACCTTCTTGTTAATTCTCAAAACTTAGATTTCGATGCTCTATTTTTTAGCTCTACACCAGGATACCTGTATTAAGTCAACAGTGAGTCTCTAGAGAATCACGGTATCATCCAACTTACAGCAAGAGAAATCGATCAACAGAATGTCATTTTTAAAAAGTCAAAATCGATCTTTAAACCTAAATCATGTACATTCCTACCTTAAAAAAAAAAAGAAAAAGTGAAGCTAGTTTTAACCCAAAACTCTTTAAAAATATACAACTATGTATTTTTTACTTGACACAAAATGAAATGTTTTGAGTATCAAACAGTATAGTATCTACCTTGTAGATAGTATCTTCATCTAACACTGCCACTGTGTTAGCAATTTGTTAAGGACATAAACTTACAATAAAAGCTGCTCCTAAATTGTTTTCACTTGGAAAGTCATGACAAATTTGGCACTGGGCTTTATCTGGAAGTAGCTTTCGAATGATTTGGAAGTGTAACAGTAAAACCCTGTCATTTTAGATTAAGGAGGAAGATTTAGGAAGCAGCTCTTTGGAACAAGTTTTAGTAACATGAATTTAAGACTATCACTGTGTTGTAGTCCCTGACTTGTCTTAAATTCTGGGGGTCCTCAGATTCTCCAGGTTAAAGAAAGATCTCTTATTACTCAAGTCTGGCCAGTTACCAACAGGACCAAAGTAAGGAATCTAAATTTAACTCTGAAAGTCATCCTTATAATCATTAGTCATTATTTTCAGTACTATTCTATTTACAATACTTCATATAATAAATAACTTGTAGCAACACAGTAGCACTCCAATCAGCTGGTCATCTGTAAATTTCTAGAGGTTTCTTTTGTTAATTTCATTCATTAAAGAAAAGACCAACAGCAAGTTGAGCCTAAGAAAACAAGGTTTGAGATAGGTGGGTTTCCATTACGGCACAAACAGGAAGGCCTCGTCAGCGCGCAGACACGTTTTGCTTCCTCCCGTCAGTACAAAGAACTGTCTGTATTGAGAAGGCTGAAGGGAGACGGGAGCTTCTTTTTGAGGTTCGGCCTCCCGACCCCCACCGACGGAAGACACATGGTGCTGGCAGACTTCTGCCTGTTCTTGTTGGTGCCCCAACTCAAGAAGGAGAGCTTTTTCGTGATCTTCTTGGCTTTATCAGTTTTGTCATCGTCCTCTATGGCTAAGCAGATCATGGAGTAAGTCTTCTGCATACCCACCGAGTATGTAGCACACTTACTATGCTGCACATAAAAAGGGGAAAGAAAACTATTAGAATTCCTCCAAGATGGTTTCAAAGCGTCAGACACACGTTTCGTACATACAGCCCCCTCCTTTGAAACCAAGTTATCATTTGGAACTTGGGTGGCTAACACTTACATAGAACTCGACTCCTTAAAACAATGACAATTTTTGAGGAATCTACTTAGAAGTAGTGGCTGGTGTGGCACTTTACGATAAGCACTGGACTGTGAAACACAAGGTCAGCAGTTCAAGTCCCACCAGCTGCTCTGAGGAAGATTTTTCTGTTCCCGTAAAGATCTATAGCCTCAGAAACACTACACTGGGTCACTATGAGTCAGAACCAACTCAATGGCACGAACAACTACTAAGTGCCATCAAGTCAGGTCAGTTCCAAGTCATAGCGACCTTGTATAGGGTTTCCATGGAATTGCTAGTGGGTTTGAACTGCCCACCTTGTGGTCAGCAGTCCAGTGCTACTCTACAATGCCACACCACAACTCCATATGTATATTTAGTAGTTAGGTTTCATCCTACAATAGCACACCAAGACTCCATATTTAGGATTGTTGTTAAGTGCTGTCGAGTCGGTTCTGA
>NW_006408622.1:7049596-7063602 GCF_000296735.1 Chrysochloris asiatica
TAGAGGGTCAGAAAAAAAGAGGAAGACCCCCAACAAGATGGATTGGCCAAGTGGGCAGCATCAATGGGCTCAAGCATGGCAACAATAGTGAGGTTGGTCCAGGATCAGGCAGTGTTTCGTTCTGCTGTGCATAAGGTCGCTATGGTTGGCCCAGGATCAGGCAGTGTTTCGTTCTGCTGTGCATAAGGTCGCTATGAGTCGGTGCAGACTCGATGGCACCTAACAACAACAAACAACAACAACTACTGTTGTTGTGGCTAAGTGCCACTGAGTCGACTCCGAGTCATAGGGACCCTATACAGGGTTTCCGAGGAGCAGCAGGTTGGTTTGAACTGCCGATCTTGTGGTTCGCAGGCCAGTGCTGATCCCAGAGTGCCACACCAGGAGTCCATTCCATTGTTTCTTCAAAGGAATATACTAGGCACAATGTTCTCCACCCTGCTCTCTTTACTTAGCCTGTCGTGGATTCCCACCCACACCAGTAGGTTAACATCAACTTCCTTCTGTTTAAAGATGACACAATCCACAGGAAGATACTATACTATTGACTTCTAAAGGATTACGCAGAACTCAAATTGACAATCTGAGAAGACTCTTTTCATAAACACTTGCATGTGGGTTGCAACCATTTCTAAAGTTGGGCTAACATTGAGATTGATCGATCAAATGTTTACTGACATTCTTCTGTGGTCCAGGCACTACACAAAGGCCATTCATATAGTGTTTGGGCACACTGTTGGTAATAAAACTGTGAAGAGGAAGTTGAGTGTGGCTGCAATAAAAGCGGTTATCACTGCTGTGTGCTGCTGACTCCTCATGACCCTCAAGAACACAGCACAAATGCCCCACCGGGTCTCCTAGGCTGTAACCTTTCTGGGAGGAGATCACCAGTTCTATTCTCCTGTGGAATGGCTTGTGGGTTGAACTGCCAACCTTTTGATTAGTGGCTGAGCACTTAAAGACTGCACCACCAGGGCTCCTCCGTAAAAGGGGTTTTCAGTGTGAAAGAGCCTTCTTTGGTTTGGATGAGGCCTCTCCCTTTCCTATAAAACTGGCTATTAATTCCAACATGCTTTACAAGGCACACACACTACCAATAAAAATAATTCCAGAGGTAGATTGGAGGCTTGTAAATGTTTCAAAATTAACCCAATTAGAGCCTGCTGTGCATTGTTAAAACCATTCCCTTACAAATACCTCAATTATTTCCCTCGTCCACATTCAGCTGGCGAAACGCAAACTCTGATTACACCCCATCCTCTGACTGACTCCCAGGTCCATGTTCAAACAGCTGCACATTGCTGGAGGGCATTTACTAAACTGCTGGATTCCCTCACAATTCTAACCTTGACTCCAAACCTCTAGCAGATACTCCGTTCCCTGGCAACCTCTCTAGGTTTCCCCAGGAAGTTCAGTCCTGCTCTGGATATCAGGTTCACACCTTCCTTCTCTTCTCTCCTCAAACCTCGCACATGAGCTCATGATGCCCTGTTGCTGTTGTTGTTGTGAAGTACCATCGAGTCAGTCCCAACTGACAGTGACCTTGTATAGGGTTTCTAAGGAGTGGCTGGTGAGTTTGAACTGAGGACCTTGAGGTCCAGCCACACAAGGACTACCATGCTATCCTGTCCTCATTTTTAATGGCATCTGTCCCCAAACAGCACACCTGCCTGAGAGCGATCTTTCAGGTGTCCCACCTGTCTGCTTTATTAGCGTCTCTCCCTGTGTTTGGGATGAAGGAGCCCTGGTAGTGCTGTGGCTTAAGCACTGGACTGTTAATCGAAAGGTCGATGGTTTGAACCCAGCAGCAGCTGTCTACTTCCGTAAAGACTTTGCGTCTTGGAAATCCTATGGAACAGTTTGACTCTAGTGTCCTCTAGGATTGCTGTGAGTCAGAACCAACTGGACACCAGTGGGTTTTAGTTATGGTCTCTGGGACTTTACCAAACTCCTAGTTCACGTACCACCCACCCCACTGTGTCTGCCTTCTTTCGTGACCAAACTTCGGTTGAAAGCTGTCTTCCTTTCCTCCCCGACTCCATTCACTGTATCTTTCTTTCTCCCTGTCCTATCCAGCATGCTTCCCAGGAGTCAGGACTTTACAGATCCCAGTTTAAAAGCACTCAGATAGTCTAACACTTCCATGGCTGAGGGAACTGAGTTGTTGTTGTTATGTGCCATGGAGTCGGTTCTAACTCATAGCGACCCTGTACAGGGTTTCCAAGGCTGTAAATCTTTATGGGAGCAGAAAGCCTCATCTTTTTCCCATGGAACAGCTGGTAGTTTCAAACTGCTGACCTTGAGGTTAGCAGCCCGATTCATAACCACTATGCTACCATCAGGGAGGATATGAACCTGCTGGCTACAAAGCTTGTTCAGGGCAGACAGGGCCAGATTCTAGGTCACAGATTCCAAGCCTGGGAGTTTCTCCAATGTGTAACAATCAATTCGGAGGAACATGGGGCTTCACATAGAGAAAAGCTGCTAAAAACAGTACTTAGCTGCCATTCTCTAGAGTCCTTGATGAGTGAGGAGAATTAGCACAATCATCACTTTATTATTATTACACTTATTAGGACTTGAAGGAGCCCTGGTGGTGCATTGGTTTCAGTGAGCGACTGCTAACCGAAAGGCCAGCAGTTCGAACCCACCAGCCACTCAGTAGGAGAAACAATATGGCAGTTGAATTCCATAAAGATTTGTTGTTGTTGTTAAATGCTGTCGAGTCAGTTCTGATTCATAATGACCCTGTATAAGGTTTCCAAGGAGCAACTGGTGGGTTTGAACCACCGACCTTGTGGTTAGCAGTCCAGTGCTGATCCTACACTGCTGCACCAGGAAGATTCACAGCCTTGGAAACTCTATGGGGGCAGTTCTACACTATCCTATCGGGTCACTATGAGTTGCAATAGACTTGAAGCACAGGTTTTGGTATTGTTTTGTAATTATGAATGGAAATATGTCGCTGCTCTGGTAGCGTAGTGGTTACGAATCGGGCTGCTAACCTCAAAGTTGGCAGTTCGAAACTACCAGCGGTTCTGCGGGAGAAAGATGAGGCGGTCTGCTCCCGTAAAGATTTCCAGTCTCAGAAACTCTGTGTAGGGTGGTCACTATGAGTCAGAACTGACTCCACAGTATTTAACAACAACACAGGCAACAATGAAGGATTTTTCATTAACTGAAACTCTTGACAACCACCTGAGGAGGGAGGTGCTTATTCGACAACAAATTCCCATTTTCTATCAGCGGAGGCGTTCTATGTCTTGCTTTAGGTGGAAAAGCCAGGATTCAAACCCAGGAAGTCTCAGTCTAGAGCCCTTGCTTTTATTCATTACATCAAATTCTTCACTGGCTTGGCTCAAAGACTGGACAGTGAACATCTAATTCACGGGTCAGAAACCAGGTGCTTTCCTCACTAAGATCAGTTACAAGACAAGGGTACCCCTCCTTCCCCCCCACCCCCCACACTCTCATTTGATTTTATACTGGAACTCCAAGCTAATGCTATTAGACAAGAAGAAATAAAAGGCATATATGCAGAGTGGGAAGGAAGAAATAAAATCTATTGGCAGATGATATGATTGTAGTAATTACCAAAGAACTGACGCAAAAAAACAAACAACCGAAAGGGTCCTGGGCAGAAAAAGGCTGTGAAATGGCGGCCAAGAGGCAGGCTTGCAGAATGTGCCCTTTGGTTGTTTAAATGATTATATGTTCCTGAGTGTTTTTGTGTACATACAACAACAACAACAAAAACCCAAAGGGAACAGAAGCAAATATTGTTGAATGATGATGCGCAGAGGAAATTATAATCATTGCAATGAAATGAATGTAAAACCGATGTGATGTTCTCCCATGTAAACTATCACTCAATTCACAAGAAAATCCTGAAAGAAAGAAAGAGAAAAGAGTTCTGGAACTAAGAAGGGATTGTGGCAAGATTGCAAGATAAAGGTTAATTTGCAAAAGTCAATTGCTTTCTTATATATACAAGGGGGCTTCAAAAAGCTTGTGGAAAAATGGAATGGAAAGATAGTGGACTTTTCCCACAAACTATTTTCAGAATTTGAAATGAAAAACATTCAAAGCACAACTGGTTTGTTTTGGGGTTTTTCCCTCTCTCGGCCCACCATCCACTCCTCCTTGGAAATCCTAAACAGGGTTGATATGAGTAGGTACTTAACACCACAACCACCATTGTTATTAAAAAACCGCAATGCATGAAGTTGTTTAAACCACAAGCTGAGGAGTCATCTACTTCCCCTCCTCCCATCGCCTGGACACAAATCACCTATAAATCCCTGCTGGTTCTACCTCCAGTCCACCTCAGCGCAGTCCTCTCCCTACCCACCCACTCTGCCATCACGCTAGCCCAAGCCCGCCCCCACCCCATCACTGGCCAGCTCAGTCAGTCTCCCTGCTACCAGCCCAGCCTCCAGGCAGCAGGCATCTCTAAATAAACATCAAGTGACGCCACTCCCCTTCTGAAAGGGTCACTGGCTTCCTAGCTCCTCCCACTGCCCACAGGGCCCTTCAGGCCTGTGACCTGCAGCCTTACCCGCCTCAGTTCCTGCCTCTGTCCCCCTCAGAGCTCCAACTGAAAGGTTGCCTTGTGTTCCCCCAGCACAGGCTTATCCCTGCTGCTGCCTTTGCACCCCCCGCAGCCCCTCTCACTTAGAAAGTTTTTTTTTGTACAACTACAAATGGCTGCTTCCTTCTTGTCACTCAAGTCTCCATTCAAACCCCACATAGAGAAGTCGCTCTCCAATCTCAGCCATGTAGCACATTATACATCTTTATTTTCTTTACGGTGTTAATCAAAATCACCACCGCTGATTTACTTATCTAGTGTCAGGCTGGTGGGGAGGCAAGAAGCTTATCTGTCTAATTCAAACTGTAGGTCTATGGTGGAACCCCAGCCCCGAATTACCTTTCAGGTCAGGAAATGAACTTCTAACTATCCTCTGGCTCAATTTTCAGCCAAACAATAAACAGGGAACAATGACACTGGAGAGGGCTGCATGCCTTACAGTAATCAACCAGCTGGGATCACAAGGACAGCATTTACCCAAGGACAAAGTTCAGAAGGGTTAGGAGAGGAGGAGGAATGGAAACAGGAAACACGGGAAGCAAGTGGGGTAAATGATGTAACATTGTGGGGGTTGCAATCAATGAGATGAAACAAAGTGTGAATGAAACACTGAATGGAAAAGGGATTTGCTCTGTAAGCCTTCTGCCAATTCACCAAAACAAAAAATGGAAGCTCTAACACCCAAGAGAGTGTCTGGTATACAGCAGGTGCTCAATATTTGTGGAATGAATGAATGTTTCTATAGAGGTACTAAGTTCTAAGGTACATTATTAGGTGAGTTAAGTGCAAAAGACTGCATGACACCTTCCACTTGAATAACCTGAACTTGCACAGGTAAGCACTCCCCAAGTACCTGGAATTACTAACAGTGCGTCTGAAGTGTGGAGAGGAACTTCCACATCTTGTATTAGGACTTTCTGTACCAAGAAAACTTTTTAAAAAATTATGAACATGGATTACATTGTAGTTGGCCATCAAATCACTGTTAATTTAAGCCACAGAATTAAAAAAAAATCTTTTAAAAAAAATTTGGTTCACCCTCAGAGCAACCCCCCTTCCAAGACTAAGACTCAATGGGAATACACGCTCTGATTGGTGACTGTGTTCATCAACAATAAGGGGAAGTGAGGGAGAAACAACAATGAAGCTGCGAGCTAAGCCCTACAACCTTCAGTAGACTCCTGTGAACCCTGGTGGAACCCTGGTTAGTCAGCAGTGTGGCAAAACCTGGGGACTCATGGGCCCAGAGTCAGTGACATAGCCACAGAGGACTAGAGTAGAGAGTGAAGCGTCCAGTTGATAAGAAGAGAGGGCATATGCACAAGAACACCCAGACTTGCAGATAAGACCCACTTGACCTGACTTCAATGACTGGATGATCAGAGCTCAACTAGAAGAAGAAAGAAGATACAATTTGATGAACTTGACCTACACCTATGGATGTAGTAGCTCAAAAGAGGGAACAGCAAGATCACTCCCACCCCCTCCATACATAGAGTAGATAGGGATGGGCAACTTGGACATCGGCTACCCAAAATGGGGGGCTACAAAGGCAAGAAGTGACTGGCTTACAAGCTTTCAAGAGGGAACCTAGATCCAAAGGGTGCGGAGGAAGGTAGAATCTCCACTGAGTAGTATCCAGTCTGTCTGGGTGGGGCTGATGAAAAGAGATGCAGATAGGTTTCTTTGACACAGAGAGGGAGAGGGGCTGTGTGCTGACTACTGGGGAGCAGGCTTATAGGGTATACCCTTTGGTTGTTTGATGATGCATGAAGGGGATTGTAACCATGGCAATTAAATGATACATAACAGGATGAATGAAAAGCTAATGTTCTCCCATGCAAACTATCACATAATTCACAATAAAATATTTAAAAAAAAAAAAAAAATTAGGTTTGGTGGTAGAACTCCTACCTTCCATGCAGGGGACATAGGTTCGCTTCCCAGTCAATGAACCCCATGTACAGCCCCCTCCCACCCGTCATTGGAGGCTTGTCTGCTGCTACAGTGCTAAGCAGAGTTCAGTGGTGCTTCCTGACTAAGACTAGGAAGAAAAGACCTGGTGATCCACTTCTGAAAATCAGCCAATGAAAACCCAGTAGCTCACAATGGTCTAAATTGTAACTGATTGTGGGGATAGCACAAGACAAGGCAGTGTTTTGTTCAATTGGGCAAGGAGTAAGTAAGAGTCAGAACTAGCCTGCCGTCAGCTAACAGCAACTCTTTGACCCCAGGTAAGCATATCCCAACTCTTAATGGCACTTAGGAGTTTAGCCATTTTGTGGCACGCTGCAAAATTTAGGAGGGAGGCAGAGGGCTGGGTAAAGAGCTCTGCAGTTGAGTCACACTGATTTCACCCTGCATCGTGATTTGTCATCAGGGGGTACCCGTGCTCACCATGGATGATGAAGAGTCCAAGATGCTCACAACTTTCATCTGAATGCCATTCTCGTCAAAGCTCTTCAGCAGTTTCATAACCTCGCTCACTGTCAGCCACTTACAATCCGTGTCTTGAACAGAAACAATATAATCTCCTTCCTTGGCTCCTGCCAGCTACAAAAGTATTGTTTAAATAAAGGTCAATGCTTTTGTTCACTCCCATTCCTGAATCACACAAATTTAGAACCACTGACAAAAGAGATACTTGCAAACGTTTGATACATGGAAGCAAAAAAAAAACAAAACAAAAACAAAATCAAAACCTTTGTCTTTGGGCATAGTGCCTCCGATGAAGCTTTTCCTACTTTGGGAGCACCCTGATCCCTGATTCAGTCACCCAGATATATACAAGGGGGCTTCAGAAAGTTTGTGGGAAAATTCTATTATCCTTTCATTCCATTTTTCCATGCACTTTTGGAAGCTCCCCTAATATGTTTGGGCTACTTGGCTAGTATTTTGTTACTCTGACTCCGGGAAGAGATGTTGGTGAGTTTGATTCCAAATCCAGAACAGTATGCACTTACTGCAGCAGAGCAGTGAGGGTCCAGGCAGTGAACTTGAACTGGGGCGTTTCCTCTCAAGGTGAAACCCAAGTCCCCTTCTTCTGTGGTGAAATGAATGCTTCGGGGAGGTGTCCACCTCTTGCTAGACGAAAACACGGATAAGGGGCCCTTTGGAATAGAGCATTATTAGTTAGAACATTTGAAGGTTGAATCCAACATGTTGCCCTGTTGTCCTTGAAGATGTCATTCAACCTTGTTCAGAGACTAATACCACCATCAGGGGTATTACGCGCTACACCGCTCCCATAAGAACACTCACAGCCGTTTTCTCTGAGATATAACTTGCAGAATTTAAAAGCCTTCCACCTAGGTCATTATAAAATAAGTGCTTAACTCACCAGCTTGTGGAAGAAGTCTGTTACGGTCACCTTGGAGAACTCTGGGGGTAGAATTTCAACTTCTTGCTCAGTTTTCGCTAGAAAAGAAGAAAGAAAAAGAGTGTTTCTTTAATTGAAAGTTATTCATTCCTCAACTCAGGGCAACCGTCTTCTCTCAGAAGGAGAGAGCAAGCAAAATTTTCTCCTAGTCATTGGTCTTCCACTTGCTTTAGACAAACAGTACAGAGAATGGGAACACTGCCCAATCCCTAGGCTCAGTGTGAATGGTACCTTCCCATTGGGCATCTGGGCCAGAAGAACAAACAAATTCACTGCTGCCTTCAAGTTGATTATATCCCTGGAGAATTCCTTTCTCCAGTAAATTTATTTAATACAGCTCTTTTCTCCATAGTCTTCACAACTCCCACCAATGATTAGGTGGCACTCATGCCAACACACTGTACAAGATTCGAACTTGGGGATTGGTTGGTTTTGCCATACTGCTGGGTTTTAAAGGAGCCATCTCAGAGGCAGGAACAGAGGACCTCAAGACCATCAAGAAAGGCGAGTCAGGAGCAGAACAGGAGATCCCAGTATGAAGTGGCAGCAGCAGGGAGATGGAGAGCAATGGGCTTCCCCGACCCAGTGAGTGCCTACAAGCAGGAGGCTGGCTTATAGAACAGGGTCCCCTGTGGGCATTCATTGACAGTGCTAAAGGAATTTGGTATGATGCTATAGGATAAGCATTGGTCTGCTAACTGCAAGGTCACCAGCTGCTCCTTGGAAACCCTACTGTTGTTTAGGGTCATCGAGTCAGTTCTGACTCATAGCGACCTCATATAGAGTTTCCGAGGAGCGGCTGGTGAGCTTGAACTGCCGACCTTGCAGTCTAGTAAGTACATCAACCCACAGTGCCACCCTATACAGGGTCATATATATCAGTTGGAACCAACTCAATTGTTGTTGGCACTTAACAACAACAACAAAGGAGCTCGTAACACTTGCCTGAGTGGGAAGAAGCCTCCAAGGATGAAAGAGAGGGGAGCCTGTGCTAGGCGGAGAGGAGGTACTTCAGTCCTGAGAACTGCTCTGTCCTGAGTTGGACCCTGTACACTTCTCTAATAAACCCTACAATCCTGAGTATTGTCTGTGAATTCTGTGTGACCACGGCAATGCATTACTGAACCCAGCAGAAAAGCAGAATTCCATGTAGTATGGTTGGTGTCAGAAGAGAATGAAGAAGGTTGGAGGTATGTCTGACGTCCAACTCATAGGAATTGGCCTCAGGCTGATTTTGAGTTGGAGTCTCCCCTGGTGAAGTAAGGGGAGGTCAGATACCACCTCCACACTGCATTTGCAGGCACTCATAAAATTCTTCTAAAAAGTTTCGGATTTGGCAGTTATGGAACTTCTGTGTCTTCCAATACAAAATCCTGGACATAAAGTGGCTCCATCTTCATTATTAATATGCAAAGTGAGGATTTCACCATGAGAAGTAGTTTTGCCAAACCATGTCCATCAATAGCTACAAGTTGCTACCAGCATTATGTGTGTATTCATGACAGGCTCTGGTCCAACCTATACCATAAAGGTTGTGTTTCTAACAAAAGACCCCAGAGGAGGCTAATGAGTCATGCACAACTAGCATAAAACGAAAAGTCTAGGGGAAAATGACCAACACTTCCAAGGCAGTGCTCCAACCCAACCCACCCTACTGCCGTCAAAGTCAGTTCTGACTCCGTGACCCTACTACATAGGGTTTCTGAGAGTGCAAACCTTTATGGGAACAGACAGCCTATCTTTCTCCCACGGAGCAGTTGGTGGCTTTGTAACACCAACATCCTAGTGGTTAGCAGTCTAATACCTAAGCCACAGCACCACCAGAACTCCTTCCACGGTAGCACACATCCTTCTAGCCCACAGGATGAGCCTGTGGCTTCTTACAAATCACTTGACTGAGCGCTGAGCTCAGACAGGCAGAGCCAGGGGTTCCCTTCCCAGGTGTTGAAGTCTCTTCCTCCAGGCCACGGAGCATACTGGGTCCAAGGAGGTGGGCTGGCTACAGAATCCATGCAAGAGAATCCCTGAGCATCAGTTCTGCTTCCATTATTTACCAGTCTGAGGCAACCACTTTGATCTCCCTAAGTCTCTATTTCCTTGTCTTCAAAGTGAGATTGATGTTAGTAACAACCTCTCAGCAGTGGAGGGAAGGTTGAGTGAAATTCTGCATGAACGGAGTGCTTAATGTCATGCCAGCCAAATGCTCCACACTGCTACCTAAAACCAAACCCACTGGTAGAGAGTAGATTCCGACTCACGGTGACCTTAAAGGACAGGAGAACGGCTCCTTCAGTTTTCTGAGACTTCGTGGGAGCAGGCTGCCTTGTCTTTCTCTTATGGAGCAGCCAATGGGTTTGAACCACCAAACTTGCAGCCCCATGCCTAACCCATTGTGCCAACAAGGCTCTTTCAGCATTACTATTGCTTTATTATATTACTTACTAGGAGCTCTGGTAGCATAGTGGTTACGAGTCGGGCTGCTAACCTCAAGGTTGGCAGTTCGAAAGTACCAGCTGTCCTGCGGGAGAAAGATGAGGCTCTCTGCTCCTGTAAAGATTTACAGCCTCGGAAACCCTGTACAGGGTCACTATCAGTTGAACTAACTCCACGGCACATAACAACAACAACAACCATTGTTAGACAATGAAACCAGGATTCTAGCTTAAGTAAAAATCTATCTTTAAGGAGCTGACTTGTAAAACTTAAAGAAGAAATCCAGAGACTGAGGCTAGAAGTATAGGAAGGAGGTGGGAAGGTGACACATACAAAGGTGGTTCTCTCAACTGGATTATGTCCACCCCATCCGCATCCCAACTCCTTCTGGAAAGATCTTAGCCACTCCTCACTGCAAAATCACCTCTCAAGAGAGACCTCTCACTCCTGCCCTCCCAGGAAGACCACCACCACCAGCTCCCCGAGGGTAGTCGTAACTGGTTGGTTTCTGTCTGTCCTCCAGAGCCCAGGACAGTGGTCAGCACCTTGGAGATGTTTGTGAATGCTGTTGTTGTTGTTATGTGCCATCGAGTCGGTTCCGACCCATAGTGACCCTGTATAGGGTTTCCGAGGGTGTAAATCTTTACGGGAGTAGAAAGCCTCATTTTTCTCCCGCAGAGCAGCTGGTAGTTTCGAACCGCTGACCTTAAGGTTCGCAGTCCGATTCGTAACCACTACACTACCAGTGCTAGTGGTGATAAAAGATGGAGCAAATGGGAAAGAATCAGGCTGGCTGGGAAAAGGAATAAGGATGCATTTGGTGTTAAAACTAGAATTCGAGGTAAACGACAGACAGTTATGTGCCATGTCCCAAAGCTGGCAATGTGGGTGGGTGTGGACTCACAGAGACAGCGAGGCTAAGCATGAAACTTCAAGAGCCTTCTGACTAGAGGTGAGGTCAGGAGGCTTTAAGGAAGAGTCCACCAGGAAAGAACATATGGACCCCTTGATAATATCAGCAGGGGAGGTTGGGAGAGGGCCAGAAGAACAGTGAGCAAAGGGGATGGGGATGGAGTGGGAGGACTCAGAGAGATGGAAATGGAACCAAGATGGCAGGGTGTTCATCCATTGCCACAAAGGAAATGCTGCAGACAAACACCCTAACGAAGCCCTGGATTGGAGAGTTATGAGATAAGAACTCCAGAGCATCAGTAGTACCTTGCTCACTCCCTTCTGCAGCTCTCCCAGTGCCCAGCCCACACAGTCGGAGTCCCAACCCCTGCAGGGTGAGCAAATAGACTGTGTGTACCCAGAGCACATCTGCCTCTCACACAGGCCACGGAGCACATGCGCCAGGCAAACAGCCTTAGTCACTCACAAACAATGTCAGGAGCATCGATTAGGTTCAGCAGATCGTCCTCCTCTTGGTGCTGAGACTGCTTGAGCCGAGAGCGCTGTTGCGCCGCAGAGAGCACTTTCTGGAGCACCTCAATATTGCGGAGTTTCGTGCACAGGCTGGCCTCCCTCACGGACTCCTCATGATGGACAATGGCTTTCAGCAGATGTGACTTTCCTGCCAAGTGACACATTCCCTTACATGTAAATGTGAGTACAGCAAGAAGCAAAGTCTTACCGGTCAGACAGATACGGGTAGAACCCTTGAGACTGGACCCTTCAGGTCTGGAAACAAACTCCCCTCCGTGGCTCCATTTTCGGCCAAATGGGAATGATCATGCTAGGGAGGTAAACACTCCTTACAAGAATCCACCACTGAGGTCACAAGTGCAGCATTACCCCATTTCCCCAAGGACAAAGTTCAGAAAGGTTAGGAAAAGGAGGAATGGAAACAGAAGGTGAGGGGAGGAAGTGGGAGGAGCCATGTTACATCACTGTGGGGATGAGGATCAGTGACGTAAAACAAACTGTGTATGGAAAACTGATCGGCTCTCAGTGCCCAAAGAGCAGCCCCAGAATGTAGACATTCTTTTTTGGAAGAATCTATCTGGACTGCTTAAGCCTCACATAAGTTAAATGTACAATATGCTCACTATGCCTTTGAGATTTTTACTTGACAAATATTTACTAAAAACTCTAGGCAGGAAAGATAAAGCAATGAAAATGTAGCCCCATGCCATCTCCGTCCACCCTCTTGGAGCCTGTGGAAGTCTGCTGGGAAGAGAACTTCCAAGTTGGCAGATATGTCTGGAAGCTTATGGTCCGAGGCCATTTTTGCTGGCTCTGCAGTCTCCGGAACCAGAGGTAGCACACAGCTCTTCTGAAAATGGAAGGTGCTTAGGCCCAAGATGAAACCAAATTCTATGTAGACTAGAGATGAGCTTACGTGTACAACACAAAGAGCAACAGTGGCTCCTGGCAGCAAACCTAACAAAACCACAGGAATCTCAGGAAAGGTAACTTGTGCCCATGGAAACAGCTTGGTTTGTGCCAAATTCTGAAACCTTCCTGTGAAGGTATTACATACAGAATCCTTGTACCCCCTTCAAGGATTTAAACTTACTAAAAAGTAGATACATTGTGGATTTGTTTTGAAAAACAATCCCTTGGAGTTGACATGCTAATGGCTGGAGACAGATCATCAACAAACAATAGGCTATATAATGGATCATGTGGCAATAGGGTTACAGAGAAAAACAGAGTAGAACCCACAGATGTGGCAAGAGAAGACTAGCAGTAGGGAGATGTTAGCTCCTAGGGAGCAGAGTAATCTTTTTGATAAGATAGCTTCAAAGCAGAGCCCTGAGTGAAGATGCTGTCCTGAGGACATCCTGACAGAAGAGGATGTCTGGAATGAAGGAAGAGGAAGTGTTAAGGCCCTAGGGCACAAGTAGGTTGTTTTGAGTCCAAGCAGCTGGGTGTGGCTAGAGGTGGGCAGGGGGGAATCGGAAAGAGGGTAGGGTATAAGGTCAGAGAGGAGTCTGAACTTCCCAGTATCCGGTAGAGTAAAGACTCTCACTCCAACACTGGTTGAGATGGGAATCTGTTAGGGTGTGAGCAAAGAACTGATGTGATTTGGCCTGTGTGAACAGACTATGAAGGAGCAAAGAGGGACACAAAGAGATCAGCCATGAAGCCACTGCCAACAGCTGACAAGTTGCATGATCTCTCTGTGCCTCATACCTCCTCAAATGTAAAATGAGACCATCAGCTACCTATCCCATAGGGCTGTTGTGAGGAGTAAGTTAGCCAATGGCTGCTAGGTATTTAAGATCCCAAGAGCTGCATTCACTCAAGGACAAAGTTGGCTTGGACTAGGACGTTAGGGTAAAAGTGGTGGGATTCAGATTATGTGTTCTAGGTACATCCAAAGAGATTTGCTAACAAAACGTAGGGTGAGAAAGACAGACAAGAAGGAGAGTGATTTCCAGCCTAAAGTCTTAAAAGGATGAAGTTACAATAGTGAGTAATTGTTATCGGACTGATTGTGAGGGTCAGAAATGTAAAGGTAGACGTTTTATAACAAGGAGGGGAGTGATTAACTTTTCAGTCTAGGTGCGGAGGTCCCTAGGACCATCAAGGGAGAAGAGCAGAGAGCGGGACCCTACCCAGAGAAGCAGTGATGCCTGAGATGGAGGCAGAGATGAT
>NW_006408622.1:7064022-7070036 GCF_000296735.1 Chrysochloris asiatica
ATTCGTAACCACTACGCTACCAGAGCTCCTTGGGGGAAACTGTGTAGAGTTTGGAAAAAGAGCAGGCAGGATGGCGTGGTGAAGGAATTCACCAGGTTTTGATATGAAAGAGATATTAACTTTGAGACCTAGCAGAGATCAGGTAGGATAATTCACAATTGGTGATGAAGCTGTGGATAGATAAGAACGTAAGAATGTCCAAGAGTCATTCTGTGCGCCATTAAGGCATTGGGAGGTTGTTAACACTCTGGCTTTCCTGCAGGTGCCTGGGTCCGCATGGAACCAGAAGAGCATGGCTTTGGAAGCTCTTCAAAGCTGTATCCAGAGCGATCTCAATGACACTGGTCTTCTTCAGGAACCTAGAAATGGGGACACCTTACTCTTTTGAGAGCTAGCCCTAGCACAGGTTCCAAGATCATTGACTTATACACACCCAACAGTCGGCGCTGATGTACATTTTTCAGTGTGGCCAAGGGTGTCAGTCCCTCAGGCATACGGTTGTAGAGCTGGGACATGCACTTCTCCTGGTGGTCCTCGTCTGCACCGGGTTTCACTGCAACAGAAACCACCAGGTAAGTCCCCTCCTGTGGACATGGTGTCACAGAACCACTTAGAGAAGTCTCCTTCAATAAAACTCTGGTTTATTTCTTCTGCGTCAAGTCCCAGATGTATTTGGGCATTTAGGGAAACGGGCAATCAAACCCTCAGGCCTTTGGCCAGGGCCTTTGGCCTACTGGCCAGGCACACTTTCGTGGTTCCTAACTTGATACTGAATCTCCACACTCTACTGCTCCTAGATTCCACTTCATGGAAACTTCCAGCATAGACCTGACCCTATTGCTGCTCTGGGGGCCTCCACACCTGTAACAAAGGGCCCTTCCCAGGCCCGGCCCTGTATCTTACACTACACCCTGATCAACATTCCAGTGCTCACACAATTTTCTCTACTCTTAAGCGTCCTTTCTCTCCAGATCCAGCTAGAAAAATCCTACTCAAGGTTCAAAGTCCAACTCAGATATCACTACCATTGAGAGATTGTCCTTGACCACAATCAACAGAGGGCAATTATCCGGCCATGCTATTTTGGCTTACCTTATACTAATACTAGTAGTTAGTAGTGGCTAACACCTTCAGAAAACCCACTTACAGCTCTGTATATAGACACTAACTTAGTCTTTCCCATCAGCCCTATGAGGCAAATTCTACTCATATCCCCATTTTACAGATGAGAAAACAGAGGCACAGAGAAGCTAAGTAACTTGCCCAAGATAATTATAAAGAGCAGAGCTGAGATTTGAACCCAGGCAGTCTGGTTCCAGAGTGTGTCCTTTTAATTTTTACTCTGCGGGTTTCTTTTCATTAATACCCATCATCACACATATCCTGACCCTATATATAAATCAGGGCCAGGACTCGGGACAAGTGAGGCATTAGCCTTGGGCTCAAAATGTAAGGGGGCGCCAAAAGGTTTAAAAAAAAAAAAAAAACCATGATGAACAAAATATCAAAATGATAACAAATGTCTTTTCGTCTCAGGCTTCAATGTGATTCAGCACAGCGCTGTTACAGGTCCCTGACGTTACTGAAAAGTTTGATCATCATGAATTTGATTAAGAAAACAACATGATATTAAAATATGCTCTATATCTACAAGTTCATAGAGACAGTAAACCAGATTAGAGGTTACCAGGTTAGTGAAGTGGGGGAGGGAAGGAATGGGGAGTCACTACTTAATGGGTACAGAGGTTCTGTTTGGAGGATACTGAAGTTTTAGAATTAGTGGTGCTGGTTGTAGAACACTGGCACTATAGCTGTTGTTAGAGTTAGCTGTGACTCACAGTGACCCTATGCACAACAGAACCAAACACTGCCAAGTCCTGTGTCCTCCTCACAATTGTGGTTATACTGAGTTCACTGATGCTATAACACTGCGCCAATCCATATCTTTGGGGGCCTCCCTCGTTTTTGATGACCCTCCACTTTACTAAGAATGATATCCTTCTCGAGGGACTGGTCCTTCCTAATAACATGTCCGATGTATGAGAGACAAAGTCTCGTCATCCTGACTTCTAAGGATCATTCTGGCTGTACTTCTTCCAGCACAGATCTGTTTGTTCTTCTGGCAGTCCATGGTACTTTTCACTCTTCTCCAACACCATAACTCAAATGCATCAGTTCTTCTATGGGCTTCCTTATTCATTGTCCAACTTTCATACGCATATGAGACTACTGAAAATACCATGGCTTGACTCAGGCACACCTTACTCCTCAAACTGGTATCTTTGTTCATGAACACTTTGAAGAGGTCTTGTGCAGCAGATCTACCGAATGCAATACTCCATTTGATCTCTTGACTGCTGCTTCCATGAGTACAGATGGTGTGGATCCAAGAAAAATGAGGCCCGTGACTTCAATCTTTCCTCCATTTATCAGGATGCTATTTATTGCGAATATTTTTGTTATTACATTTCAGTGCAATCCATACTCAAGGCTGTGGTCTTTGATGTTCACCAGTAAGTATTTCAAGTCTTCTTCACTTACAGCAAGCAAGGTTACACCATCTGTATATAGCAGGTTGTTAATGACTCTTCCTCCAGTTTTGATGCCACATTCTTCTTCATATAATCCAGCTTCTTGGATTACTTAGTCAGCATACAGATAGAGTAAGTACAGTGAAAGAATACCACCCTGGTGCACACCTTTCTTAATTTTAAACCACTCAGTATTCCCTTGTTCTGTTCAATGGACTGTCTCTTGGTTTATGTATAGGTTCCTCATGAGCACAATTAAGTGTCTGGAATATCCATTATTCTCAATGTTGTCGATAACCTGTCATAATCCACAGAGTCAAAAGCCTTTGCAAAGTCAATAAAGCACAGATAAACATCTTTCTGGTAGTCTCTGCTTTTAGTCAAGACCTATCTGATGTCAGCAGTGATGAACTTAGTTCCATGTTCTCTTCTGAATCTGGCTTGAACCTCCGGCAGTTCTCTACTGATGTACTATTGCAGCCATTTTTTAATGATCTTCAGCAAAATTTTACTTGCATATGAGATTAAAGGACATTGTTTGATGTTTTCTACATTCCACTGGAATGAGCACAAGTATGGAGGTATTGCTGTCAATTAGCCAGGTAGCTGTCTTCCAAATTTCTTGGCATGGATGAGTGATTACCTCTAGTGCTCCATCAGTTTGTTGACAGATTTCAATTTGTGTTTCATCAGTTCCTGGAGTCTTGTTTTTCACCAATGCCTTCAGTGCAGCTTAGACTTCTTCCTTCAGTATCATCGGTTCTTAATCGTATGCTATAGTTAAATGACCCAGGCCATTGTGTTTTCAATAGCCTCATATGGATGCGAAAGCTGGACAGTGAATAAGGAAGATCGTAGAAGAATTGATGCCTTTGAGTTGTGGTGTTGGAGGAGAATACTGAGGGTGCCATGGACTGCCAAAAGAACCAATAGATCTGTTTTGGAAGAAGTGCAGCCAGAGTGCTCCTTGGAGGCCAGGATAGCTAAGCTTCATCTCTCCTACTTTGGACATATTGTCCGGAGGAAACAGTCGTTGGAGAAGGATGCTGGGTAGGGTGGAGGGTCAGAGAAAAAGAGGAAGACCCCCAACGAGATGGATCAGCCAGGTGGCATCATTGATGGACTCAAGTGTGGCAGCGGTAGTGAGGTTGGCCCAGGATCGAACATTGTTTCGTTCTGCTGTGCATGGGGTCGCTATGAGTCGGTTCCGACTCGATGGCACCTGACAACAACAACAACAACAACAATAGTTAAACACCATTTCTTTTCGGTACAGTAACTCTGTGTTTTCCTTGTATCATCTTTGGATGCTTTGGGCATCATTTTTAATATTTTGCACATAGTCTACTTCAGTATTACAACTCAAGCCTTGAATTTTGTCTTCAGTTCTTTCAGCTTGAGAAATGTTGAATGTCTTCCCTTTTGGCTTTCTAACTCCAGGTCTTTGCACCATGTCATTATAATACTTAACTCTGTCTTCTCGGGCTGTTCTTTGAGATTTTCTGTTCAGCTCTTAGACCTCCTCATTTCTTCCATTTGCTATAGCATCTCTACACTGGAGAGCAACTTTCAGAGTCTCTTCTGACATCCATTTTGTCCTTTTCTTTTTTCCCTGTCTTTAAAATGACCTTTTGCTTTCTTCCTGCATGATGTTCTTGATGTCATCAACAACTCTTCTGGTCTTTTGTCTTTAGTGCCTAATATATCCAATCTGTTCTTAAGATGTCTCTAAATTCAGGTGGGATATGGTCAAGGTCATATTTTCTTTCTTGTGGACTTGTTTCAGTTTTCTTCAGCTTCAGCCTGAACTTGCATATGAATGTAATTAATGCCTTGGAATTGTATACTTAAAGATAGTTAAAATTTTATGTTATATTTTACCCCAATTAAAAAATGTTACTTTACTGAGATTTTTGGCATGCCCTTGAATTCTGAGTCTGAGTCACAGAGCCCTTACTTTCCTCACCGTTGTCCTGGCCTGTCCTAAATCCACCAAACCCACTGCTGTCGAGTTGATTCTGACTCACACCGATCCTATAGGATGGACAGGTGAAATACTGTTCATTAGGGTTTCTGAGATTGTGAATCTCTGTAGGAGCAGAAAGCCTCATCTTTCTCCCTAGAGGCAGCTAGTGGGTTTGAACCAATGACCTTGTGGTTAGCAGCCCTGTCTAAGCCTGCTGTGCCACCAGGGCCCCTTGGCTTAAGTTCCCAATGAAAAGTACCCTCTACGAAGGCGTCTGCTAAAACTAAGGCAGATTTAATGCTATCCTTTCCCTCCTTTAATCTTTCCACAGCAAGATTTAAAAAACCCTACTAGGATAAGCAGGGAGCACGGTGGCTCGGGACGATAAACACTGAACTACAAACCACATGGTAGGAGGTTCAGCCACCCTGAAAGAGAAAGATGAGGCTTTCTGTTCCCGCAGATTCGCAGTCATGGAAACCCAACACTGGGCTGCGCTATGAGCGGAAACTAACTGGACGGAACTTAACATAAACAAACAGGATAAACACTGGGCTGCTAAGTGAAAGGTTGGAAGTTCAAACCCACCAGCCGCTCCTCAGAAACCCTGTACAGGGTTGCTATGAGTCGGAAATGACTTGGTAGAGTGAGAGCAACAACAATCCAGAAACTCTGCAAAATCAAGGCTTGACAACCTGCTTCCATAATAGCAGCCACTGAGAACCCATGCCCAGTGAAACCCAGTTTTACTGACACATGGGGTCGCTATTAGGAGGAATTGACACAGTGACAACCACCAGCAAACCCACCCTGGGAGCGGTAATCTCACCCTCTGCCTTCAGTCTGTGAGCATCTCCAAGGCAGGCTCTTCCAGCTCAGTAACCCCCACAGGCAGCCACCCCAAAACCCTGGGCAAACCCTAGAGCCCCATGCCCCCAGTTCTTACACTGATGGTCAATGAGGAGGGTAGCAACAAAGTAGTGGGCCAGGGCCCCATAGTAGTGAGCCTTCACACAGGCCAACCGGGCCCAGGAGTAGGGGACGTTCTGCTTCACCGGTGCCTGGCTCATGGCTGCGTGCAGCTGCTGGTAGACCTCCCCCACCTGAAAGAAAGGGAACATTGGGAAGGAGGAGTCTGGCCCAAGGGTCCTGTGGCACCTGGGCCTGGAGAAAAAGCCCTTTATTCCACATGGCGGTCCGTGCCAGAGGCTGCTGGCATCCGGGAGCACCTCCATGGGCCCCTCACGTTAGAAGTGCAGTTAACAAGGGCAGCCAGCAGTGCTCATTACGCTAGCTTTTAGGCTGAGCTGTAGATGGAATCAGTGATCCATATCTGAAATACCACTGCCTGCCAAGAAAGCACACACCAGCCGCCCCAGCTGGGGTGGGCGCTCTGCCCAGGTCTTGGATGGGAAGCCCCCCTCCCACTGCCTCTGGTTCCCCTGCTATAGTGCATCCTGACCCTCCCCCACTCCCGGTCTCTCTCTCTCTCTCTCTCTCTCTCTCTCTCTCTCTCT
>NW_006408622.1:7070136-7079062 GCF_000296735.1 Chrysochloris asiatica
TCCCTGGAGTCAGCAAGCACTCACCTTGGCAGCTTCCTGAGCCACCTTCACCAGCATGAAGAACTCATTCTGGATCCCAGGAAGGCTAATTTTCTCAAATACACTCTCTTGGGCTTGCGCGAGCATCATTTTCACCAGCACACTGAGCATGGCAGGGCTCATGTCGTAACTTGGAGTATGAGTGAAAGTCTCTTTAAGGTAGTTTAAAACCCCTGAAATTGTACCCAAAAAAAAAAAAATTGTTTTTTTGCACATTAGTTGGGAACATGTTTATTTGACCATATTGTTTAAAAGTATAGCAAGTGATCAGAGCAAGAACATAATGCTGGTGCCTAGTTGTTGTTGTTGTTGTTAAGTGCTGTCAAGTCAATTCCGACCCATATATAGGATTTACAAGTTACAGCTGGTGACCTTGAACCCTAGAGCATCCTAAAAGGTCTGATTCTCACTTGGGTCTAGAGGTCAAAGAAGGAAGAAGTCAGAGAGATTAAAAGCATGAAAATTCTATGAAAGGGGCCACATGGCAAGGATCTGCAGACAACTTCTAGGGGCTCAGGAAGGCCTCTGACCCATAGCCAGCAAAAGATCAGGGTTCTGTGGGGCAACAGAGGAAGGAGAGTCAGGAATAGGAAAAGGATACAAAAAAATGTGTGGTTCATTGCCACCAGTAACCACAGCCTCGCCTGAAATGAGGCCAGAAGAACTAGGAAAGGGCTGAACATTTTGATCAAAGATTGTACAGAAGAGTCTTGATCAAAAGGGGAGACGATGCAAAAGAGAATTTCAAAGTCTCAAGAACTCCAGACTTTCTGGAGCCACAGAAGGCTAAATGAACCCCTGAAACTTTTGTACTGAGATTATCTTTAAAATCTGAAAATAAAAAAAATACACCCCTGGAGTCTTAAAACAGAAGATAGTCTAGTTTAACTAGTAAGGAATGTCTGTTTCGAGCATTGTGCTATTTTAAGAACTACCTATAAAGGATCAAATGCAACTCCAAACACTAGATAGGAAACAGACCTTTATGCTAAAGGAGGAAGAACAACTTGAAGGAGAAGGGTAAAGTTACACAACTTGAGGAATGTAATTCACCTCAATGGATTTGTACATGGAGACATTGTACACTTGGCATATATTCATATTTAACAACAAGATAAAACAAACTATTTCCTAAAAGAGAAAGAACAGAGCCCTCAGCATTAATCTCAAAAAACATCATTCTGCCAACAAACCTGAATGTCCTTGGAAGAGGACCCCAATTCTCACGAGACAACAGCGTCAGTCAACACTATGCGACAACATGCACAGAGGATCCACCTAAGCTAAATTTGGACTTCTGAGCTATAGAAACTGTAAGATTAGTGAATGGATGTTTGCTTAAACGTCTTGAAAAAAGAAATTGGATTCTCTTTTGAGACATTTGCATCTATGTCAGTTATTCCAATAGACTAATGGACCATGGACCATATGAACATCGGTCTCTATGACCCTGAGACCTGAAGAACCAGATGGTGCCCTGCCACCATTAGCTACCACTACCACTAGCTATAACTTCTCTGAAAGGGATCACATTAGAAGGTCCTGGGTAGAGTGGGAGAAAGTGTGGAAAAAACTTAAAATTATTTTAAAAAGACCAGGTTTAGTGGTCAGAAAGACTGGAAGAACCCGAGACTATGGCCCTTGGTCGCCCTTCAGGTCTGAAAACCAAATACACCCTCGTGGCTCAATTTTAAGCCAAGCAGGAGACAGATATGTAAAGGGGACAGCAATATGAGTTACATATGCCATGGAATGGTCAGCCATTCAAGATCAGAAGGGCTGCATTTACCTAAGGACCAAATTCAGAAGGGTTGGGAAAGAAGGTGGAACAGAAACCAGAAACACAGGAAGGAAGTGGGATAAAGGATGTTACAGAGACAGGATCAAAATCATTAAGATGAAACCAAATGCATGATGTGTTGAATGCAAAACTGATGATCTGCTCTGTAAATCTTCACTCAATTTACAATAAATATATTTTTTTAAATCAACCAACCAACCAACCAACCGGCAATCCTCTTTCCTTCCTGGTCCTGTCTGATCTGGAACAACTAAAGAACTCCACTCATGAAAGCAACAGCTGGCAGCCAGCAGGTCTGAGGGACTCACAGGGTGACAATAAGACATGGGTCCAAAAATGCAGGACTTCCCCCCAGCACCTCACGATAGATCAATTCAGCCCATTCCAGTGGAAATTTTCATGTTCTTGCTCTCAGCTGACTTTTTTTGAGTGCTTGTGAAAATGAACTGTCACCGCATAAACTGACAATCATTCTGGAGCTGAAATACAATCTCTGACGTAAATCCCATCCAACTGGTTCCTCTGGTTTTGTGGCAGAACACAAATTGCCCCATAGGAGGATCTGAGACCAACAGACCACTGCTGGCTGACTGCTCCCTTGGGGCTCATAACCTGGGCACACAGGCCACTATTCTATAGCTTTATGTTGCCACTTGGGTGATAGTCTCTCCGGAATCTTGAAGACAGGTCACAAGTGTGTCTGTTCTTCCTTCCCTTCATTCAGATTCTTCAGAAAGAAAAGCCCAGATTTACAAAACCAATGCCAGCATGAAATCCCTGAACATCATTAAATCCCGAGGAACAAATTTCATGATTAGCCAAAATGATCAAGCTACCACTCTGCACAGCCTTGCAGAGCAAAGTAAAATACTCAAAAAGGTTCCCTACCAGAGGTAACAAGGAGCTCTGGTAGCAGAGTGGGTATGAGTCAGGCTGCTAACCTCACGGTCAGTAGTTTGAAACTACCAGCTGTTCCACAGGAGAAAGATGCTGCTTTCTGCTCTCTTAAAGATTTACAGCCACAGAAACCCTATGAGTCGGAACCGACTCCACGGCACACTACCATCACCACCAAGGCAGAACAACAGCGTATGCACCAAAGAAAACACCATGTTGAGCCAGTTCAGGGTCTGTATTCTGCCCCTGCTTTCTCCTATACAGTCTTCACCCTGAGTCTGTCCTGGATACAGACCAGGCCATTGTGGTGATTCCAACTCATAGTGACCATTCAGAACAGACGAGAATTGCTCCATTGGGATTCTGAGGCTGTAAATCTTTAAAGGAGTTGATATAGTCTCATCTTTCTCCTGAGGAACAGCTGGTGGGTTTGAACCACTGACCTTGAGGTTAGCAGCCTGGTGCTTAACCCAGTGCACGACCAGGGCTCCTTCAGACCACACTTGTTAAGTGCTGTCAAATCAGGGCTGTCAAATCAGTTCCAACTCGTACTGATTTCTGAGGAGCAGCTAGTGGTTTTGAACCGCAAACCTTGCAGTTAGCGGTCTAGTGCTTATCCTACAGCGCCACAGCAGGACCCCTCAGACCAAGGTTCTTATTGTTGTTAAGTGGCATCAAGTCAGTTTTGACTCAACAGCAACAATGTATAGGGTTTCCAAAGAGTGGCTGGTGGGTTTGAACTGCCAACCTTGTGATTCGCAGTCCAATGTTTACTCTCTAGCCCCACACCAAGACTCTCAGAACATGCTTGTTGTTAAGTGCTAGTGAGTCGGTTCTGACTCATATTGGCCCTGCAAAGGATTTCTGAGGAGTAACTTACCCTATATCCCTACACCAGGACTCCCCCCACCCCCGACTTCCCCCAGAACATGCTACTGTTGTTGAGTTCCGACTCACAGCAACCCAGTATAGGGTTTCCGAGGAGGGGCTGATGGGTTTAGACCGCCGACCTTGCAGTTAGCTGTCCACTGTTTATCCTACAGTGCCACACTAGGACTACCCCAGAGCATGCTTGCAGAGTCAACCCCTCCCCCTCCAGCACACACTTGTCTGTACACTGCTGACACTGCCCTCTACAGTCAAGCTGCTGAACTACATTCCTCCCCAACCCTGCACCTGGCTCTCACTAAGATGAGTTTCAGGGGTGAGCAGCTGGGAAAAAGAGGTTCAAATGGGAAAAGGCTTGTTTATAAGTCCCAGAGAAGATAATTATGCACTTGTATGCATATGTGGGAGTTCTGGTGTGGCACTGTGGGTTACTGCGCCGGACTGCGAAACCATTTGAACTGCAAGGTTGGCAGTTCAAGCTCACCAGCTGCTCCTCGGAAACCCTGTACAGGGTCACTATGGGTCGGAACACATTTGACGGCACTTAACAATAACAACAACAACATGCATATGTGCAGAGTCCTAGTGTGGTTAATGCACTGGACTGCAAAGTCTGCTTGAACTGGGAGGCCTGCTATGGGTCGCTATGGGTTAGAACCTGACTTGACGGCACTTAACAACAACAACATGCATAAGGGGACACCAGGGCAGAGAAAGCAGCCTGAGACTGGCCAATATTATGGAGTAACGCTAATGGGATGGATAGTAATTGGTGCTGATAAACCCATACTTAATCAGAGCGAAAAATAGTCTATATTTTCACAATCAGGAATACGTCTACTGTTGTTTGTTTGTTTGTTTCTTTCTTTTTATAGAGTATTTGTTTACTGCCATTCTTGGGACCACTCATTTGGAAAAGATGACCTGGATTCCTGTGTGCATATTGAGATGGAGACGTCAGGATGTGAACCACTAAGTACTTCTCTTGATGGAAACTGGTTGGGCCATGCAGGCGTGTGTGTCCAAGCGTGGACATGAGGAGGACCCACAGACCCTCCCCGACGGGCAGCCCCTGCAGGACACACCTGCAGCTCGTTGTAGGGCCTCCATGGCACTCTCTAGGCCGGCTTGTGTCTGCCGATTACACCGGGTCCCAATCTGTGTGTAGAGGGCTCCGATGTTGAAGAGAACGCTGGCCTTTTCCAGTAACAAGTTCTGTTGGCTGACGGGAACTCCAGTGAGGGAGTCGTACCTATTTAAAAGAAACATGCTTTGAGAACAGGGATTACTGAGCTAGTTAATATACGAGAGGTTTCAAAAAGTTCATGGCAAATGGAATTGCAAGAAGCCCACCACTTACATGGATATACACATACATACATATGTGTGTAATAGGGGAGTGCTTCAAAAGTTCGTGGAAATTTTTCATTATCTTTCATTTTATTTTCCCACAAACTTTTTAAATCCCCCATGTATATGTACTTTCTAGTGAAACTGACTCAACCAAATTAATTTCTGGAAGGAATGTCCAAGATGTCTTTGCAAGGAGGTTTGGATTTCTGAACAAGATGACAGGCCTGATTGTCCTTAATGAAGACCCCCACCAGCGCATGGGACCCCAGTGGTTCTGGCACTGTAGGACCAACACTGGACTACACCAGATCACAAGGTCGGTTTGAACTACAATGTCAGTGGTTCAAACTCACCAGCTGCTCTGTGGAAACCCTACACAGGGTCACTGTCATTGTTATATATATGTACAGTTCTTGGAGTCCTAGTGGGGTGCTGTGGGTTAATGCGCCAGACTGGAACTGCAAGGTGGGTGGTTCAAACTCACCAGCTGCTCCACGGAAACCCTATCTATACAGGGTCACTACGAGTTGGAATTGACTCGATGGCACTTAACAACAACAACGAAGTTCTTGGACTCCTGGTGTGGGGCTGGAGGATCAGCACTGGACTGACAAACACAGATCGGCAGTTCAAACCCACCAGCTGCTCCTCGGAAACCCAATACAGGGTTGCTAGGATTTAGAACCGACTCAATGGCCCTTTAAAACAACAACATAGTGTTCTTCTCTTGGGGGGAAAAACAAACTGTGATTTCCACTCCCATTCCATGGAGGATAAATAAATGCCAATTCACTGATTTCTCTCTGGACTCTCCTTTGTGAAAGCAACACTTAACAAAGAAGCAGTAATAAAACAGAATAGCAGAGGGGCACTGCGGTGCCAAGAAGCTGAAACCCCAGCACTGAACTCAGCACCTACCATGTAAACATGATCCCCATCTGTCTGGTGGGTGGGAAGAATCTACTCTCCACAAAACCCAGCTGGATAAAGTAACTCATGAGCAGTTCCACACCAGCTTCATCCCGGCTGGGTGTCCGACAAGCCTGCAAAAGAAGAGTTGCAGCGTGGGTGCACAGGATGAGTGGCACAGTATGCCCCGCCCCCTGTTCCCAGTGTCTCTCACTGCTTCTGTGGATCTTGGGCCCCATGGCTGGTATGATGAACTCTTGGAGGAGTGGGAAAGGCCCAGGAGTCCTGAAATCCAGCTTTGAATGGACCATGTCTCCCCACTTCTGTGGTTTTCTTAGCAACAAATGGACCGGATGCTTTTGACAGTCCCTCCCTCTCAACTCCAACCATCAGTGATGCTCTAAGATTCCAGGTACCCAGGAATGGAGCATTCTGGAGAATAAACAAACAGGTCCCAGCCAGCCTTCCCACAATGCTGCACACAAAAACTTACTTGTCTCAGATCCATAAGATCAGCGATTTCATCTTCATATAAATAGCTGTCTTCACTGTAATGTTCCAGGATAAAATCCTTGATGAAAAACAGGGTCAGATAATAAAAGATGTGATTCAAGATCAGGAAAATGTATAATAAAAATAATAATACCCCCTTTCTAAAACATATGTTGTTTTGTTGTTGTTGTTGTTAAGTGCAGTCAAGTCAGTTCCGACCCATAGCGACCCTGTATAGGGTTTCCAAGGAGCAGCTGGTGAGCTTGAACTGCCAACCTTGCAGTTAAAGCGGCTTTGCAGTCTGGCACATTAACCCACAGCGCCACACTAGGACTCCTAAACATATGTAGAATATAGCAAAACATGTAACGATTACACACAAGAATGATTTTCAGAGTGGTAGGATCGATTTTCTTAAATCTCTTATTTTTATAAACATAAATAGGTATTTTTTAAATTGCCGCTGTTGCTGCTTTAGTTAAAAGTTGTAGTTACTTTTTATTTTAAAATGTCTTTGTGACATGGTGAAATGGCCTCTATACATTAGGCAATTCTGACAAACGTCACAGATATCCTGGGGCTTAGACCTTTGTCCTTGTTGTGCTCTCAGTATTTGGGCACAACAGGGAACCACTTGGGCAGAGGAAACTTGTATTGTTACCTCAGGGTTTGTGATGGGGCCTTTGTGAGTGTGGGCACTGCCACAAAGGAACAGCCCTGTGAGAGGCCAACAACAGCTCAGTGTTTGACAACTACTTTGTCAGTAGTTGTTGTTAGGTGCCATTGAGTCAGTACTGACTCATAGTGACCCTGTGCACAACAGAAGGAAACACTGCCTGGTCCTGGGCCAACCTCACAGCTGTTGCCACGCTTGAGCCCATTGTGAGTACATTCTGTTAGTCAACAAATACTCTGACGACCTGCCATATGCCAGGCACTTCTCTCTAAGTGCTTAGACTATTCCAACAGTGAACACATAAGCCAACTATTCCTGCCCTCATGGAGCTTCCATTTTAGCAAGGTAAGGTAGTAAATATAAACAAAGACACAAGTGAATTAAACAGCTCATTAACAACAGTGATGGACTGGTGAGCTGGTGGCAGAAGTCTCACTTTCCACCCCAGACACCTGGGTCTGATGCCTGGTCAAAGCAGGTCAGGCACAGACAACATTTCATTCCAATGTGCAAGAGGCCTTAATGGCAGCTAACAACAACGACAACAACAACAATAACGAACCCAGACCCATTACAATCTCTGGAGATCGTTCAAGTTTGTAAAGTACGAATCTCATATTTTAGAAGACGGCGAGGGTTATAGGACAATGAAATGAGATTAGCATAAGGGACAAGTGCTTACGGGAAGTAAATGGTTAACACATTTGAAAGTTGGAGGTTCAAGTCCATCCAGAGGGCATCTTGGAAGAAATCTACTTCCCAAAAAGTCAGCCTTCCAGTTATTCAACAAATCTCTTTAAAGAAAGCAAAAATAAAGAAAAGGCTTTTGATGAATTTTGATGAATTGAGTGCAGGTTTATAGAGAAGAGCATCTGGTTTCCATTCAACAAATCCTACACTTTGTTTCATCATCTCAGCGACTGCAGTCCCCTCCCTGCAACAACAGTTATCCCACTTCCTCCTCCCTGTGCTTCCTAGTTACATTCCATCCTCCATCTCCAGCCCTTCTCAACTTGGGCCTTCCGTAGAGGCTGCCCTTTTGATTTTGAATAGTTGACCACTCCATGGTGGGCATTCCTTCCTAGTGCTGTTCTTCCCCTTATACCTATTTACTGCTTCACTGAAAATTGGGCCACAAGGGTGAGTTCCTTTCCAGACCTGAAGGGTGGGTAAAGGCCAGAGTCTCAGCTTCCTCCAGTCTCTTTCTGACTAGTAAATCTGGTCTTTTTTTTTTTTTTTTAAATTTGAGTTTTTTTCCACATTTTCTGCCACTCGATCCAGAATCAACAAATATTTCTTGACTACCTGTTATGTGCCAGGCACTGCTATCTGAAGCACAATTCTCCTGTGACACACATGGGGTTGCTGCAAGTCTGGGTTCACTAAAAGGCAACTGGTGTCCATTCCCTTTCTTACTGCCCTCTGGTCTCCTGGCTACACTCAGCAGGAAGTCACAGAGCAGGGAGGCTGTTGATCCCTCCCCTGGTACAAGCCAGGAACCAAACAGATGATTTCCTGAAACACGCTCTGGGGGAAAATGGCTAGGCTAGCCATTGGTTGAAAAATGTTATAACTTCACTTTTTACCTCAAACTAAATTCCAGATTGATTTGATGTCAAAAATATAACAACAAAGCACTAGAACACAGTATCAGTGTAATTGTGGTGTGGAGAATGCCTTTCTGAATGTGCCATGTAGAAATGATGAAAGAAAGAATTGGTAAGTTGAATAACATAAAGATCTACACGATAAACAAAATATTATCTTTTCCTAGTTGGTTATTGCTTGCTTAACTAAAGTTAAAGGGAAGAATATATTGGAAGAAAGACTGGTAACACATATAACAAAGGGCTAATATCCTTAATATATAA
>NW_006408622.1:7080077-7081933 GCF_000296735.1 Chrysochloris asiatica
AAGGAATCCTGGTGTGGCACTGTGAGCTAATGCGCTGGGCTGCAAAGTCAGTTTGAACCACAAGGTCACCAGTTCAAGCTCACCAACTGCTCCTTGGAAACCCTATACCGGGTTGCTATGGTTTGGAACTGACTCAATGGTACTTAATAACAACAACAAATGAGTTGGAACTGAGTCAACGGCATGAAGCAACAACTACAATGACATTAGGACATCTTAGTGCTACTGTTTTAAGTCTTACTTTTTTCTTTTATTACAGTATATATATATTTTTGTCTTATTTAATAAAATGATTACTACCTGGAGTAGAAATATAAGGTAGGACCATTTCTGGTACGTAACTAGGACAAATAAAAACAAAAAATCTTTGTCCTACCAGATCCATATCTAGAAATCCTTATCCAAAGGCAGCAGTCAGCAAGTGTACAAAATTGCTCAGTGGAAAGTTGCTTGTAACCAACAAGCAATGGAGAATTTCCTCAATAATAAAACAATAGCTGCCTTGTCTAGTACCTACACAGGCAGAGACCACGCTAAGCTTGTCATGTTTATGTCTTGTCCCACCCTCACAAGACCTTCATGAGCCAAGTACCCTGGATTTGGGGATGGGACCACAGTGTCCAAAGATTAATCAATCTGAGCAAGTTAGGCAGCCAAGTGGGAAGGAAAGGCGGAGCTGGGAGTGATCGCGACTCGTTTGGGTATTTTCGAAATGCTCTGTATCCATATTCCTAAGCAAAACAAATCAACAATAAAAGCTCTATTTAAAAGCATGGAAGCAAACTTGGATTCTCTGGCAAGGGAATTTACATTAATGGTGCTTTTGAATGGAGCTGTTTTTAAGCCCATTTATTTAACAGAGGACATCTTGAAGCCTTCCTGACTGCTGACCATCATGTGGACTGATACGATTGTAAAGACCACATGAATTGCCCTGAGTGAGTCAGCCAAACAAACCACTTCTGCAGTACCTGCCTGTGTTACTCACAGGCCCGAATCTGGAAAGGAAAAAATAGAAAGTCCCCCACACGTTATTTTTTGTACAACTGACATTTGCAGAGTCTCTTTTAGGTTAAAATGACATGGTTAGAGACCTTAGCTGAATACAGTTGGCTCTGTTACTTGCTTTCATGTGGAATTCGGCACGTGACACATTTGGATCCTTGCAGATGTTCATAAAATGCTAGTTCTCCAGTAGCTTGGGTACAACATGACAACCTAAGTCTTAGAGAAACTGTTCTACAAAAACAACTGAAGACATCTTCCACAGACACATGGGTTGTCACAAATCCCAGAGACCCCTGTAAGTGTCACATCAAAAACTTCAGGCAGTCTGTGAAGTGTTGGCAGAAAGCTATTGCTCTGGAATTGTTTTCTACCCAGAAAATAAAGTCTGGAAACCCTAGGTCTTTGCAAGACTGCCAACATCCCTTCTCTAACTCTAAAATAAACCCCAAACTCACAGAGACCCAGACCTGCTTTAAACAACCACCACCAAGAACTGTTCAGGCAGCACTCAAAAGGACCCTGGGCAAGAAAACTGATGTTAAATAACGCACATTGTCTGCCTTAGAATGGGAGCCCCTGGCCTGACGCAAATGTGCTCAGCTCTAGCCAAGAAAGGTTGGCAGTTCGAATGTACCCCCAAAGTGCATTGGAAGTAAGATCTGGCAATCTGCTTCCCCAAAAATCTGTCATGGAAAACCTTGCAGAACACGGTTCTACTCTGACACACATGGGACTGTGGGCATCAACTCAACAGTAACTTGTTTACGTTTTTGGATTTGGCATCTCATGGGACATGGGGGTTGAGTGAACTTTCAAAGTTATTGATTATATTTTATAATAGATAATCA
>NW_006408622.1:7082391-7084827 GCF_000296735.1 Chrysochloris asiatica
GGCTGAGGCGCTCCCTCTCTCGTGTACCTGATCCTTTAAAGCACTTCCTTTCTGTCCCTTTCACCAGATCTGAACCTATCCCCACCCTCCACAGAACCACAGCCCCAGAGGCAGGGCCCATGACATCACCAATACCAAACACAGTGCCAGGCCCAGGTGGGCCCACAAAGTCCTGCTTCAATGAAAGGAGCCCAGGGCTGTCTGCCAGATCTACACTTGGTTAATAGGATGCTGAACACTGTACATTTTAAATGGTACGTGGCCTATAACTCACTACACTGTTATTAAAAAAAGAATTAGAGGAAAACCCCTAAAACTCTAGTTATTAAACTATTTAACATTAGTGAACCAACATCTGCAACTTACTTTGAAACTCATCCAAAAAGATGGATAAAGGGGCATGGGATGCACAGACAGACAGACAGGTATGTAATAAATCACCCCCTACGAATCGGGCTGCGAACCTTAAGGTTAGCAGTTCGAAACTACCAGCCGCTCCGCAGGAGAAAGATGAGGCTTTCTACTCCTGTAAAGATTTACACCCTCGGAAACCCTGTACAGGGTCGCTATGGGTCAGAACCGACTCAACGGCACTTAACAACAACAACAACAATGCTAATGGGAGAATCCAGGTAGTGGGTATACAGGGCTTCGCTGTAAACTTTCTTTTTTTGTGGGGGGGAGCAGGGGAATTAACGTAATAAAATGTTGGGAGGTAAAATGTTAACTGTTCTTCCCAAAACATGGCCCAAATTGGTTACAACATTTAAGAGAAAATATACTGAAACAGGACACAGTTTTAAAATTCCAAAACATCCACACAGAAACCCTCTGACCCGGTGTACTTAAAGGGTGGGGAGGAAGGTGGAGGGAGGTGTTTCAGGGGTACAGGGCTGGTCTGGATTTCCAACCCTTCAGAAGTCACCAAAGAGATGAACAAGCCGGTGAGAAAAATGCACAGGGGCTCTCTGGGCAGGGGAGACGGGACTTTCACGAGGGCTCAGAGTCACCTTTTAGAAATCAAGGGATCCGTAATTCCCCTTTCCCTTTTAAAAACCCAGCCCAGCATCTGTCGCTTAGAGATATACCTTGAGAATGACTGAAAAATCAACATCTTTGGTTTCCTTCAAGCCAAGAGGAATCAGGGGAATCGTAAATGCCTCCCTGAGAAAAAAAAAACAATATAACAAGATCTATGAATACTCTAACTTTGCCACTCTCCCCCAACCAGTCAGTTCAAGCCCCCTTCTCGTGCCCACCCATAAGTGGCCGACAGGTTAATCACCCCCAGAGAACACTCTGGCTATGGCCCCTCCTTGTTCTCAAACAGGCCTCAACTCCCTTGGGCGTGTGACTGCCCAGTCTGACATGGAGGTCTCCTACAAACTCAGCCCCAACTTACCCTGCAGGTCACTACCTTCCTTTCAGCAACTGTTGAGAGTCACTGTGTCCCTGAGTCTTCCTCCTCATCTGGTCCCATCCCCACCTTCTCCTCCTCTTGGCATTACAGAGAGTCACACTCACAACATGCGTTCTCGGTGGCTTCTTTGGGAGTGTGTAACTCTGAAGTGTCCCTAATGCACAGGGAATCTCTTCAGGGAAGGGGTCCCCTGCCAGGACCTATGTGCTCCTGGCTGCCAGCACAGAGGCTGACCACCCAGGAAATCCACAGATTACCCTGGGAGTACTTCCTGAGGGGCAGGACCAACAGGAAGTGAAGTGGGCTCAGGCCATGTTTTGCAAACGGGATAAGCTTCCTGACCTATAACAGGAGCCTGGCCCAAGGGGAAGGACAGGAATGCTGAGGAGGGTGAGTGAGTGGGTGGACAGTGTGGCTGTAAAGGGGACGGTCCCTGTGGCAGAGAGAACAACTGCGCTGCGCTGAAAGCAGGGGGGACCCAGCTTTGGGATCATGGCTTCCCAAAGCCAGCAGCGAAGAGAGGAGATGAGAACGGGTCCAAGGCCCCGGTGCCCACAGATCATCACCCCACACAGGACCGAGACAGGTTTGCTCATCCTGTGTCTGTCCAGCCAAGAACAGCATACCAGGGTGCCCCAACGTAATCCGAGCTATCACATAACCTTCAAAATGATCTCAGAGCCCTGGTGGTGTTGTGGGTTAGGCGAGGGCTGCTATTCACAAGTTTGGCAGTTCAAGCCTACCAGCCACTCCACGGGAGAGGGATGAAGCTGTCTGTTCCCTTAAGATTTGTTGTGGTTGTTAGATGCCGTCAAGTAGGTTCTGACTCCTAACAACCGCTATGCACAACACAAAGAAACAGCGTCCAGTCTAGCACCATCCTCACATAATTACTGTTAGGTTTGAGCTCATTGTTGCTATCATTGTGTCAAACCTTCTCGTTGGGGTCTTTCTCTTTTTCGTTGACCCTCCACTTTGCCAAGCATGATGTTCCTCTCCAGGGACTTGTCCTTCCT
>NW_006408622.1:7084952-7087636 GCF_000296735.1 Chrysochloris asiatica
AGTACTTTTCAAATTTCTTCACCAACACCATGATTTAAATGCATCAATTTTTCTACAGTCTTGCTTGTTCATTGTCTAACTTTTACATGTATATGAGGTCACTGAAAACGCCATGGCTTGGGTCTAGGTATTTTATGTAGGGTTGCTATGAGTTAGCAGTTGCTTTAATTCTGGGTTTTTCTGTGTGATCTCAGGCCTTCCTGGGTTTTCTCATCCAATGATAAGATCATTTTTGCCCTGCCTACCTTAACAAAAGTGTTTAAAAATCAAATGTGCTACGAAATTATTTTGAAAACCAAGAAGAGTGGACGGTGCAAAACACAAGGTGTTGTAACGAATCTGCACATCTCTCTCCTCTTTCCAATGGCCCACATGATTATTCTGGCCACCTTAGAGCTACAATGTCCAAAGGTAAAAGAACCAAGTCTATCTGGGGTCACAAGGGAGAGAAAGGTAGTTTCACACACTAACACTTTCCCTCTGGCTCTAAAGAATGCCTAACATGCAACATCAACAACTATGGTCTGGAAAAGTACATTCTAAGGGGGACATGAAGGTCCCTGTGGTCTTTCTTATGTTCATCCAGGAAACCATTTACTGACTGGATTTCCCCTAGAGCCCGTCTACCTTTTGAGAAGTTCATTTTCCCCACATTGAAAAATATGTAATTCTTCTTTGGAGCTTTTCAAAGTTATTTGTTCTTAAAGATGGATATTCCTTTCAAACATAGGTAACTAAAGAGTAGATGATTTTCTTGGTATACTGAGTTTCTGTGGGGCCACTTCCCAACATTCTACCTTTCACAAATACTGGTAAGGGAGGCTTTTGGATTAGAATATCCAGTCCTCGGCTGTTCAACAGGTTCCATCTCTGAGGCTTCTCAGCTTCACCATCTCCTTAGGAAACGTCCACAGGCCCCATCATCTTTGATGTCAAAGGTCCCATGGTCAGCTCTTTTGCATGATAGCAACAGGCTGAGCCCACATCAGGGCCTGCATGCTGTGGTCAGAGGGTGGAGAGAAAAGGCGAGCTGGAAACCAGTGGGAGGAGAGAGAAAGGCAATTCGGGTCCCCATCTGGCAGGCCAGTTCTCAAAGCTAACCACAGCAGAGCTTCCGGGGCATCGTCACAATAGAGTCACCACACAGCCCACGGAAGAAGTGCTGAGAACCCCAGAAACGTGGTTCTCCCATAAAACCATGTCCAAAGATGCCCCAGGACATCAAAATGATGCCTTTTAGTCTAACTCTTCAGGCATTTCTCAAAAATTCTATAGGTTCATTCCCTGTGACAACAGCAGTCCTGCTTAACCCCAAACCCAGTTAATTCCCTTATTCCCAAAGGAGAGTCTGCCACACACTTGGTTCACAAGCTCCCACCTGGCCCACCCCTAACATTCTGAGGCTCGGCTTAGAGGTCCTGCCCACTTACTCTGTGCTCTGGTAGACTCCCACTGAGATGTTGAGTCCCTCCAATTCTTCCTTGAGCACCTGCAGGTCTGAGTTCACAAAGCTCAGCTCCAGGCGTACCTGCTCCCGCACCTTGTGGTTCGTGGCTGCTCTGTTAAAAGATGGGGGAGAAAAGTGCCCTCAGCCAAGACTCACAGCTGCCAGGTTAGCAAATGTCCTCGATGCCAGATGTGATCAGGTAAGGTGTCTCCAAGACGCTGGCCATCTGCCCCATCCTGGCTCATCGACACCAAGCTGTCAGACATGAACCTTAAAACTATTCTATAAAGAACTAGCTTTGAAAAGAAGAAAGAGGGTTGCTCCTGGTCACTCCTAAAGGACCCCAAATTATCCCCTTAATAGGAAGTGGATGGGAATAGAGAGAAGGAAGACTTCCTAACTCATTCTATAAGCCAAAACCAGAGAAAATGAGATAACAGACCAGTAGAATAAGCCTTGGACTGCGAACCACAAGGTTGGCAGTTCTGGCCCACCAGCCACTCCAAGAGAGAAAGATGAGGTTTTCTGTTTCCACAAAGATTACAGCATTGGAAACCCCAGACAGGATCACTGTGAGTCAGAACTGACTCCATGGCACTTAACAACAACAAATCCCTCATGAATGTATACATAAAAACCCTCAACAAAATATTAGCAACCTGAACCTAGCAAAATTAAAAAAAAAAAACATTATATGCTATGACCAAGTAGGATTTATTCCAGGAATAACGTTATACACCATAGTAATAGCACACACACACACACACACACACACACACACACACGATGATCTCCATAAACTCAGGAATAAGCATTTGACAAAATCCAAACACATTCATTTAAAACAACAAAAACCTCACAGATAATTAGAACTAAAATCTGATAAAGGAACCTAATAGAGAATGATTGACAACCTTCCTCTTACAAACAGAAACCAGGCAAGGATGCTTTTATCACTTTAACACTATGAAGTCCTGGTGTGGTGCTGTTGAATCAACACTGGATTGCAAGGTTGGGGATTCAAACCTACCAGCTGCTCCTTGGAAACTCAATGCAGGGTTGCTATGAGTCAGAACTGACTCAAAGGCACCTAACAACTACAACAACAATCAACACTAAACTGGAGGTTCAGCCCAGTGCCGATTAAGCAGACAGTGAACTTAAAGACAGGCAGATGAGAAAGGAAGAAGTAAGACTGTCTAAATCTATAGATGACATGATCCCATATGTAGAAAAA
>NW_006408622.1:7088236-7092897 GCF_000296735.1 Chrysochloris asiatica
AGCCCGATTCGTAACCACTACGCTACCAGAGCCCGATTCGTAACCACTACGCTACAAGTCATAGAAGCAATATAAAAACCCACTGTATTTCTACCTACTGGCAATGAATAATCTTAAATTGAAATGAAAAAATAAAAACAAAATTATCCCATCCACAAAAATACCAAAAAGAACAAAGGATTTAAGAATAAATTTCACAAGAGAAATGCAAAACATGTAAACCAAACCATCACATATTGCTGTGTGATATTAGATGAAGAGACCTTCCATTTATGAACTAAAAGTTTCACCATTATCAAAATGTCAATTTTCCCCAATTGATCTACAGCTTCACCACAATCCCAATCAAAATCCCAGAAGTTTTTTTTTTTTTAATAAAAATGGATATGCTAGTCCTAAAATTTATATGGAAAGCAAAGGACCTAGGAAAGTGAAAACAATTTTGAAAAAAACAAAAACCAACACAAGAAAACTGAAAAATTTAGGCTATCCAATTTCAAAACTTACTAATAAAGCCACAGTAATAAAAACAGTGTGGTATTGGCCTAAGGACAGGAAATAGAACAGAACAGATTCTAAAAATAAATCCTTATATATATGGTCAGTTGATTTTTTTTTTGACAAAGGTATCAAGAAAATTCAGAGGCGAAAGGATTGTCTTTCAACAAATACTGCTGAAGCTACTGGATATGGACAGCCAAAAGCATGTCAGCAATGCAAACACGGCTGCAATCGTACACTAACAGGGAACTGTCAGAGGTTCAAGGACATGGAGTGAAGGATATCACTGCTGACGTAAGATGGATGTTGGCTGAAAGCAAAGACTACCAGAAAGACATTTACCTGTGTTTAATTGACTTGCAAAAGCTTTCGATTGTGTGAATCATGACAAGCTTTGGACAACATTGCAGAGAGTGAGTATTCTGGAACACTTAATTGTACTCAGGAGGAACCTGTACATAGGTCAAGAGGCAGTTGTTTGAATAGAACAAGTGAACACTGAAAGGTTTAAAACTAGGGAACACTGAATGTGTACCAGGGTTGTATTCTTTCACCATATTTATTCAATCTATATGCTGAGCACATAATTTGAGAAACTGGATTATATGAAGAAGGCATCAGGGTTGGAGGAAGATGCATTAACAACCTGTGATATGTAGATGATACAACCTTGCTTGCTGAAAGTGAAGAGAACTTAAGATATTTCCTAATGAAAATCAGAGACCACAGTCTTCACTGTGGGTTGCACCTTAAAGTAAAGAAAACAAAAATCCTTACCACTGGACCCAATAAACATCATCAAGATAAATAGAGATCAGATTGAAGTTATCACCAAGACTTTACTTTGTTCAGATCAACCATCAGCACTCCTGGAAGCAGCAGTCAAGAAATCAAACATCGTATTGCATTAGGCCAATCTGCTGCACAAGACTTCTTTGAAATGTTCAAGAGCAGAGATGTCATTTTGAGGACTAAGGTGTGCCTGATCCAAGCTATGGTATTTTCCACAACCTCATATACATGTGAAAGTTGGATAGTGAATAAGGAAGAACATAGAAGAATTCATACATGAGTTATGATACTGGAGGAGAATATTAAAAGTACCATGGATTGTCAAAGAACAAACAAATCCGTGTTGGAAGAAGTACAAACACAGTGCTTTTTGGAAGTCAGGATGACCAGACTTCATCTCTCATACCTTAGACATATTGTCAGGAGGGACCAGTCCCTGAAGAAAGATATGTTTGGTAAAGTGGAGGGTCAGAGAAAAAGAGAAGACCTCCTAGTGAGATGGATTGGCACAGTGGCAGTGGCAAAGGACTCAAGCGTGGCAATGACTGTGAGGGTGGCAGAGGACCAGTCATAGATTTGTTCTGTTGTGCACAGGCCACTATGAGTCAGTATTGACTTGATGACGCCTAACAACAACAACAACAAGTGTATCAGGGTGACTCACAAGACTCAGCATATAGTTATACGCATGGCTATGATTTATTATGGTGAAAAAAACACAAAGCACAACTGATAAAGGGAAAAAGCCCATGGGGCAAAGACCAGAAGAAACCAGGTCTGGGCCTCTAAGAGTCCTCTCCCAATGAAGTCAAACAGGATTGCACTTAGTTCCTTCAGAAATGGGCTGTTACAACTCATGTGAAATGTTGTCTCCCAGGAAAACCCTTCAGAAACTAGTGACCAGGATTTTAGCTGGATGCTGGGCACATAGGCACCTTTCTGCCTAGAATGCTCCAATATTCCAGACTCTGAGAAGGAAGCAGGCATTCAGCATACACCACACTGTTTGAACAAACCGTGTACACACAGCTGTTGCTTTTAGCTGTTGATGACTTGGCCTTTAACGCTTCCTGGCACCCACGCACAGCAAAATAAAATGCAGTCTGGTGCGGTGACATCCCTGTGAATGGTGGTGATCCACGGGGTTTCATTGGCTGATTCTTTGGAAACGGATCCCCAGGTCTTTCTTCCAGTCTGTCTTAGTCTAGAAGCTGCCCTAAAACCTGTTTATTAGCAAAGCTACCCACAAGCCTCCACTGCCAAATGGGTGGTGACTACACATGGGGTGAGTGCATTGGCCAAGAACTGAAACTGTGTCCCCAAAATCACAAGTGGGGGTTCTACTTGTAAACCGTTACTGTCTCACTTTAAACACAGTGAAACATTCTTAATGGACCCAACCTTTAAAGCGATCCTTTCCAAGAACCGTAGTCTCAGGTTTGGGAATGAATTCATGTTTACACAACAGCCAAAAATGTGAACCTCAAAAATTAAAGCTCATAACACACACAAAAAATGAACTCAAAACAGATACCAGAGTGTAAATGCTAAATTAAAAAACTCTAAAACTTGCAGGAAAACAAAAAAACCACAGGAGAAAATCTCCATGACCTTGGGTTGACCAAAGTATTCTTAGACATATAATCAAATCCATTAAAGAAGAAACTGATAAATTGGACTTTGTCAAAATTATAACAAAATGAAAAGACACACCACAGACTGGGAGAAATAATCAGATAATAAAATGCAAAACATTAAAAAAAAATAAAAATAAGCAAAAGTTATCTTACCAAGGATACATGAGTGGTTAATAGTCGCTGTTGTTAGGTGACATCCACTCATAGCGACCCTATGCACAATGGAATGAAACACTGCCCAGTCCTGCTCCAGCTTCACAATTGTTATATTAGAGTCCACTGTTTCAGCTGCTGTACCATTCCATCTCCTTGAGTGCCTTCCTCTTTATCAGTGACCCTCCACTTCACCAAGCATGATGTCCGTTTCTAGGAACTGGTCACTTCTGATAACAAAGCACGTGAGACAAAGTCTCCCCATCCTCTCTTCTAAGGGGCATTCTAGCTGTATTTCTTCCTAAACAGATTTGTTTGTACTCCTGGCAGGCTTTGGTACTTTCAATATTCTTTACCGACACTGGAATTTGGATGCATCAATTCTCTGGTCTTCATTATTCTTTGTCCAGCTTTCACATACACTTGAAACAACTGAAAATACTATGGATTGAATCAGGTACATCTCAGTCCTCAAAGTGACATCATTGCTCTTTAACATTTCAAGAAGTCTTGTGCAGCAGATATGCCTAAAGCAACATGATTAATTTTTTTGGACTGTTTCCATTAACATTGATCGAGGATCCAAGTAAAACGAAATCCTTGACAACTTCAATCTTTTCTCCATTTATTATGTTGTTGTTTATTGGTCCAATTATGAAGATTTTTGTTTTCTTTACATTGAGCTGTAATCCATATTGAAAGCCGTGTTCTTATTAGCAAAAAAATCTTTTGGTCTTCACTTTCCACAAACAACTTGTGTCATCTGCAGATCACAAGTTGTTAATGAGGCTTCCTCCACCCCTGATGCCATGTTCTTCTTCATACAGTCCAGCTTCTTGGATTATTTGTTCAGCAGACAGATTAAGTATGATGAAATGATACAACCCGGACACACACCTTTCCTGATTTTAAACCACACAGTATCCCCTTGTTCTGTTCAAATGATTGTCTCCTGTTCTAAGTACAGGCTCTGGTTGAGCACAATTAAGCGTTCTAAAATGTTCTTAGCAAACGTTTGTCTTGATCCACACAGTCGAAAGCCTTTGCATAGTCCAGAAAACACAAGTAAACATCTTTCTGGCATTCTCTGCTTTCAGCCAAGATCCATCTGACGTCAACAATGATATTATCCTCTTGTTCCACATCCTCGTCTAAATCCTGTTTGAATTTTTGGCAGCTCCCTGTCGATGCAGCACTGCAGTCATTTAGAATTTTCTTCAGCAAACTTTACTTGCATGTGATGTTAATGATATTGTTTGATAAGCTCTGTATCCTATTGGGTCACCTTTCTTTGGAATGGACATAAATATGGATCTCTTCCAATTGGCTGGTCAGGTACCTGTCTTCTAAAAATTGTCTTCCAAATTTCTTGGCATAGAAGAGTGAGCTCCTCTAGTACATCATCACTTTATTAAAACATTTCAATTTATAGTTTGTAACTCCTGGAATGTTCTTTTTTGCCCTTGCCTTTGGTGCAATTTGGGATTCTTCCTTCAAATGCCATTGGTTCTTGATCAAATGCTGCCTCTTGAAATGGTTGAATGCCGATCAATTCTTTCTCATACAGTGACTTTGTGT
>NW_006408622.1:7093793-7137500 GCF_000296735.1 Chrysochloris asiatica
AGCAAGTTTCAGAGTCTCTTCAGAGAGCATTTTGGTCGATATTTCCTGTCTTCTTAATGACCTTTTGTTTTTCATCATGCATAGTTCTCCTTAATGTCATCCCACAACCTATCTGGTCTTTAGTAATTAGTAAGCAATGCTTCAAATTTATTCTTGTGCTCTAAATTCAGGTGGGATGTACTCAAGGTCATCTTTTGACTCCAATGAACTTGCTTTCATTTCTTCAGCTTCAACTTGATGATCAACTGATGGTCTAGTCTGTGGTTGGCCCCTGATAATATTGAGATTCTCCATTGTCTCTCTCTTTCCACAGTTTGAGGATTAGCCTTGTTGTTAGATGCCATTGAGTTGGTTCCTCCTCATAGCAACACTATGCACAACCCAATGAAACACTGCCCAGTCCTGCACCAACCTCACAATTGTTCTTACACTTGAGTCCATTGCTGCGGCCTCTGAGTTCATCCATCTCGCTGGGGGTCTTCCTCTTTTTCGCTAACCTCAACTTGCCAAGTACAGTATCTTCTCTAGGGACTGTTCTCTCCTGATAACATGTCCCACGTATGACAGACAAAGTCTCACAACCCTGTCTTCTAAGAAGCATCTGGCTGTCCTTCTTCCAACACAGACTTGTTTGTTCTTCTGGAAGTCCAGGGTCCTGTCACTATTCATCTCCAACACTAGAACTCAAATGCATCAATTCTTCTTCGGCCTTCCTTATTCACTGTGCAGCTTTCACATGCGTATGTGGCAATCGGCTTCTTGTTGTTGTTAGGTGCCATCAAGTTGTTACGGACTCATAGCGACCCTACGTACAACAGAACAAAACACTGCCTGGTCCTGGGCCAACCTCACAACTGTTCCACACTTATCTACAGCTAAATCTGTCTTAATTTATTCTTATTTCTCCTGCCCCCCAACTCCTTACTCACTGGTGACTTAATCTTACATGTTATATGAATATGTGAAGGTGCCTTAGTTTGTTTGACTCCCATTTTGGAATAAAGCAAACTAAAAGGCAATGCTGAAAGGTACAACCTTTGCTTTATATTTCTTTGACGCCTTCTGAAACCTGGCATATCCTTGTAGTACCAGACTTTTACACACGTAAGGAACACGTTGTATGATTCTGCATACCACACAAACGCCCTTGTATATTTTCATAACTGCGCTATGCCAAATTGATTTTTACATGTTGATTATTCCTATTTCAATTGTTGGGTCTGTCCAACAAATTTAATAATGAGTTAAGTCTTCATCTTTGTGTTGTTGAAGCAAAGTCTGGTTGCCAGCCGCAAACCCCAATCAACCTAAGCTAGAATTTCTAGAGCAACCCCTCTCCCAGCAGGCTTCGTTCCCTACTCTGCAAACCACTTTCTCCAATGTCAGAAGAAATCACTTTTTATACCCCCAAAACAGTTCTCAGACAGTATCTGTGCACCCAGGGCTGGAGAGGCCTCTCAGGTGGGCAAGGCTGGTGCCGCACGCCACGGGCATGCTCCTTGTCCCCTGCTGGCTGGCCGGCCCGCCAATCAACCGGCTCAGGCTGTTTGAACTGCCTGCTCCTGAGGATTCTACAGAGCAGGTATGAGTCCTGGGAGCCACAGGCACAGAGGAGTCTCACATCCCTCTTTAGATGAGGCAGGTCCAACTGGCTTCCCAGGTACTGCATGGGGTCAAGGTAGTCCATGCCCAAACTGTCCTGACACTGGTTTCACATGGGGCTGGCACAGGGGACCCAGATGCTCACAAGCAACAGCCCACACCCACCATAGGCCCAGCCTGCAGCAGTTGTGTGAAGCCCTTTACCAGACCACTCCCCCTTCTCCTAGGTAACAGACTTGGATACAGATTAGTTACCAGGAACTCCATTGCTCTCAGGCCCAGTTATGAAATGCCCAGCACAAAGGCACAGCTTCAACCATTTCTTTTCTAATCACCGGACTACTAGCAAACTCCAGTCAAGACTTCTTGTCTGTGGCTTATGTTAATGACAGAAACAAGATCAAAAGTCACATTTCTCGAAGTGTCACAGACATGTGATGTATGTATGGGCACATCAGAATTTTCTTTTTAACATTATTTTCCAATTTCTGTTGGGTATCTGCACTAGTTACATGGATGCAAAAGAAGAAAAGGTACTATAGTAATGAAGACTCAACAGATTTCAGCTGATAAACACCTGACTGGGTGCAGAGAGGTGAGGCACAAGAGTGGCAGCCTGAGCCCACTAGCTGCTCCACAGGAGAAAGATGAGGCTTTCTACGCCCGAAAAGGATTTATAGCCTCAGAAACTCTATACTAGGTTACTAAGATTTGCAAATGCTGGAAGGCACTTAACAATAACAACATACTGATTTGCCTCATCTCCCTCCTCTTGATATGGCAACAATTTAGAATTTGCAACAAATCAATTAGCTGCTCTTTGTATAGGTCACTCTGGAAAAGGTTAGTGACCAGGTAGGGCCTTGGAACCGATTTTCACAATGTTGACCTTTGGGTACAAAGATATTTCATCTGTACCATTTGAGCTGTGTTTCAAATACAAGGAATGAGTTTTCAGAGATTCGGTGGTGGTGGTGATAGATCCTTCTCGAATAAGACATGCTAAATGGAGTCCTGGTGTGGTGCTGTGGGTTAATGCGCCAGACTGCAAAGCCATTGGAACTGCAAGGTTGGCGGTTCAAACTCACCAGCTGCTCCTCGGAAACCCTATACAGGGTCACTATGGGTTGGAACTGACTTTATGGCACTTAACTACAACAATGGACTTCTGGTGTGGCACTGTGGGTTAATCCACTGGACTGCAAAGTCTGTTTGAACCACAAGGTTAGCGGTGCAAGTTCACCAGCTGCTCCTCGGAAACCCTATACAGGGTCACTATGGGTTGGAACTGACTTTATGGCACTTAACTACAACAATGGACTTCTGGTGTGGCACTGTGGGTTAATCCACTGGACTGGTAGTTTAAGATCACCAGCTGCTCCTCAGAAATCCTATACAGGGTCACTATGGGTCGGAACTGACTTGATGGCACTTCATAACAATTCAAGATGATGTGAATACTCGAGCTCCACCTGTGCCCACCAGGCTGGGGGGGCCCGCCTGAGAGAACGGACAAACATAGGACTTGTTGTTAAGTGCCTTCAAGTTGGTTCTGACCCATAATGACCCTGTACAGGGTTTCCTAGGAGCAGCTGGTGAATTTGAACCGCCAACCTTGCAGTTCAAACTGACTGTGCAGCCCAGCGCATTAACCCACAGTGCCACACCAGGACTCCAACATAGGGCTGTTGTTGTGAAGTGCCATCAAGTCGGTTCTGACCCATAGTGACCCTGTATAGGATTTCTGAGGAGCAGCTGGTGATCTTAAACTACCGACTATCTGGCCCAAATTAGGGATTAAGATCAGAGCCTGGTGCTCTGCACCTGGGCTGCATTTCTGGGAAACTGTGGCCTTTCTCAGCTTTTACTCGAGGCCCTTGTGGTTTGATCACTGATGTTAAAGACTAATGGCCATCTGGGATGAGGCAGAAAGGTGTTTTAGACCCTTCCCACCTAGAATGTTTACTTATGGACGGAGTTCCCTGAACACAGCTAACATCTCCTGCCAGTCCAGAACTCCTTGACTGTGAGGAGCCCCCAGAGTTTCCTCTCTGGGGCCAACAGCTGCACTATTTTGTTTTGGTTTCATTTTTTATCCTTTCATTGTTTTATTGTTTTTGCTTGTTTATTCTTTCTTCTCCTTCTGTTTCCATTTCCTTAGTCCCTTGAATTTTAAGCTTTTTATCTCTGCTTTTGTTTTCCCTTCTGTTTCTCATCACCCCGCTTTTTTTTTCCCCCCCTTTTGATTTTTCTTTAACTACTTTGACTCTCTCTCCCTTTTCATCATCCCTCTCCCTGGTTATTCTAAGTGCTTTTATTTTTATTTGTTTTTTAATTTCTTCCTTTTATTTTTCTCTTCTGTAGCTCCATTTTCATGCCCCCTTTTCTTTAGTTAATTTATTCTTTTTTAGTTATTCTGTTCTTTTTTCTGGTTGCTGTCTATTTTTCTTTTTTCTCTTTTTGTTGTTGGTTTATTGTTTATCTATTCTGTTTTCTTTTCTTGTATGTGTGAAGAGGGGTTTTCTCTTTTCCACCCGACAGGAGACAACAACCGTGCCCATACAGCAGTCAGAGACGACTGTATCCTTGCAGTTCTATCCATTGAGCAAGAGCCACGAACAGCTCCTATACCAGCTAATCAATGATAGACAGCAGCCAACAGCAGCCAAATCCACCCTAAACTGAGGAGCATAAATGAAGAACCATATACAAGCTTCCATTCTCTAGGGAGCTGGTGAGAGCCTAAGAACACATCAACACACAACCATCCATTAAATATAAATACAACACCACTCCTACACCCTGGAGACAACAGAGTTTTTGCTCACACTGGAAACAAGACAGAACGGCTCAAACAAATGACTAAGCTGCAGAGCCAGAAGACATTTCTGAGGAAGAAAAGGTAATGGAACTAATTGGAAAAAAATGCAGAAAAATGATATTTGGTACCTTCAAAGGACTGACAGAAAGATGGAGGAAAACACAGAAAACAAATTAGAAGAATTCAGAAAAACACTGTAAGAACAGACAAAATAAATGCAAATTCTGAAACAATATAAAACCTGAAATGAGAAATCCAGGAGATTTAACACTAAGATTTTAGATATGAAGAATACATTGAAAGGGCACAGGAGTAGATTTGAAGTAATGGAAACCTGAATTGGTGGCCTTGAAGATAAATCTCTCAATGCTGCAAGAACAATCAGAAAAAAGAACAAAAAAATCCAAACAAAGTCTAAGACTTATGTGGGATACCATGAAGAGAAACAACTTACAGGTGATCAGAATTCCAGAACAGAAAGAGATAAGCACAGAGAAAATTGTCTAAGAGTTGTCATGAAAGATGAGAAGTATACAAGAAGCTGAATGAACCCCCAAACAGGATAGATCCCCAAAGAAAATCACCAAGACATATAATCAAACTTTCCAAAACCGAAGATAAAGAAAGAATCCTGAGAGCAACTCAGAAAAAATGAAAAGCTACCTACAAAAGAGAACCAAAAAAACGGATCTGTACTTCTCTGCATAACATAAACCATGCAGGCAAGAAGGCAACAGGAAGACATATACAAAAATCTGAAAGGAAAAAAATACCAACGAAGAATTATATGTACAGCAAAGCTTTTCTTCAATGGTACAATATAAACAGAGAAACAGAAATTAAAGGAATCTGTAATAATTGGACCAACTTTACAAAAAATACTAAAGGGTATTCTTTGAACAGAGAGCCAGCAACAGCAGACATTAAACCACCACCCAGAACTCAATCCAGTTATGTTGTAGTTGTTAAGTGCCGTCGAGTCAGTTCCGACCCATAGCAATCCTGTATAAGGTTTCCGAGGAACAGCTGGTGAGCTTGAACCGCTGACCTTGCAGTTCAAACGGCTTTGTAGTCTGGCGCATTAACCCACAGCGCCACATCAAGACTCCAGATATATAAGTAGTTAAAGTGAAACAAACCTACAAGACTGAAAGTAGGAAAACACGGGTGCCGATGTATAATGATACATCGCAAAAAGTGGGAATACTGTAGATACAGAACTTCCAAACGGCAAGGAAGTCAGGTAGATTTCAAGATAAAACACAGACTGTTTTAAACAGGAAAAAAATGAATAAAATTATATGGTAACCTCAAAGAAAATGAACACAGCTTCACATCAAAATAAAAAAGAGGAAAATCAGAATGATTTAGTAAGCATAACATGACAGAAATGAAACTGAAAAGAAAACCCGCAAACAAAATGAACTCAGTGCAGAAAATTATGTGGGACAAAGAAATAGCACCACCACACACACAGCAAAATGAAAGCAATCAATTCACACCTATTGAAAATTACACTGGATGTAAATGGATTGAATGCACCAGTCAAGAGACAGTGCAGAATGGATAAGAAAACAGGATCCTTCAATATGCTGTCTACAGGAGACATATCAAATAGATGGAGACAGCCTAAATGCCCATCAATGGAAGAATAGTTAAACAAACTTTGGTACATACACAAAATAGAATACTATGCATTGTTGAAGAGTAACTATGAATCTGCAAAACCCTTCACAACACAGATGAACCTGGAGGATATTATGCTGAGTGAAATGAATCACAAAAGGGCAAACATTGTATGAAACCATGCAGTAAAAAGTTATGAAAAGGTTCTATAAGAAACAGTCTATGCTGGTTACGGGATAGCGGGAAAGGAAGTATATTCATGGGCTACAAGACAGACACATGTTCACAAGGGTGACCAGGCAATATACAACAAGAGGGAAGTTAGCAGAGGAAAGATGAAGGTAGCAGGAGACAAGGGAGGAATGCAAGAGTTAATGGGAATAGAGGTAAATACTGTTAACTGTTGGTACATGGAAGGGATCGCAATCATTGTGATGAAGCAAAGTTTATGATTTGTTGAATGTAAAACTGATGATCTGCCCTGTAAATCACTCAATACACATAAAAAGTTAGAAAGAAAAAAAAAAAATTCTCATGGGTCCCACTCACTCTGTGAGCAATCAGTCTGCCAGGTGGAAACAGGGGAAGGAAGGCCACAATCAACGATTTCCCATGGCCACTGACTCCAAGCACACACACTTTCCCTGAATTTAGAACTCTGGAGAACTTTCTACCATATGGCTACTCTACCTTAAACCCAAAGTTTAATGTTTCCAAGTTTTAGCTAAAAATGCATGTGATTTTTGCATTTGGACCCACACGTTACCGACTGTTTTTACTACAATTTTTTCCTCTCCAATCTTTTAGTAAAATCACCCCTCCAGAAACAGAAGTATGCACTGAGTCCATCAGGTAAAGCAGCATCAGAAGACTGCAAGCTGTATTGGAGGAGCTTGGCCTTCATCCACCCAACTCCACATCCGACTTTGTCTGGGATTCAGTGTGGCCGGAGCAAGTGCTATCCATGCCCTCGCGTGACAACCTGGCAGGAGTGGCAGATATGCCAGTCCGGTGGGATGCATGATCTCAGCCCGTGTCTTGGTTCAATAGGGCAAGCCTTGGAGTTGGTGGCAGCCTCCAAGGTCATAGAGGGCTTATCTGCTACACTGCACAGATCTGTGTCAGCCCCCCTCAGAACTGACCACGTGAGCAGTGCTCATGACCGACCAGGCCATCACATGACTCTAATCCAGAGGTGCAGAGCCTGAGAGATTCGCTCACTTGGCTCTCAGGGAATTAGCTTTTTCCTCAAGTTAATTGGAGTCCTGGTGTGGTACTGCAGGATTATCTGCTGGATTGCAAGGTAGGTCTGAACTGCAAGATCGGTAGTTCAAATTCACCAGCGGCTCCTCAGAAATCCTACACAGAGTCACTATGAGTTGGAACCGACACGATGGCACGTAACAATAACAGCTGCCAATATCTGAAAATTCAACAATCAGAAGATTTACAGATTTCAAGCTTCTGATTTAAAAAAAAAATTAAAAATCAGTTCATCTGCTAGCCCTGGGCCTGTCCTCCATGGAGTAAATTGCAGATGTCCCTCCACAGTGGGCATGTGCTCTGTGTTTACCACAGTTCCCATCATGCTCTGCTGTCTTACAACACTAATCCAAAACATTTCTGGAAAAATTCCATTATCTTTTAGTTCCATTTTCTACCAACTTTTTGAAGCTCCCTCATATATGGCAATTAGCTTTAAAATTCATAAAGACCACCTTAGTTTCAAAAAGATGTCACATGTCTACCCTAGCCTTTCTCAAGGGAGGGAAGGAAGTTGGGAGAAGAGAGACAGAATACTGTTCTCGCTTTGCCTGAAAGAGGACAATTATCTAATCCAACTCCAGCAACTCACTGACTCTTGGCTGATATGGATCAGAGAAGATGAATTTGAGGGGTACAAAACATGACTCTCCTCTGTACAGTGTCTGTCCAATTATGAGGGTCCCATGTCAAGGCAGGTAAAGGTTGGGAGCCTCACTTCCATGTCAGCATTTCCCAGGGTACTTTCCCAATGCCCCTCACAGTACTTTCCCAGTCCTCACAGCTCCAACTGCTCTACTTGAACCTGGGAGCTGCGTGGGACCTTTAGGAGCCTGCAGACACTAGGCCCCAGTGTCACTAAAACTGACCTTTGCCACCTAATTGACTCCAACAGACACCCATGAGGCCTGAGCTGGGTTTGGCACAATGCCCGATTTATTTTCGGGAATCTGTTGGTGGCGGCTGAGCCAGATTAATGAATACTTTAGGGCTTCCTCTGACAATATTCTCCAAAGAGGGGCACTTTGAACTTTTAGGTCACCGAAAGAATCATTAACAATCCTACCCCACCCCCAACACCTGCCAGCTCAACTGCCACCAACTTGACTACGCGACAAAGTGCTAGAGCTGTTTGCTTGTTAACAGAGCAAGACGAAACTGCCCTAGTTTCTGCCTAAGAAACTCCAAGTCTTCTCCTCAGAGCGGCCTCCCTGACCACTCCCTTTCTACAACTGTGCACCCTCTGTCAACCACATATCCCTCTCTCACTGACAACCTAGAAAACAGTATTTCCTGAAATGATGTGAATTGTGTGCTTGTGTGTCAAGAAGCACCCACCAGAGTTTCAGCATCATGGAAGCAGGGTCTCACCTGAACTTTTTTTTTTTTTAACTGTTTTACTGTGAATTATGTGATAGTTTACATGGGAGAACATTAGCTTTACATTCATCCTATCTATTGTATATCGTTACATTGCCTTGGTTACAATCCCCTTCATGCATCATCAACCAACCAAAGGGTACACCCCACAAGCCTACTCCCTGGTCATCAGCACACAGCCCCTCTCTCTCCCTCTCTGGGTCTAGAGTTCCCAGCCACTCCATCTCTCCATGTAGTATCTCCACTGTAGTATCTCCTGTATGTATGTGTAGTGTCACAACATCCGGGCTGCCACTTGGAAGATGCTCCACAAATTTATTTGTTGAGGGAATGAATGGGCCAGTCAATGGTAACCCAATCCTGGGGAGGTCACAGCATCAGGACTGCCCAGCTTGCCCCTTGAGCTGGGCCGGCAAATTGTCAACTGGAATCCCCAGTCAAAAAACACAACACCGGGGCGGAGGGATAAATCACCCCCTGCAGTATTCCTAGCTCCACAACCCAGCCCACAACAGGCACTCCCCAAATCAGAGTATCTCTCCCAAGTGACCCGGCAGCCCGAGGTCCACTGTGTCATAAACAGCTGTCTTGAGACAAGACACGTTCAGATACTAAACACAACAACAAAGTATTACAATGTGAGGCGACTTCAAAAGTTCATGGGAAACTTCCATATCATTTCCACCACACCACCCCCATTATGGAGTCCTGGTGTGACGCTGTGGGCTAATGCGTCAGACAACAAAGTCGTTTGAACTGCAAGGTCGGTGGTTCAAGCTCACCAGCTGCTCCTTGGAAACCCTATACAGGGTTGCTATGGGTTGGAATCGACTAGACGGCATTTAACAACAACCCCCATTATATTTAAATTGGAGTCCTGTGGGGCACTGTAGGATAAGCACTGGGCTGCTCACCAAAGGTCGGTGGTTCAAACCCACCAGCCACTCCTTGGAAACCCTATATAGGTCACTATGAGGTGGAACCGATTCCACGGCATTTAACAACAACCTCCAATAACAATCTCCCTCCTACCCAGTTACAAAAGTAGCTGGAGAAAAAAGATGGAGACAGCCTAAGTGCCCATTTATGGAAGAATGTATAAACGAACTTTGGTACAGACACACAATGGAATACTATGCAACCCTGAAGAATAACAAGGAAGCAGAAAACCACTGCATAACATGGATGAACCTTGAGGACATTATGCTTAGTGAAATCAGTCAGCCACAAGAGGAGAAATATGGCATAGAGCCGTTATTGTAAAAGATTAAGAAAAAGTACCCACATTGAACGGGGGGAGAATGTTTATCTTTTATTTATTTTATTTTAAATTATTATTGCTTTATTTTTATTTTTTTGTTGGCTACCAGGGCATATGGGGTGGGGAGAGGGGGGAGGGTGGGGAAGGTGGAGTACAGGGTAGGGGAATAGACACAGGATAGTGGAACACGGGTATGGAATAGACACAGGATAGTTTGGTGCTTGGGGAGGGGAGGGGCAGTACACTCGAAAGGAAAGGGGAATGGAAAAATAAGGCAGATGGGAGAGTAGCTAGGCAGGTTTACATGGGCTAAATGGGACAGAGGTAAATAACGATCTATGCACAAATGTGGAACAACAGGGCTCGTGGAGGCAAAGACTGAGGCATGGTTTGAATGGGTAAAAGTGGGGAAATGATGTTAAGATGCTTGACTGTCTGTTGAATCTTCGTTTCCTACTATGTAAAATAGACACTTGAAGGGGAGAGAGAGGAATAGCCAGAAACATCACCAGAGAAAGCTTGTAAGTCCGTCTTCAGCCTATAACTGTTTGGAATAACTAAAATGGGGCTAGAACTTGCCCAGTGAAGGAGGCTCCCTGCAGAGCCTTTGTATTGCACAAGACCATAGGTGGAATCCTGATCATCATCCAGAATCTTCTGAGGTGGGACATTCCCACGTGAAAGGACAAGCAAACTAGTCTGGAGCAGCTAGAAGAGCAGAAGATACTTCTTGAAAGAAAGACCCGCAGAAAACAAAACAAAAACAAAACCAACAGCAGTCAATCGACTACTACAAGAACAAGCAAGTTGTTCCCCAGGGAGCCATCAGGGCAAGTGGTCACGTCCCTCAAGGCAAACCCCCAGGCAAGACTGAAACTCAAATGGAATACACTAGCAGGCATATGGTCCTGCTGCTGACCCGGTTGGTCACGGATAAGGGGACGAGGGGGGAAAACAGCAATGAAGTTGTGAACTAAGTCTGACCACATTCTATAGACTCCTGTTAACCTGGATTGAGATGGTTAACCAGTATGACGAGACCTGAGGACTCCTGGGCTCAGGAGCAGGGATATGGCCCTAGAGGACTAGACTGGAGTGTGATGCATCCACCTGATATAAAGTGAGGGGGAGATGCACAAGAACACCCATAGTTGCAGTTAGTACCCATTTGACCTGGCATCAATGGCTCGACGATCAGAACACAACTAGAGGAAGAAAGAAGAGGGGACAAAAAAAGCAGTAACCCACTATAAGTGGATGATCTTGACCTATGCTTGTGGATGCAGTATGACAAAGGAGCGGACAAATCTCTACAGTGAGGATCATTCCCAACCTCTTAGTACACAGGGTCGACAGCGAAGGGGAACTTAGACACGACACTGGCTACCCAAAATGGGGGGACTACAAAGGCAAGAAGTGACTGGCTTACAAGCTTTCAACAGAGAACCTAGCTCCAGAGGATACAGGGAAAGGTAGAACCTCCACTGAATATTTTCCAACCTGTCTGGATGGGGTTAATAAAAGGTGAGGGGGATGGGGGAAGGACTCCTGTGGTTCAATAGGGAATGATTACCATCAGGTCTGACAGTGAGTGTTGGAAAGGCAAATGTAAATGTCTGGCATCAAAAGGAGGGGAGCGGCTGATTTTGCATTCCAGGAGCAGATATCCCTGGAACCATCAAGGGAGAAAAGCGAAATGAGAGACCCTGTCTGGGGTGGAAGTGACACTAGGGATGGAGGCAGAGGCAATGACAGAAGGAGCGGCTGGGGACTCTGGACTCGGGGAGGGAGAGGGGCTGTGTGCTGGCCGCCGGGAGGCCGGAGTGTGGGGTGTACCCTTTGGGTGTTTGATGATGCATGCAGGTGATTGTGATCATTGCAATGAAACAAAATACAATAGGATGAATATAAAGATAATGTTCACCCATGTGAACTAACACATAATTCACAATAAAAACGTAAAACAAAACAAGCAAAAATAAAAAAATAGCTGGAGAACAAGTTTCCAGACCCTTTCCCACCCAGGGACTTTGTGTCTTCTGCTATTCTAGGTGTCCCCCACACACACACACAGTGGCAGGTGTAGGGGCTTCATTAGACTAGTCTCTGTGCTCCTGCATACTTCATAGTAAGAATGAATAAAAGTCAGCCTTGTGCCAACACTGAAAGGAGGACAATGAAGAGTCATGTCACTCCCCACTCCTTGTCTTGTTCACAACAACTGCTGCTACCAACCGCTTTCTTCATCCCTTTGGGAAAGGTTTGTGCACAGACAAAAGCGTGTATGCTTTCGTCCTTTAAACACATGCATAAACACACAAGGTAGTCTGTACCGCACCTTTCTCTTTCCCACTTGAGACCTTAGAAACCTTTCCTACGGAGCAAACACAGACCTCCTCAGAAATGGATTTAGCCAAAGTTCACATTCAGAAGCACTTCTCCTGTCCTGTCTTTGCCAAGTGCTCTTGTGGGTGGCACACACACAAGACCTGCCATTACTGCAGGCCTAGGACCACTGGGAACTGGGGGTGCTGGGGCCTTGTGGCTCTTTCATGAACACCCAGTTTGCTGTATCTCTGTTCCTTACAACCTCCTAAGCAGCCCCTGAGCTCCCTGCCCACAGAGCACCTAGCATCAGTTGCTTGCAGAGCATTTGACCCTCCCAACACCTGGACTCTTAGCGGCCCTGGAAGGGAGTCACAGCTGTAAGCAGAAGACTCCCATCCCTTTCCTGCCAACAGACAAATGTTTCCAGCTTCCAGGTCCCTGCAAGAGCAAAGTACATCTTCCCAAGGCTCCCAGAATCATCCCAAGCCGTAAACATGGTACTTGTCTTGACTACACAAAAGGCATCAGGGAGCTGAAAAGAATTACTGCCGTGTGAAACTGCTGAACAAAACAAAAAATTATTTAAAATAATAATAATAAAATAAAGACCAGGCTTCAGGGTCAGAAAGAGACGAAAGAACCCAAGACTATGGCTCTTGGTCATCCCTCAGGTCTGAAATGGAATATATATCACCGTGGCTCAATTTTCTGCCAAGCAGTAGATAGGAGTATAGAGGGTAACAGTACCACTAGTGAAGTATGCATGCCGTGGACTGGCCAACCATTCAAGATCAGAAAGGACAGCACTGACCTAAGACCAACATCCAGAAGGATGGGGAGAGACAGGGGAATGGAGACAATAATCACAGGGAGGAAGTAAGATAAGTGAAGTCTCATGGAGGAACTGCAATGGAGATGGGAATGGAAGTGTATGATTTGATCTGCTCTGTAAATCTTCACTCAATCCACAATAAGGTTAATAAAAACTTAAAGCAAAAAAACGAGTTACCCCTAGAATGGTAAAGGAGGAAGACACTACATTCCTTACAAACAAGCTGCTGGCCAATGGTGTCTTTGACTGCATTTAATGGGCGGTGGTGGTGGTTGTTAAGTGCTGTCGAGTTTGTTCATAGCAACTCTGTATAGGGTTTCTAAGGAGCAGCTGGTGGATTTGAACTGTCGACCTTGTGGTTCGTAGTCTAGTGCTAATCCTACAGTGCCACACCAGGAACACAGTGATGAGTACCCCAGATCACATCCCTTTTGTCATAAGTCCTGGTATGGTGCTGTGGGTTAAAGCACTGGACTGCAAGGCTGGTTTGAACTACAAGGTCAGTGATCCAAGTTCACCAGCTGCTCCTTGGAAACGCTATACAGGGTCACTATGAGTCAGGACCTGACTCGACAGCACTTAACAACAACAACTAGTCAGAAAGGTGGCCATGGCAACAGAAAGACTTGTCCCTTCCTTTCTGACTTCCTTTTCTTTATACACTCAGCAAACATTTACCAAGCATCAAGTTAGGCAGGGAAGGAAACAGACCCGTGTCACACACACACACAAAGGCAGAGAAATCAAACATGCAGACAATAGCTGGACTTCCGGTCACAATGGCTGACTTAATCGAGACAGCTGTCCTACTGTCCTTGGCATCACTTCCCTATCAGACTCACAGGCTATCTGAGTGAAACGCTGGTTTTTCACATAACCAAGCTCGATGCAAAAATAATCAACAACAAACAAACCAACAGGTTCCCAAAGCTAAAAGTGAGAGCCAGCAAGGAAGCTGGGCAGGCCTGGGAGTTTAGAGGCCAGATGGCTATGCCTCAAGGTTGAGGCTGGGCTTGCCAGGTGAGGCAGTGCAGCCAGATTGCACCTACTTCAGAAGGTTTTCGGCTCCAGTTCTCATCCGCACAGCTTTCAGAATCTGCTGGTTCAAGGCAGCCCTCTGATTCTGCAGTTTGCTCCGGCCAGTTTGTGCAAGGGGATTACAACCCTAAGGGAAAATGAGACAAGTCCTGTTAGAGGTCAGCCACTTCAAAACAGATGACAATGTTTACCATAACAGAAAATGTTCAACTCAAAAACCCCCTCATCTGTTCTAAAAATAAGAGCAATGCCAATCTAGAAAATGTATAAAATATTGAGAAGAATATGAAAAAATGAAAATCAATATTCACAATCCTATAACTCCAATATACCCACTGTGAACAGGTCTCCTTTCCTTCTCCTCTGTTTGATATGCAACCAGTGGCAGCTCCACAATCAGATTCTCTAGAAGAACTCAAAGACAGCATAGAGCTGTCCCCACAACCTCGCCACATTCTGACTCACAGCATTCCTGTAGAACAGCTGAATTCCTCTTTAGAGTTTCAGAGACAAGAGATCTTTCAAAGAGCAGACAGCCTCATCTTTCTCCCAAAGAGCGGCGCTGTAGGATAAGCACTAGGCTGCAAGATCAGTTTGAACTGGTGGTTCAAATCCACGAGCCGCTCCTTTGAAACTCTATACAGGGTCGCTAAGAGTAAGAACTGACTTGACCAGCACTCATCAACAACACCGTGCGGTTAGCAGCCACGGTTAAGATTTATACAGCTGGTTCATAAGGCACAGGCCCACTTAGGAGGCTTCCTTACACTTTCTCTTTCTGCGAGGGGTCACCGAGCACATACTCTCCCCTCAGCAACAAAAATACATGTGTGTAATGTCTCTGTCCTGGTCAGTCAATTAGAGGATCAATGTCTAAGGTCTTTAATGGGGCAAAGGCAGAGTCTTGGCGTGGTACTGAAATAAGTACTGGACCACAAGGTCAGTTTGAACCGTAAGGTCGTGGTTCAAACTCAGCAGCCGCTCCTTAGAAACAACAAAATGCTATCATTAAAATCATATTTTGACTGTTGGTGTTAAATACCGTTGAGTTGGTCCCTACTGTATAGGGTTTCCAAGCAGCGATTGGTGAGCTAGCATTTACCATTTTCTTGTAGTTGGATATTTAGATTGTTTCCAAGTACTTGCTAATATGCATAATAATTTGGCACATGTTTGTGAACAGGAATCTTTTATAAATCTTGGTGTGGTTTTTTTTCCCTTAAAGGTATATTTCCAGGGCAGCATTATGGGGTCAAACCTTTTTGAGGTTGGCTTCGAGTGCACCAGCCCAATTATCTTCCAGAGAAGGAGGCACACAAACGTACCCACTGCGTTCTACCTGTCTTGTCTTACTGGTGTTAAGTCTGTTTTTTTTTTTTTAAATAAAAGCTTTAGGAAGATACGATTCACATTCCATTAAATTCACCTGTTCCAAGTGTACGGTCCACTAGGATTTAGTAGATTCATAAAGTTGCACAGCCATGATCACTTTCTGGTTTTAGAATATTTTCATCACTCCATAAAGAAACCATTCTCCACCAGGAGTTGACCATCCCCACAGCGCCCCCAGAACCACAGATCCACTTTCTGTCGACAGATTTGCCTACTCTGGACACTTCACATAAATGGAATCATACACTCATATGTGGATTTTGTGATGGGTTTCTTTCACCTAGCATATTTCCAAAGTTCATCCGTGCTATAGCGTGTACTAAGGAGCTCTGGTAGTGTAATGGTTACAAGTCGGGCTGCTAATCTCACAGTCAGCAGTTCGAAACCACCAGCGATTCCATGGGAGAAAGATGAGGCTTTCTGCCCCCGTGAAGATTTCCAGCTTCAGAAACACTGTGCAGGGTTGCTATGAGACAGAATGGACTCAACGGCACTTAACAGTCCTTGATGGCAGATGGCGTATTATGAGGCGATAGAATGAAATGACATACTAACATCTGCTATAGCATGGATCAACTTTGTTGTTGTTAAATCCAGTATACTAAGTGAGACAGTATACCACTGGAATCCTAGTATGGTACCGGAGGATAAACACTGAAGTTGGTGATTCAAACCCACCAGCCAGTCCTCAGAAACCCTACACAGGGTTGTTATGAGTTGGAACCGACTCAACGACACTTAACAACAACGTTAATATGCCAAGAACAACAAACCACATTTTGCTTATCAAGTCATCAGTGAATGGACGTCTGGCATATTTCATCTTTAGGCTATTATGACTAATGCTGCTATAATAGTGTGTGTGGACAGACATATGTTTCCATTTCTGCTAGGTCTGTACCTAGGAGTGGAATTGCATGGTGGTGCCGTAGGATAAACACTGCACTGCTAACAACCAGGTCAGTAGTTCAAGCCCACCAGTCGCTTCATTCGAGAAAGATGAGGGGGTTAATATGAGTCGGAATCAACCCAACAGCAATGGGCTTAGTTTGGTTTTCGAATGGTTAATTCTGCGAGGCACTGGTGGCACAATGGTTAAGTGCTTAGTGAGTCGAATCCACCAGGAGCTCTATGGGAGAAAAGACCTGGGATGAATGCTCCTATGAAGGTTAAACAAACAAACCTACAGCCTTGCATCAACTCGATTCTAATTCACCCTTATATGGTAGAGGAGAACCACTCCACAGGGTATCCAGGGCTGGTAATCTTTGGGGGCGCAGACTGTCTTATCTTTGTCCTGCACAGTGGCTGGTGGGTTCACATCACCGACCTCTCAGTGATGCTTAACCCACTGCACAATAGGGTTCCCGCAGTCTAGGAAACCCTATGGAGCAGATCTATACTGTTCTACAGGGTCATTATGAATCAGAACCGACTCAACAGCACACCAACACCAACAACTCTATGAGGGAACATCAAAAAGTTTGTGGAAAATGCCATTATTACTATTAAGTTTTATTTGCTTATTTTATTGTGAATTGAATGAAGGTCTACAGACAAGATCCTAAGATTACATTCAACAAATTACGTACTTGGTTTCATCTCAGTGGCTGCAACCCCCTCCCTGCAACAAGTTACCCAGCTTCCTCCCTGTGCTTCCTTATTTCCATTCCACCCACCTGCCCAGTCCTTCTCAACTTTGTCCTTAGGTAAATGTTGCCCTTTTGACTTTGAATGATTGGCTATTTCATCATTCATAGTGAGCATATCTTACTAGTGTTGCTGTCCCCTCTGTACACCTATCTGCTGTTTGACTGAAAGGTGGAACAAGTTGAGTTCCTTTCCAGACCTTTCCAGTGGTTGAGGGCCATAGTCTCAGGCTCTTACAGTCTCTTTCTGACCAGTAAACACAGTCTTTTTTTAAAAAAATAATAATTTTGGGTTTTGTCCCACATTTCTGTTGCTCTATCCAGGCACCATCTCGTTCTTCTGGTCTGAGAGTCATGGAGACTGATGTTCACATGTGCCTTAGTCCACTGGACTAATTGATTCCAACCTTCTTCAATTCTTATCACTCTTCTTTCTCCTGCACACGGTGAGACCAATAGCTGCACCTGAGATGACCACTCATGAGCTTTTAAGATCCCAGATACTATTCACCAAAGTAAGATATAGAACATTGTCTTTGCGGACTGTGTTATGCCAGTTGACCATGGTGTCCCCTCAGACTATGGTCCTGAGCCCAAGATCCAACAACTTATTGCCTTAAGATGTTTGATGGTATCTAAGAAGTTTTCATCATTTTGCCTGCTGTATGCTCCACCACATTTATAGTTGTGTTTGTAGGAAAGGTAAATGCCTATGTACTAATACTCTCTTTCAATTCTTTCAAACTCACTTATTTGTGGTGTATGTATACACATACATACACACACACACACACACACACCCCACTCTTCTTCCCATACCCATTCAATCTGTGTCTCTGTCTACATGTCTACCTGCAGCACATTGTTGTTCCAAGGGTGTGTACACATCACTATTTACTTCTATTCCCTTTAGCCTTGGCGCACCTCCCTGTATCGTCACCTGTCTTCATTCTTCTGCGAACCTTCCTCTTCTTGTTTATAGTTATTCTTGTTTAGTGTCCTCCCCGTCACCCGAGTTAACCCATGTCTACCCTTTAGCCAGTAATCACTGTCCTTTCCTTCCCACCCCTGATAACCATCAAAGAATGTTTCTTTAATAGTAAAGCCTTCTCTTGAGTTTTTACGACAGTGGTCTCATGCAATAGTTGTTCTTTTGTGATTAACTTATTTCCCTCAGCGTAATGCCCTTTGGTTTCATTCATGTTAGAAGGCAGTTTGTAGATTCATTGTTATTCTTCAGTTTTGTGTATGTACCAAAGTTTACTTCTTCTGTTGATGGACATTTAGGCTGGCCCATCTTTTTGCCTCTTTGAACAGTGCTGTGATGAACACTGATATTGCATGTATCTACTCACGTCCTGGCTCTAATTTCTTGTGGGATCTATACCAAGTAGAAGGAATGCTGGGTCATAAGGTATTTTTGTTTCCAACTTTCTGAGGAAGCACCATAATGTTTTCCAGAAGGTTAAACCATTTTACAGTTCCACCAGCAATACAGGAGGGCCCCAGTCTCTTGCCAGCATCAGTTATTTTCTGTTTTTTTGAACTTTGCTATTAATGCTGGGATGAGATATCTCATTGTTTTGATTTGCATCTCTCTAAGGAGCTCTGGTAGCGTAGTGGTTACGAATCGGGCTGCGAACCTTAAGGTCAGCGGTTCGAAACTACCAGCCGCTCCGCGGGAGAAAGATGAGGCTTTCTACTCCCGTAAAGATTTACACCCTCGGAAACCCTGTACAGGGTCGCTATGGGTCGGAACCGACTCGATGGCACTTAACAACAACAACAAAATGGCTAATGATCGTGAACATTTCTTCATATGTTTGTTGGCTGCCTGAATGTCTTCCTTGGTGAAATGTTTTTTGGAAAATTCCATTATCTTTTCATTCTATTTTTTCCACAAATTTTTTGAAGGCCTCTTGTACTGCTAACCTTTTGAAGAACTACTGGACTATTTTCTGCACTACTTTACATTCTCACCAGGATTGTATTAAAAAATAAACCTCCCTGCCTTTCTCGGATGGCGGCTGTTTATGCTGGACGTGTGGCCAGAGACGGGAAAGGATCACATGGAACCTCGGCAACCTAAGACAGAGCCATTGCCATGCTGCAATGAGTTTCGATGACGGGTAAGACTGAGGAATTCGCACTGACTGCCTAAGACAGGCAGCGTCCCTTAAACAAACAATAAATAAGGGGGGAATCTGATGCAGACCGTGCAGACCCGGTCAGGAGGTCAAGACCCTGTGGGCCCAAGCGTTGTTGATCGTCCAAACCATAGGCTCTGAGGATCAGACTTTAGCTACCTAGTAGACATAGCAAACTGTCCCTCATCTAATTATTCAGTAATGCTTGTTAGTAATCTCATACATGAGCCCTGGATATCCACAGACAAATGTAAAAACCTTCCCTAAAAGCCGAGACTGTAAATTCCAAAAAGGCAAGTTCCCCCCCACCCACCCCCAAAAAAAGCTAAAGAGGATAGAGAGAAACACTGTTAACTGATGATATATGGAGGGGATAATAATCAATGTAATGAAACAAGCTATATGAATGGTTGAATGTGAAGCTGATGATGTGCCCTATAAACTTTCACTCAATCCAAAATAAAAACATTTAATAAAAAAAAAAATAAATAAATAAACCTACTGCCTTCTGGTTGATTCCAACTCAGCAACTCTGTAAGAGAGTACAACTGCTCTACTTAGGATTTCTAAGACTGTAAGTCTTTACAGACACAGACTGTCTCATCTTTCTCCCAGGGAGTAGCTGGTGGGTCCAGACCACTGACCTTGCCATTTTCCACATCCTCACCAATGCATGTTATTTTTTATTATCACCATCCTGGTGGTGTGACATAGGATTTCCCTGTAGGTTCATTTCTATTTCTCTGATAGGTAATGAGGTTGAGCATCTTTTCATGGGTTTCTTAGATAATTTCACACAGATTTAATCCTGTTGTTGTTAAGTGTCATCGAGTCAGTTCCGACTTACAGTGTCCCCTCTTAAAGGGTTTCTGAGGAGCGGCTGATGGGTTCGAACTGCCAGCCTTAGCAACCCAGTGTTTACCTTACAGTGCCACACCAGGACTCCATTTAATCCTAATAATCCTAAAATGATCTTCTTTGGGAAAACACCTACTCAAATACTCTTTTTAATTGGATTATCTTTATTTATTTATTTTGGATTATCTTTTTATTGTCAAGTTTCATTCTTTATAAATTGGCTAAGTATAAAGTGGCAGGGGCTTCAAAAAGCTCATGGAAAAATTCCATTATCTTTTCATTCCACTTTTCCACAAACTCTTTCAAGTCTCCTTATAGGCATTCCATCCTTTGATTTGCTTATTTTCAGTAGTGAACATTTTCTTCATCTATCACTTGAATTTCTTCCTCAGTCAGTTGTGTGATTTCAACACCACTGTTTCCTGGGGTATTTGGATGACGATATTTCATTCTGGAAAGTTTATTATCAGAATCAATGTTTCTTTTTCATCTCCTGGTGTTCTTCCCGCCCTAGGACAGGTAGAGGTCCTGGGATCTGAGCCAGGGCTACATTCCTATTCTAAGCTTATCTGTGCTTGCTGCCCACTGATGGGCTGTGGTAGCTCCCTGGGAGTGGTCAGGTGGATGGTATTACGTGAAAAGACTGCCCTGTCTCCAACTACGTCACTGCCATCTCAACTCAGTGCACACCCTGCCTCCCTCCTACCTGCCCCCCTCACCCAAGTCATGCATCACCTCAGTCCTGGGGAGGGAGAAGTACGTTATCTCTACAACTCCAACCTTCTCAGTTCCCCGGTAACAGTGGCCTTTGGACAAGTGAGTAAGAGGCGAGTCACATTCCTCCTTCCAAAGATTCCTCATTCTCTCTACAAGTAGATAACCACCACCTGTCTCCCACACAGCCCCCACCTAATGAATAGCCCGTCTCACAATCCCAAATTCAAATTACACATCTATTTATAATTTGAACTGCAGTGGGTCTTAAAGTTACTATCTTTTAAAGCAGTAAAGGATCCCTGATTTAAAAAACAACAACTATGTTTAATATGTCGTTCTTAAGTGCCATCAAGTCGGTTCCAACTCATAGCAACCCTGTATGGGGGTTCCAAAGAGCAGATGATGAGTATGAACTGCCGACCTTGTGGTTTAAACCAATCTTGCAGTCCAGTGCTTTATCCCACAGTGCCATACCAGGACTCCATGTTTAATACATGCACGTCAAAGTTGGACAATGACTAAGAAGACTGTAGAATACTTGATGCATTTGAGTTATAGTGTTAGAGAAGAATATTGAAAGTACCATGGGCTGCCAGAAGAACAAACAAATCCATATTCGAAGATGTACAACCAGAATGCTCCTTAGAAACCAAGATGGCCAGATTTCGTCTTTTACACTTGGGACATATTACCAGTCCCTGGAGATGGACAATGCTTGGTAAAGTGGAGGGTCAGCGAAAAAGAAAGAACCCCCCCACCCCATGAGATGTACTGGCACAGCAGCAGTACCAGTGAGCTCTAGCATAGCAGCGATTGGGAGGATGGTACAGGGACACGGCAGTGTTACGTTCTGTTGTACACAGAGTTGCTATGGGTCAGAACCAACTTGACAGTACTTAACAGCAACAACGTGTTTAAGACTGTGTGAAGATAAAGATACCAAGAAACAATGAGTCCAAAGGCTAATGGACAACATGAAGCCCAGCCTCCACGGCTCTGAGACCAGAAGACACAGTGGTGCTTAGTTAGCTACCAAGTGGACAGCTCTGGAAGGGATCACAATATGAAGTCCTCACAATATGGATGTTGTTGTTGTTATGTGCCGTGGAGTCAGTTTCGACTCATAGTAACCCTATACAGGGTTTCCGAGGCTATAAATCTTTCCGGGATCAGAAAGCCTCATCTTTCTCCTGCAGAACAGCTGGTAGTTTCAAACTGCTGACCTTGAGATTCACAGCCTACGTAACTACTACGCTACCAGAGCTCCTTCACAATATGGACAGAGTGAGAAAAAACGTGGAACAAAACTTAAAATCATCAAAAAGACCAAGTTTACCACTGGTCTGAGTGAGACTGGTGGGACCCCCAAAACTTTGGTCCTTAGACATCCTTCAAACCTGAAACTGAAGTCACCTCCATGGCTTGACTTTAACCAAACTGGATAAACACTGCACTGGCAGCCCCCAAACTGGCAGTTCAAACCCACCCGCCTCTCTCAGCAACCCTATAGAGGGTTGCTATGAGTCAGAACCGATTCAACAGCACACAACAACAACAACATGAGGTGGACAGTAACACCAGGGAGGTATACACTCATCAGAACAATTAACCATACCAGATCAAAGTGGGCAGCATTCGTCCAGGGATAAGAGAAGGACCACAAAGCCGGTTTGAACTACAACATTGGTGGTTCAAACTACCAGTCACTCCTCGGAAACCCTATCCTGAGTCGCTATGGGTCAGAACCGACTCGACAGCACTTAACAATAAAAGCTCACAATAGACCAAAAGGGATTGGAAATAGGGTGAAGGGAAAAGGTAAATCACAGCGAGGAAGTGGGAAGAGTGATGTTACATTGTAGAGGTGGTTATGTGTCTTGTCACAAAACAGAAATGTGTATGAATTGTTGAATGGAAAACCAATTTTCTCAATAAACTTTTACCCAAATCACAATTTTACAAAGACATGTTGTTGTCATTGTTAAGTGCTGTCAAGTCAGTTCTGACTCATAGTTACCCTGTACAGGCTTTCTGAGGAGCAGCTGGTGGGTTTGAACTGCGGACTTTGTGCTTCGTGGTACTATTAAAGAGAGAAAGTAACTGTCAACCTCTGCGTTTCACTTCCTAAAGAACTAGGAAGGTATAGCTCCGTTTGACTCTAAATTACATGGTTCACCAATGCTGTGTTTTACTGTATAGAGAAGTTTTAATGGCAAATGCTTTTCATGTACCTGCTCAGAGTTAAGATAAACAACCATTCCAGCTTACTTGCTGCTAAGAATGTTTCCCGGCTCCTAGGTTTTACCCAACTTCTGGCTGGCTGGGAATCGCTACGCCCTAACCAGCCCACAGATGTGGGGTCAGGTTTCTAGATAAGGCATAGGAATGCTCAGGATTAGATTTGACTAAGTAATTGGACCCAAAAGTACATTAGTTCTTACTGACAGGGAGGAATGCTGGGCCCCACTGGAAACACCAGAAACACCCAATGGGCTGTCTGAAACTTTCCCTGAGTCCTAAGAGATGAATCTGGCCACCTGGCCTGCCAGAAAGTTCCCCCGGCATCCCCAGAGACCATCAGCCACACACAGGTTTCTGCCAGGGGACCCATAATGCTGACCCACTCCATAGTTCTCCCTTGTTTCTTCTAACCACTGCCAGACTAGGACTCCAAGGCTATAAATGTTTATGGGAGCAGAAAGCCTCATGCTTCTTCCACGGAACAGTTGGTAGGTTTGAACTGCCAGCTGGTGGTTAGCAGTTCCCAGCCCTGAACAAGGGAACAAGGACTTAACCCTGAACTAAGGAGTTCTGGTAGCGTTGTGAGTTCAGTGCTGGGCTGGTAACCTCAAAGTTGGTAGCGCAAACCCATCAATAGCTCTGTGGGAAAAGACGTGTCTGTCTGCTCCCGTAAAGATTTAGCCTTAGAAACCTTATATAGGGTGGAGCTCTGGTAGCATAGAGGTTACAAATCAGCCTGTTAAACTCACGTCATCCGATTGAAATTACCAGCAGTTCTGCGGGAGAAAGATGAAGCTTTCTGTTCCTGTAAAGATTTACAGCCTCAGAAACCCAATACAGGGTTGCTATGAGTCAGACCCAACTGCACGACACATAACCACCTCCATCACCATGAGTCAGAATCTACTCGATGGCAGACTTTGGTTGGGATTAACCCTGAACAAACAGTTCCCAGACCAGTCCCTACAACTCAGTGGCAGAGATGTGGCAGGGATGTAGAGACTGATACAAAACCAGAGGGGTTGCACCCAGGAACCAGGGCAGCTCCATTCTTGCCTGCTTGGCCTGGGGTCCTGTCCACAAGACCAGCCCTAAAGTGAATCTGATTGGTTCCTTACCAGACTGAGATTCAGGTTATTTCCGTATCTGCCTGGAATCATGATGGTCTAACAGTCAATGCCCAAGAAAAGCAAGAACGGGGTGAAGCGTCAGCTCATCATCAGCTAAGAGGGCATCGTCCATGTGAGCCCCCATGTAGCTCAGATACCACAAGTCAGAGGCTTAGAGGTAGGATCCCAGAGCCCCCTGAGATGACCTAAGGGTCAGCCTGAGCAATGAGAATGTGTAGAACTGCTGAGAAAACACAGCTGTTGCCCCCCTACACACTCCCCAACATCCCTCCAGGCTGAGGGCTGCCCAGCTTCGCTCCACCATCCTTTGGGCAACAATGACCTGCGTCCCACTCCCCCACCTCACAGGCCACGGCAGCCAGGAATGGTGAGTAGTGTATGTTCCTCCACTCCCTTCTGACTCATGCCCAGCCAGTTAGAAAATCAAAGGTCCCTGGTCCCAGGGATTGGTTCAGGGATGAGCACCAGATACATGAACATGGGCAAGAAGCCTTGATCTTCCCCCCACTGGCCTTGAACCTGGCAGATTTGAGGCTTAGCAACTGCAGTCACATACCCATCAGCAGGAGAGGGTTTCCCTGCAAATGAAGACAACCTGCAGGAAGCCAGAGCTAAGAAACTAAGTCTCGGTAACATCATCTGAGCCCTAGATTGTGCCGGGTCTAAAGATATTCCTCTGGACTTCTTGCTTTATTATAGGAACCAATGGCTATTTTTGCCTAAGCCACTTTTTTTTTTTTTTAATGAGGTCTAATTTCCATATTAAAAAAAATACTTATCATAAATTGCTGTTGGGTTGTAAAACGGTGCTGGTGGTGGTGTGCCGTGGAGTCCTTCTGACTCATAGCAACCCTGCATACGGTTGCTGAGGCTGTGAATCTTTATGGAAGCAGAAAGCCTCATCTTTCTCCTGAGGAACGGCTGGTAGTTTTGAACTGTTGACCTTGAGGTTAGCAGCTTGACTGGTAACCACTAAACTACTGCTATGGAAAATAGTTTGGCAGTTCCTTAAAAGGTTAAGCATACAATTACAAAAAGAGGGCTTCAAAAATTCAGGAAAAAATCCATTATCTTTTAATACCATTTTTCCACCAACGTTTTGATGCCCCCTTCATACGAGCCAGCAATTCCTCTCCTTGGTGCCCAGATTTGGAAGCACGGTTGAAAGCAGATATTTATTTTCACTTCAGCATTATTCACAATAGCCAAAAGGTAAAAACAACCTTATGTCTATCAACTGATAAACAGGTAAACAAAATGTAGTGTGTGCATACAATGGGCTATTATTCAGCCATAAAGTGAAAGGAAGTTCTCATGCATGCTACAATATGGATGAACCTTGCAAACATTGTTATGTGGGCAAACATTGTTATGTGGACTGAAATAAGTCAGACGCAAAATATCGTACTTATAGGAGACATCTGTTGTTGTTGTTGTTATTAAGTGCCATCGAGTCAGTTCCGATCCATAGTGACCCTGTATAAGGTTTCCGAGGAGCAGGTTGTGAGCTTGAGCCGCCAACCTTGCAGTTTAAACCAACTTTGCAGTTCAGCGCATTCACCCACAGTGCCACACCAGGACTCCATAGGTGATGTCTAACCTAGGAAAAGGAGCTCTGGTAGTATAGTGGTTACGAATCAGGCTGCTAATCTCAAGGTCAGCAGTTCCAAACTACCAGTGGTACCGCAGAGAAAGATGAGGCTTTCTGCTCCCATAAAGAAATACAGCCTCGCAAACCCTATGCAGGGTCGCTATGGGTCAGAATCGACTCGAAGGCACTTAACACCAACAACCACAACCTAGGCAAATGCAGAGGCCAACATTTATTAGTGATCATCGGGACAGAAGTAATGATTACAAGTTGCGTGTCTTAAGGAGTACTTTGTTTCTGAGACGAAGAATAAAAAATAATTTGGAAGTGGTGGTGGTTGTACAACTGAATGAATGTAACTAACGTCACTGCATTATACATAAATGGTTGAAATAGCAAATGTTAGGTATATTTTACCACAAGACAGTTTGTGTTAAATTTAAGAAACAAACACCACAGACTTAAGGGATTTGGCACCTTGCAAGAGAGGTCTGGCAATCTGCCTTCTGAAAGGTCACAGCCTGGGGTGCACCTCTGAGTATGAGGTGGCCCTGAGTCAGAATGGTAAATCAGTGGCAACCAGTAACACAGTAATATGCATGCAATTACCACACCAATCAAAAGACAGCATTTCCATCACCTGCAGGCAGCCCACGCGCCCAATCCCATCACCATAGATTGTTGCCTTTTCTAGAATTCCACATACATGGAACCATGAAGTGTGCACTCTTGCATCTATCTGGCTTGGTTTTGCTCAAGATCATGTTTGGGGATCCATCCATGTGCCCGAATGGATCAGTAATTTCTGTTTCTTTTTATTGCTGAGTAGAATTCCATTGTAGGGATGTACAACCGTGTGTTTGTTTACCTGCCAAGCCCTTTTTAGATTGGGTTTTCTGGCACCTGCAGCTGACTAAAGTCCTAACCTGATTAAGTTCACTTAAGTGAGAACACACAAGCACAGCCTTATTGCAGACTCAAAATCATTCAGCTGCGAAGCAAGGCTTGAAAGGCAGCAACCAGGCAAAAATCAGAGACACTTAATTTAAAAGAAAAGAGAGGAGGGTGCTCGACCCATTCCTGCAGAGAGAGACAATGGAAAGGTGAAAGGTCAGGCCATCTGGAAGGCAGGGACTGAGGGACTGAAGCTGTCTTTGCTCCTCCACTGGGGCCCAGCTCTGGGAACCAGTTGGGGCCCTTTTTCCACACAGCCATAGATAAAGGCCACACAAGTAGATGTGTCTCCAGCAAATGTAGGGCACAGTGCAAGCTTGGGATTCAAGGTCAGGAGTAAGACTGAGGGGGTGACAATGCAGGATTGGGGCAGCTCCTAGCCAGAGAGTCCTTCACATGGGGTCTGGAAGGGCAAATGCTTTCAGGTGCTTCTCCAGTTTCAGGAGCCTTGGTAGTGCAGTGGGTTACACAGATTTGCTAGCTTCAAGGTCAGCAGTTTGAATCTACCAGTCGCTCCATGGGAGAAAGATGAGGCTTTCGACTCCCATAAAGATTTGTAGCCTCAGAAAACATATACAGGGTCGCTATGAGTTGGAACCGACTCGGTGGCACATCACCTATTTTCTCTGTCTTTCTTACTTACCCTTTCCTAGTCACAATCACCCCCCTCAACCACCGAACTCTGGAAAACAGGTTTATGAGTTAGCCGAAGCTGCCATACAAATCTATATGTCTAATACCTAGTTTAACTTTTCACCAAGCCAGCAGGTTGGATGGGCAGAATCTAGCTATTCAATGCCATAAAAACAGCACAAGGAATTTGGTGCTTGTAAAACATGCCTCCTCTCTGCCCTTCTATGATCTCTGCCAGATACCAGGATTAGAAGTTGAGATTCCAACATCTCAGTTCATTCCTGTGGAGAGGGAGCCGAGATACGAATCAACACTTAGCCATAATCTTAAACTATCCCTTCAGTCAGTTCTATAAATCTTTATAAACATTTGAATGTGGTGTGGTGCTGTAGAATCATCACTGGACTGCAAGCCACAAGGTCGGCAGTTCAAATCCACCAGTTGCTCCTCAGAAACTCTATACAGGGTTGCTATGAGTCTGAATCGACTTGAAGGCACTTAGCAACAACATGGTTGCTTTTCAACTTGCTGGGGGGGAAAAGCTTTTACTATACCTCCAGTCTGTAAAACCTCACGGTCACAAAAATTTCTATACATTTTAAAGTATCTCCAGACCCAACCAATGATTTATTTCTTTCAGCTGTTAGGATGTACTTGCCAGTCGTTAACAGGACACCTGGTGTGGCACTGTAGGATCAGACTGGACTACAAACCACAAGGTTGACAGTTCAAACCCACCAGCTGCTCCTCAGAAACCCAATACAGGCTCAGTATGAGTTGGAACTGACTCAATGGCACTTAGCAACAACATGTATGGAGTGTGTATGTGTGTCTCTTAATTGACACCTGTCTGTAGTGCCTTTTTTTTTTTTTTTTTTAGCAACACGTTAATTTTCTAATACATATACTGAAGAGAAAGAACCTACCTCTGAAGTTGATCCTACCCTTTTCTCTTCTAAAAAGGAAGCCAAATGTGGCCACAGAGGTCTCGAGAGGAGGGTGGAACTACCGGCTAACGGGAAGAGAGGACATATGCACAGGAGCGCCCACACTTGCAAATGATACCCATGTGACCTGGACCAGATGACTGGATGATCGGAGCTCAACCAGGAAAGGAAAGAAGATGGGGAAAAAAATAAAATAAAAAATAAGAGTGAGCTAATACAGTCTGATGAACTTGACCTATACCTATGGAGTAGCCACTCAAAAGAGGGAACAAATCCCCACAGCAAGAAACATTCACACACCCCTACACACACAGAGTGGACGGAGAAGGGCAGCTTGGACATTGGATACTCAAATTGGGAGGGGGGGACTACAAAGGCAAGAAGTGACTGGCTTACAAGCTTTCAAGAGGGAACCTGGTGCTAGGGAGCATGGCGGAAGGCAGAATTTCTCTCCAGAAGGTACTATTCAATCTGTCTGGGCGGAACTGATGAAAGGAGATACAGATGGGTAACTCGTGATACTGTAGTGAATAATGCTTATCAGGACGGATTATGAGGGTTGGAAATGCAAAGGTAGAAGTTTTGTAACAAGGAAGGGAGTGATTTATTCTCCAGGATAGGAGTGGAGACCTCGGGGACCATCAACGGAGAAGAGCCGAGAGCGGGATCCTACCCAGAGAAAGAGAGATAGATGCCTGAGTTGGAGGCAGAGATGATGACGCAAAGTGATGAAGCAACTGGGGTCTTTGGACCCAGAGAGGGAAAGGGACTGTGGGCTGAAAATTAGGGGGAGGAGGGGGAAGTGTAGGGGGCAGATTTCTGGGATATACCCTTTGGGTGGTTGATGATGCATGGAGGGGATTGGAAACATGGCAATGAGATGATATAAGATGGAATGAATGTAAAATTAAAGTTTCCCCATGTAAAATACCATATAATTCACAATAAAACAATTAAAAAAAAAAAAAAAAAAGGAAGCCAAAGCTTGGTATTTTCTAAGGGCATCTGGTCATAGTGAACTCATCATGGGACTGACTGGAAGGTCCACTGAAAGACTTGCAGCTTTCACCCATGTTTCTCTCTCCCTACTACTGCAGGCAGGAGACACCTTGGTTGTAGATGGTATTGCTGTTCACTCTAGCACAGAGCCCTCTGGCTGAGTCACACCCAGGATTCCATAGCACTATGCCCACCTCCAGTGCAGCCTCTGGTCATAAGACTGCTATCAGGGCTGAAGGAGGAAGTGGTGAGCAGGCTAAGCTGATGCCCAGCCGCATCAGGTGGTGTCTTGGGACCAGTCCAAATAGCCCCAGGAAACAAGGGACATTTACAATGTTACAGCTCATCACTTTGGCTCTCCTGAGTCACCCTGAACATTCAGTTTCTGTCAGGGAACCTCTCCAGGTCAGGATCTGGCTTCCCACAATGCTGAGAGGTGTCTGTCAGGCAAACCCTCTGGGCTGCTGGGGAAACCCTAACCAAGGTCATGTTCAGTCTGGGTCCAGCCTGGCCTTTAGGACTCAGATCATGGTAGGGTGCAGGGAAGGACAGTATCGCTAAGTTTCACCTTCCCCCTCAAAAATGAAGGCTTGAAGAAGCTGGGTCCAAACAGAAGGAACAACACATTACTTGTAAAGCTGAAGTTGATGAGTCCACACAATGCTCTGAGGACTCAGCAGCTCAACAGACTTACACTTACACACACACACACACACATTTAAAGGGTGCTCATAAATGATGCACCAAGCTGTTAACATGAAATTATTATTGTGGTTAAGTGCTGAGTCAGTTACAACTCATAGCGACCTTGTACAGGGTTTCCAAGAAGGGGCTGGTGGGTTTGAAATGCCGACCTTGTGGTTAGCAGTCCAGTGTTTATCCTACAGCACCACACCAGGACTCCAACATAAAATTTGTTGTTGTTAATTGCCGTTAAGTCAGTTCTGACTCATAGAGACCATGTATAGGGTTTCCAAGGAGCGGCTGGTGAGTTTGAACCACCGACCTAGCAGTGCAAACCGCATTGCAGTCCAGTGCTTATTCTACAGAACCACACCAGGACTTCACTATAATGAATGGGGTAAGCACTGGACTGAGAATCACGGAATTGGTGGTTACAGCTCACCAGCTGCTCTGCAAAAGAAGATGAGGCTTTCTGCTCTCACTAAAGATTTAAAGACTTGGAAACCCTATACAGAGTCACTATGAGTTGGAACCAACTCGACAGCACATAACCAACCAACCATTCATAGAGTTTCCAAGGCTGTAAATCTTGATGGGAGCAGAAAGCCTCATCTTTCTCCTGCAGAATGGCTGGTAGATTCGAACTGCTGACCTTTCGGTTAGCAGCCCAATGCGTATCCCACTACACTACCAGGGTTCCTACACAAGGACCTTCGTTGTTGTTGTTAAGTGCTGTCGAGTTGGTTCTGACTCATAGTGACCCTGCATAGGGTTTCTGAGAAGCAGCTGGTAATCTTGAACCGCCTACCTTGTGATTTAAACTGACTTTGCAGTGTAAACACGTTAACCCACAGCGCCACACCAGAACCTTAGGAGTGAGTTCATTAAATGTTTGACCAAATATATCAGGCTAATTTTTAAGTTGATAATTTTGAATGACCCGTGAATGTTATAAATTTTGGCCCCCCCAAAAAAAAAAAAGGTTCCCCACCCCTGACATACAGGGTCGCTATGAGTCAGAACCAAATTGAAGGCACTTAATAACAAAATGAATGGAAGAAACCCTGTGGATAGCGTGAGTGTTAAGGCTGTTAACCACAAGACTGGTGGTTTGAACCCATCACCTGGAGAAAGATGAGGCTGTAGACTCCCGTAAAGACTTACAGAAACCCTACATAGATGTGTGTAAGTTGGAATCAACTTCATGCAGTGGTGTGTTTAAATGGAAGGGGATGGTACAGAACGAGGCAGGTTTCCTTCTCTTCCATACAGGGTTGCTAGGACTCAAAACCAACCCAGGGTACCTAGTAACAACACGATGAATGTTGTAGAGAAGAAACTAGGAGGAGCTTCTGGGTTTACAAATAAAAAGGATTCTCCTTCCTTCTCTGTTGGAGTCCTTAAGGCAGCCCAGAATAAACAGGGACTATAAACCAGGACACAATGAACCCTGGGGCCCTGTCCAGCCTCCAGTTTCCGTGAACAAGAAACAACTTCTACTGTTATTGAGCAAAGACAATGGAGCTAAATTCATTTTGGGTCATTAGTGTTCCCAGAGGATGAGACAGAGATAAGAAATCACAATGCTGGACTTTGTACTACCTCTCTTCTTTCTCTTGGTGCAGAGATCTAGTATTCAAAGTACTCCCAACAGCCCTGGGGAAAGTCTTTTTTCTTCAGCTGGTTATTTTTTTGGCCCAAAGAGTAGGTCCTTTATGGGTTTCCAAATCAGAGTAGGGACCTGCTATCAGGATGCAGCGCCCTGCGGAAGCCTGCATTTTTCCCAGTTTCACTATTGGCCGGACAGACACACATTCTTCCAAGGCTTTTACTAAAATGAGCATAAACATCTGTTTGGCAAAAAGAAGTTGCAATTCCACGAATCATCATTTTAGGATTCATCTTAAATGGCTGGCCCTTTCTTTGTGCATATCTCATGTAATGAGGACAAAAGTGTAAACAGCGAGAAAAGGGAGAGAGGGAGACACAATAATGTTATAGATCAGGGATCATTTGTCCATTTCAGAGTGATCCTATCCTAACCCGTGCTGTCTGCCAGGCCCCTAGGTGGACAGTCTTCGCCTTACCTGGGCTGAGTTGTGCCCTCAGGCCCTGTAGAGCTAAGCCCCATACTAAAAACAAAACAAACAGACAACCTTCCCCAAGGCAATCGGGTCTATTCCGACTTGTAGTGACCCTGTATAGGGTTTCCACACCTGTAAATCATTACAGTAGCAGACAGCCTCGTCTTTCTACTGTGAAGTGGCAGGTGAGTTTAAATTGCTGACCCTGTGGTTAGCAGTCCCATGCCTAACCCACAGTATCTGTTGTTGTTAAGTACCGTGGAGTCGTCTCCGACTCATAGTGACCCTGAACAGGGTTTCCGAGGCTGTATATCTTTACGGGAACAGAAAGCCTCATCTTTCTCCCGCGGAATGGCTGGTAGTTTTGAACTGCTGACCTTAAGGTTAGCAGCCCGATTCATAACCACTATGCTACCAGAGCTCCTTACAACCCCCAAAAGACTGATTTACCAGGGCACCTGCCTCTCTCAATGGCTATCTTATATTTTCAGGATCCAGGCCTTGGATCCTGAAACCTAAGGCCAGTTAGTGCTGTTTGGATAATAAGCCTGTTTGCTCTCCACGCTAAACCTTCAAAAAAGCTTTTCAAGTATGGCCTGAGCTATGGCGTGGCATGGTATGATAGGTTAACAGTTCAAACCCACGAGCCGCTCCTCGGAAACTACACAGGGTTGGAACCAACTCAACAGCATTTAACAACACCCCAATAAAATCCATACTCTCATACTATTCAGCAACCCAGGAAATGAGGCCAGCCACAGAAACCTTACTGTTGTTGTTGTTAAACACCATCGAGTCGATTCTGACCCATAGCGACCCTGTGTAGGGTTTCCAAGGAGCAGCTGGTGAGCTTGAACCACGGACCTTGCAGTTCAAACGACTTTGCAGCCTGATGCATTTGCCCATAGCGCCACACCAGGACTCCAGAAACCTTACTAGTTAGGACCAAAAATGTCCTAGAACCTGACAGAGGGCAGGCACAAAGCTGCTACTCAGTAAATGCTTTGGGAATGAATGGAATAGAATGGCATTTAAAGAGAGAAAGGGAAGAAGTGTAACAAAGTGGGCAGGAAGACAGAGAAGTCTGGCTTGAGTAGAAATTAGTTCTGTACACAGAACTAAAATCTTCAAATAAAGCAAAGACAGGTGAGGGGAGCCCGATTTGGGGCCAAGTCACATAAGATTCAGACTCCTTGGGTATCCTTACTGTCGTCCTTTCTCCTACTGCCCCTGCTTAGCTCCTAAACCCACCCCAGGCAACAGTGGTTTCCAACTGTCACCTGGAATCGCTCCACAGTCTTCCTCTTTCTCCCCTGAATCTTCACAGCCCCAACAACTTTACCTTCATAAGGTTCAAGACGTTGTCATTTTAAAGCAAGGCAGACCTTCACTTCCTTACCCAATGCTCTGCAATGTCTATCTTCTCGCCTTCCTTTCTTTCCACACTGATTTCTGCTCCTAACTCTCCACTGACAAGCCCCTAAAGAATTAAATCCAGTCCTGCACAATGCTCTTCTGACTTGTCCACCGCACGTCATCACTTAAAAGACTCTCTTCTTAGCTTCCTGGACTCCTTACCTTCCTCTTGTTTCCCATCTCTCTGCCTAAACCTTAAGTGGAAGTACTAGTTTCCAGAACTCTCTCCCTGGTCCTATTTGTACTCAACATCCTAACTGCTTCCCACACTGGTCTTCTCCACAAAGCTGTATCTCCAGCCAAGATACCCTTGTGGCTGGCAGGTCTGTGGAGCCGTCCCTCCACTGGGACCACCCACCTGAGGCTCTCAGAGGACTTCAAATCTCCTATCCCCACACCAGCTCCCCACTGGTCTCCCTCCAGCTCAGTGAACCACAAGACCATCTACCCAGGTGCCCTAGGGCAGAAATCTTGGATAGCCCTTGGCAGTTTCTGTACCCCAGCCCATTCCCCCCTCCCCATTAATTCTTCTCATCCTGTTGACACTGCCTTTGCCCCAAAACTCACTGCCTTCAACCAATTCCACCTCTTTATTGATCCTACAGGACAGGGTTGGAAAGGTTCCTAGGGTTTCTGAGGCTATGAATCTTTACAGAAACCCACTTCCTTATCTTTCTCCCATGGAGCGGCTGGTGGATTTGAACTGCGATACTTCCTACTGTACCTCCAAGGCTACGTGCCTCTGCCCAAACCCTTAGTCCCACCTCCTCTTCAGAAGGAATGACAGAAGCACTTTGCATAAAAAGCCCTAAAGAAGGAAGGGAAGAGATGATGGAGATTAAGTGGTACATCCCTGAAATCCCTCCCTGCCGCCACGTTTGGCATTCCCAACTCCCATGCACTGATGGATCACTCATCTGTCGCAGTGATCTTTCTTTGACATGATCTCACATATCTGGTCCTGCTTTCAACACTGGTGTATCCCTGTGGTTCCTCCATTCCTTAGTAGGATGTCTGACTCCTCACAGCCTATACCTCCACACAAGGCTCATAATGCCATGCCTTTCTTTGCCCACACTGCTGCTCCCTTTGCCTGAAGAGTGCTTCCTGCCCTTCTTCACCTCGATAACATTTAACCAGCTGCCAAGGAGTAGACTCCAACTCACTACGATCCCCATGTGTGTCAAAGTAGAGCTATCCTCCATGAAGTAGCGCTCCATGGCTTTCTCCCGAGGTATCTCTGGGCAGACTCGATCTTCCAACCTTTCGACTGGAAGTATATATACCAAATATACCACACAGTCCAGTGCGTGGACCCTTTGCATCTGTGTTGCTGTTAAGAGCCGCTGAGTCAATTCTGACCCATTGGGACTCTGTAGAGGGTTTCCAAGGAGCAACAGATAAGCTTGCAGTTTAAACCACCAACCTTGCAGTTTAAACCGACTTTGCAGCATCTGTGTTGCTGTTATGAGCCGCTGAGTCAATTCTGACCCATTGGGACTCTGTAGAGGGTTTCCAAGGAGCAACAGATAAGCTTGCAGTTTAAACCACCAACCTTGCAGTTTAAACCGACTTTGCAGTCTAACGCATTAACCCACAGCGCCACACCAGGACTCCTAAATTACATCTACCCCCTCATAATTTACTTTATGTCAAAGTGACTCAGATTATAGATCAACATTTTTTACTTTCCTCCTTAAAAAAAAAAATTCTTTAGACTGGCCAGACTTGAATTGTACGGTGATCATTGTTGGTGATCATTGTTGTTGTTAAGTACCGTGGAGTCAGTTCCGACTCACAGTGACCCTGCACAGAGTTTCTGAGGCTGCAAATCTTTACAGGAGCAGAAAGCCTCACCTTTCTCCCACAGAACACCTGGTAGTTTCGAACTGCCGACCTTGAGATTAGCAGCCCGATTCATAACTACTATGCTACCAGAGCTCCTTACAGTGATCATTACAAGGTCTCAGTCTCAAAATCTATGCTTCTAATTTGTAAAGTGGTGTTTCCTTTTATTTTATATACCCATGATTCTCTTACTAGAGAAACTGAAATGGAAAAATCCCCCAACCTAACGACTTTTCACCACTCCCTTAGGTCTTACACCCATGGAAGTCTCCCACAGGAAACTCATCTTCTTCATCAGTATATTCTTTTCTAATTTTTGATTGTGAATTGAATGAAGGCTTACGTTCGATAAATCACACGCACTTTGTTTCATCTCAATAATTGCAATCCCCTCCATGTAACATCACTTATCCCACATCCCACTTCCTCCCTGTGTTTCTTGTTTGCATTCCTTCCCAACTCTTTAAAATTTATCCTTAGGTAAATGCTGCCCTTTTGATCTCAAATGCTTGACATTCTATGGTGTGCATATCTCACCAGTCCCTCCTCCACCTCCACTCCCCATATATCTATCTATTGTTTGGCTGAAGATGGAGCCAAGTGGGTGTTCATAGGTGTTTTCCTCATGCTCCTCCCTGTGTACATTTCCCCCCAGGTGGCTCTACACCTGTTCAAGGGGACCCACAATCCAGGGAGGAAACAAGTCCCAGAAAGAGGCAGCAACTTGCTGGAGGCCACACAGCAATTTTGTGGGAGTGACAGTCTGAGCCCTGGGGAACTAGAACCCAGATCTAGGAATTCCCATGCCAAGCTGCAATTCCCTGGCCTGTGATCCTCTGTCCCAAACCCCACACATAATTAGAAGTTATAATCCTATAATTCCATGATGACATCTTTGAACTTAAATATACCTTAAAACCACTTTCCTTTTTTAAAAAATACTAAATGCCATATGACAAAAAAAAGTTTTCCCCCACCTGTTTTCATATTCCCCCCACCTGTTTCCCCACCCCTGCCCACTCTCTGTGGTCACAACTCCTGAGCAGAAAGCAAAAGCCCAAAGGCAAGTCACAGGGGAAGAGGAAGATGCCAAGACCATTTACCAGCTGGGTAGTTCGTTAGGTTCTGAACAATTAAGAATTGATTGTTCTGTGGGAAACAGTTTCACTTCCCTATTCATAATTACACACTCTGCCTTTGGTCCTATCGGTTATAAAAAAAATACATCTGTTATATTAAAAAAAAAACCAACAACTCTCAATCCACCCAGCTATTCTTGGCCAACCGCCAAAAGATATTTTTAGACTCGCCCGGGACCTGAAAGAAGCAAGGTGTGGGAGGTGTCGACCTGCCGCTCAAGCTCACCACACAAGCGTAGCGAGAAGAAGGCAGAGGAAGGAAGGCAAAGGGGCGCCAGAAGAGGCCAGCAGGAGAATCATTGCTCCCCACTCCCACCCCCGCCCCCGTAAAAATTTAAGAGATTACCCCTTGGGCGCTCACAAAAGTATCTTTGTAGCCTGGCCCAGACACCTGTAAGCATTAGCATTCCACCGCACCCGCCCCGCGGGGCTAGGGTCACTAGGAACTGGGTTGACCGAATGTCAACTGCAGAGAGGGGCGCGGCAGTTCGTACAGAGGAACACCTGGACATGCCAAGCGCCGAGGAGCCCGCACAGGAGGACAAACCAATCAAATTCGCTTTAGCAACAAGTGAAAAGAGATGAAACTGTGGCACTCCCGTACCAGGTGCTCAAGCCCTCCAGGACGACTGGGGGCGAGGGGAGGGGGAACGCCCGAACTCCCCTCCCACCAGCAGTTCTTCCTCCCCCACTTCCCCCAAAGTAGAGAGAACTCTGGAAGCATTTTGGAGGGAAAAAGAGAACTCCGACCCGTCTACGGTGGTCCTTACTCCATCCGAACGCCCCTGCCAAGAGCTCTGGTGGAAATTAAACTCGGGTCCCAACATCGCAGCGAGGACGAGGGTGCGAAAGCGCTGGGAACCGGTCCCTCCCCCGGCCGCGCGAGATCAAGGGCCGAGGAGACCCTGAGCATAGCCCTCTCCGGCCCACTATTCTCCGCCAGCACCTGTACGGTGTGGCCCCTTGCGTCCGCCAGTCCCCGACTGCACCTGGGCTGCCCAGTGTGCCCCCAACCTATCCGCTGCGGACAACTTCCGTCCGCACCTGCTCAGGGAGACCCAGCACGCCGCCGCCCACCCTACCCAGCGACCCCGACCCTCCGCCACGTCGGCAACAGGCCAGTGCGTCCCTCTCCCCCTTCCGGGCCTGAGCAACACGCCGCGCGCTGCTGCATCACCCTCTTCATCCTTGGGGGACGGAGGTCTGGAGCCCGCAGAAATCACCCACCTTCCGAAAGTAGCCGTCAGTCTCCTTCTCCAGCGGCTGGGGAGCTGCGGGCAGCAGTGCGTCGGTCATGCTGGCGGCGCGGGCACGGAGAGAGAACTGAAGCTCCGCTGCAGCCTACAGCCCCAGAGGGCGCCCGGGCCCGCCCCCGTCCCACCCACTTCCCTCCAGGGCGGCCCCAGGCCAAGCCCCCGGATCCCTGGGGCCCCACCCCGCCACGTCCCCGCCCCCGGCCTACCCAAGTTCCAGGATTGGCCGGGGCGGAGTCGGCGTCTTGCAACTTCTCCGCCGAGAGTTAGGGTACCTGCGCGGGTTGCTCGCCGGTTCCGAGCCTCAAGGTCCTGCTTTGGGTATTCTAGACGCCTCCTCCAGCGCTCCCTGTGAGTGCCGCGAAGACTCAGGGAACGGGACGAAACCTTGGGGTGCGGAACGTAGGACCCACACTCTTCGCCTGGAGCAGGGGTAGCGGGTGAAGTCGTGGCGCCACCCGGGAGGATTGTGGACAATACGGGGATAGTAACCAGGCCAGAGGCCACGTCGAGGGCACCACAAGAGCGCTGGACCCTGAACCTGGCAGTCAAGAAAAGTTCCCCACAGGAGGGAAAACCGAGGCCGAGGCCCGGACGCCGAAGAAGATCTTCCTGTTCACAACTGCAGAAGATTGTGGGCCGCGTAGGGGTCCACCTCTCCAAACCTCAGTTATTCCAACTGCAGAATAGGTCCAATCGCACTCATTAACCAAGTCTTTGTTAAAGCTCCTAACTGGGGGTGGGGGGTGGGGACTGACTTAGCGTTAGAGCATAAAAGAGACCTCTTGGTACTGGTCTCGTTCCTATCGTGTGCGCACCCCTAGCTTACCCGAAGACTCCTAAGGCCGAAGCTGAGCAGCGCCTGGGCTCTGATGAACCCCCCACCCCGGCCGCTGGTGTTGTATTTGCTGCTCCCCCACCCACTCTCCCAACCAAAGGAAAGCTTTGCGCCATTGCTGCAGGCCCTCGCTGTTTGTAGGTGCCTCAGGTAAAAATAGAACATAATCTTTCAACCCAAACCAAGCATTTCTTTCTCTTAAAAAGAAAGGGGCGGGGGTGGGGTGGTGGTGGTGGTAGAGAAATGGGGCATTGGGAATTGTTGGAGACGTAAAATAACACGTAGTGTCAACAACGAAGAAAATGTAAAAAAACAAAACAAAAAACTCCTCATACTGCCAACGCAAGCCCTAAGCACATCAGTAGTAGAGCTTACAGGTACTACACAAGAAACGACATTTTTCTAACTCTAGAAAAGAACTTCTGGCCTCAAGAGACTCAACACTGCATCAGGTGTTTGGGAAATTCTCTAGCTCATGCCAAAACTTTCCTTCACTCTTAGGGTCAGAAATGAATTCTAAGCTAATTTCAGCAAACGTTGATCCCCCTATACTTAATAGACCTGGGAACATAGCAGCTAGCTGGGAGTTACAAACAACTAGGGGAGTTTGTAACAAACCAGTCAGTTATACTTGTAATGATCACAATAAGTTGTCATTAATTGAACTCGGACTAGGAAGTTATCGATATTATGTTTATTTTTCACAATTGCTTCTGCAAATAATGAGCAGCTGCTGATGTCACGTAGATTCTCACTGACAGCGATGTCATAGAACAGAATAGAACTGCACATAGGGTTTGTTGTTGTGATTGAGTGCCACTGAATTGGTTCCGACCCATAGACCCTGTATAGGGTTTCTGAAGAGCGACTGGTGGGTTAGCAGTCTGATGCTTGTCCTATAGCCAGCTATAGGGTTTACAGAGTTATAAATCGTCATGCAAGAAGACTGCCATATCTTTCTCCCTTGGAGCATCCTGGTAGGTTCCAACACTGTGACTGTTAGGTTAACCACCATGCCATCAGGTCATCTTTTCTGTAAATATGACATGATCCCCAATGACAGGTGAGAAAATCAAGGTTCAGAGGAGTTAAGTGGTTAAGGATGCACTTGATGCTAGTGATTGAGCTGGATTTTAGCTCAGACTTGCTTATTTCTCTTACATCTTCAGGTTTTCCCGATCGCCTTCTACCACCTTTAAAAAAAAACCTTTTTTTTTTTAGCAATTCTTACTTTGTTTTAAAGAATTAATCTATCAGCAAATTGAACACTTTAAGCAAAATTCATTACTTATATACTGATGTTTTAGTCTAATTCTTTAGATTTATTCAAATACTAAGAAGTAATTATATTGAGTACTGAAAACCAGTCTTCTATGCATTTCTCTGAGAAATTTATAGTAAGCAAGTGTTATGATGAATTTAGAGATAACATGTATTTGCTATCCCTTCTGAGTTAATTAGATAGAATATTGAAAGTGAAAAGTGTACTGTGGTAAGAGATAGAGGGGAAGAGAAAGAAAAGTTTGAGGTAGAGAGAGATAAAAATTGATGGAAGAAATACTGAAGAAAAGCAAAGTATAATTCAGAGCATAGGTAAATTATAAGCATAGTATTTCCTAAATTACTCTGTGTCTACTTTTAAAGTCATCAAGTATACAAATAAGTATTATGACCATAATTATGTACTGATAAGTTCAGTATAATGTGTGAGTGTTTTTCTTTATGTATTAAACCTCTAGCAGTAAATAACTTGGTGTTGTTTCTTTAAATACATTTTTCTAAGGAATATAAATAGATTTCTTTTGAAAACTTCAGTGTTAACATTGTTGTGGTTTGATTTTTATGCGTAGATCAGAATTGAAAAATTAAAAAGTCATCAAATAATCACATATTCTTCTACAGGAAACTTAATAGTTCAATTTAATCTGCATATGTCCTATTCTATAGGGATTCCTGACTCTTCAGAACTTGGTTATCAAATTAATTGTCTCTCTTTATGAGAGTGCGACAAGGTTGTGTTCTTTCACCATACTTATTCAACCTGTCTGCTGAGCAAATAATACGAGAAGCTGGGTTCTATGAAGAAAAACGTGGCGTCAGGATTGGAGGAAGACTCATTAACAACCTGTGATATGCCGATGATACAACCTTAATTGCTGAAAGTGAAGGGGACTTGAAACATTTACTTATGAAGATGAAAGAGCACAGCCTTCGATATGGATTGCATCTCAATGTCAAGAAAACAAAAATCCTCACCACTGGACCAATAAACAACATTCTTATCAATGGAGAAAAGATTGAAGTTGTCAAGGACTTCATTCTTGGATCAACTATCAACACTCACGGAAGCAGCAGTCAAGAGATCAGACGACGTATTGCACTGGGCAAATCTGCTGCACAGGAACTTTTTAAAGTATTGAAGAGCAGAGATGTCAGCTTGAGGACTAAGGTGCGCCTGACCCAAGCCATGGTATTTTCAATAACCTCGTATGGATGTGAAAGCTGGACAGTGAGTAAGGAAGATCGTAGAAGAATTGATGCCTTTGAGTTGTGGTGTTGGAGGAGAATATTGAAAGTGCCATGGACAGCCAAAAGAACCAATAGATCTGTTTTGGAAGAAGTGCAGCCAGAATGCTCTTTGGAGGCCAAGATGGCTAAACTTCGTCTCTCATACTTTGGCCATGTTGTCAGGAGGGAACAGTCGCTAGAGAAGGATGTCATGCTGGGTAAGATGGAGGGTCAGAGAAAAAGAGGAAGACCCCCAACGAGATGGATTGGCCAGGTGGCATCATTGATGGACTCAAGTGTGGCAGCGGTAGTGAGGTTGGCCCAGGATTGGACATTGTTTCGTTCTGCTGTGCATGGGATCGCTATGAGTTGGTTCCAGCTCGATGGCACCTGACAAAAACGACATGAGAGTAGTTTGACTTTGGAACTCCTGGTATGGAAGAACTGAAGTGTGACTTCAGGCTGTTGTTGTGATTGTTTAGTGCTGTCGAGTCTGTTCCAACTCATAGCAACTCTGTACAGGGTTTCCAAGGAGCAGCTGGTAAATTTGAACCACCGACCTTGTGGTTCAAATCAACCTTGCGGTCTAGTGCTTTATCCTACAGCACCACACCAGGACTCCTTCATGTACATGGTTGAAGAGTATTTGTTCCCATAATTTGCTTCAGATTGAGCTCTTCCCTGGGAGCCATCCCACTTACAGAAATGATGGTAGTAGTGTGCTGTGGAGTCGATTCTGACTTATAGTGACCCTACATAGGGTTTCCGAGGCTGTAAATGTTTATGGAAGCAGAATGCCTCATCTTTCTCCTGCAGAACAGTTAGTCATTTCGAACTGTTGACCTTGAGATTAGCAGCCCGTCTCTTAACCACTTTGCTACCAGAGCTCACATGTACCAATTGTCCTCTTTGGGCTGATGTGTCATATGTATTCTAGAGAACTGTGGCGGTGGAGATACAGGACTTCTACAGAGGATCGTCTGAGTGGATGATCTCCAGGGATTCTTTTCTATAGCAGCCCAACGCTTCACCCATTGGTCCACCAGGGCTCCTTCATAGAAGTAACTACTTTGAAGAAAAACCAAGCCAAGCCCTCTGCCACTGACTGAGTCAGTTCCAACTCATACACTATATAGACTTTGCTCGTTTGATTGACTGACTGCTGCTACCATGAGTGTTGATGGTGGATCCAAGCAAAATGAAGTTTTGACAACTTCAAACTTTTCTCTAGTTAGTTATTGGTTCACTTGTGAGGATTTTTGTTTTCTTTACCTTAAGGAGCTCTGGCAGCGTAGTGGTTACGAATCGGGCTGCGAACCGCAGGTCGAAACTACCAGCTGTTCGCGGGAGAAAGAGGAGGCATTCTGCTCCCGTGAACATTTACAGCCTCAGAAACCTTGTACAGGGTCGCTATGAGTCAGAACCGACTCCATGACACACAGCCAGCCAGCCAAGGTGCAATATATACCACATACTGTGTAGTCTTTGATTGTGATCATGATCAGTAAGTAAGACGGGGCTTCAAAAAGTTTGTGGAAAAATTGAATGAAAAGATAATGGAATTCTTCCACAAGCTTCTTAAAGCCCCCACATATAAGAGTGAATATAATGAAAATTCTTAGAAGAAAAAGCAGAGGTAATGCTGTCAGGCGTAGCTTTCAACAATGGATTATCTAATATAATAACAAAAGCTGAAGCATCTCACTACCATCCAAGTTCAAGAAGAGGCAGGAGTGGATCACATGTTTGGACTTACAGACCTCTTAAGAAAAAAAAGAAAAATATATGCTTTCTTAAAAAGAGCACAAACATGTCAACCTGACTAGGTTCTGATTCTCAAAAATATAAAGTGCACAAACAACAAAATAAATAGGACCTCATAAAAAATTTAAACTTTTATTCATCAAAATTCTACCAAAGTCCACAAAGACATTGTTGTACAACCTACTTTGGTGAGTAGCATCTGGGACCTCAATAGCTCATGAGTGGCCATCTAAGGTACAGCTATTGGTCTCTCTGTATGCAGAAGAAAGAAGAGGGATAAAAATCAAGGAAACTTGGAATCAATTAGTCCAATGGACGAATGGAACATGTGAACATCAGTTTCCATGACTCTGAGATCAGAAGAATTAGATGGTGCCCAGCTATCACTACCAACTTTTCAGAAAGGGAGCACATTAAAAGGTACTGATAGAGTAGCAGAATATGTGAAAAAGAACTCAAAATTCTTTAGAATAATAAAAAATAAAAAAAGACCAGACTTACTGGTCAGGAAGAGACTGGAAGAACCTGAGACTATGGTCCTCAACCACTGTCCAGGTCTGGTAAGAAACTCATCCTGGTGGCCCAACTTTCAGTCAAGCAGTAGATAGGTATATAGGGGGGACAACAGCACTAGGAATGATGAATGATGGAATGCTCACTATGAATGATGAAAGTCAATCATTCAAAATAAAAAATGACAACACTTACCTAAGGACAAAGTTGAGACGGCATGGGAAGGAGGTGGAATAGAAACAAACAGGAAG
>NW_006408622.1:7138260-7151840 GCF_000296735.1 Chrysochloris asiatica
AGAAAGATGAGGATTTCTGCTCCCATGAAGATTTACAGCCTCGGAAACCCTGTTCAGGGTCGCTATGAGTCGGAAACAACTCCACGGCACATAACAACACCATCCAAAAAGCCAAATCAAACCCAGTGCTTTTCGTTGAGTCAGTTGGACTTATACAGACTTTGTGTAAACAGAACGAAATACTGCCCTGTCCTGTACCATCCTCACAGTTGTTATGTCTGAGTCCAATGCTGCTGCCGCTGTGTCAGTCCACCTCCTTGAGGGTCTTCGTCTCTTTTGATGACCAAGCCTTCTCCAGGTATTGGTCCTTTCTGATAACATTTCCAGAGTATGAGAAACAAAGTCTCAACATCCTAGCTTCTAAAGAGCATTCTGGCTGAGTTTAGCAACACTTAACAACAGTAACAAATGTTAAAAAGATCTGCTTTGGGCATTATGCCTTTTTAAAGATCTATGAGTAAATGAGATCAAATTGATAAAAACAACTCTTGAGATTAGATTGGAATTTTAGGGAGATGTGAATTTATGTTAATGAGGGAGGAACTCAGAAAAGGCTTTGAGAATAGCTGCACAGCTTGAAGAATGTAATCAATAACCCTGAATTGTCTACGCAGACATTGTTGAATTGGTCTAGGTTTTGCTGTCTATATTTTCAACAACAACAAAAATTTAAAAATGTAAAGAATAAAACCAAGCTTAGCCAGATACTTTTACCAGTTTCAGCCTTTTATTAAGAAGGAAGAAAAGCAAGAAATGAGAGGTACAGACTCTTAAACACCCACCACTATCTCCTGGGCGTCTTCACAGGAAAAGGAACACCTCTCTGGGTGGATCTGGGTGGGACAGTCTCTAGCCAACTTGAACCGTTCTCCTTGAAGTGAGACCCGAGGCAGCCATCTGTGGGCATTCTTAGGACTCATCTTGTTGCTCCCACAGATCGAATCTCACTGTGATCAGGAAATGTCAGCCAACAAAGAAGCAGCATCTTCCTTCCTGTTTGTCAATTCCATGCATGCTGTTTGCAGCATGAGATCCTGGGCTCCTAACAACAACAAAAAACTGGGGTGGGTTTCCCTGAAAGACACAAAAAATTAACATCTCACTGACAACAATGAATTCTGCCTAATCTCCATTTTACCATAGGGATGAGGCCAACTACTGACCACCTAGGGTTCTAGTAAAATACAAATATCATCTCCCAAGGCCTGAGCCTTGCAAAGGGAAAGAAAGACTGACCTGTCTGTGGACTAACTAAATGTATACTCTTAGGGATTCCACTAAACTTTGCCAGTTAAATGCAGGAATCATAAGGTAATCCTGAAATGAAAAAAAAAAAGTAAATTATGGATTCAAGTTTGTGCACACACAATTGTTGAAGAAAATTGAGTCCACATGGTTCTGTGGAGGACATCATCCCCGAGAAGGCCAGACACAGTCTTAGCTGCCTCTCCCACTGGATCAATCTGACCAAATCCGTGACCTCAGAGTCCCAGGTGTGAAATGTTTCTTAGGCTCAGGTATGTGTTCTGGGGGAGGGGAGGAAGGGAAGGTGACCATGTCCTTCTGACCTCAGCATCTAGTCTCACAAGGTTGTTTTGCGTTGCTTTTTTTTTTTTTTTTAAAGATCCTTAGTGGAGGCCTGGTGTGGCGCTGTGGGTTGATATGCAACAAGACTGCAAAGCTGTTTGAACTGCAAGGTCGGCAGTTCAAGCTCACCAGCTGCTCCTCAGAAACCCTACACAGGGTCACTATGGGTCGGAATCAACTCGAAGGCACTTCACAACAACAATTAAGTATTGTACTGTTAACAGCAAGTTCAATCTTTCTCCGCTTGGGAGAAAGAAGCCTGTACAGCCTCAGAAACCTTAAGGAGTGGTTCTGCTCTGCCTTATGGGCTTACTATGAGTAGGAATGGGTTGGCATTGAGTTTGTTGTTTTTTTAAAAGGGAAAGCAGTTCTCTTTTTGTTTTTTATTTCTCCCTAACTGGAAACCCACTTGATAGCACTTAACAACAACACCAACAATGAGGACTTTGAACCATAAGGTTGGCAGTTCAAACCCACCTGCTGCTCCTTGGAAACCCTATACAGGGTTGCTATGGGTCAGAATCAACTCGATGGCACTTAACAACAACATGAGTCGGAACCAATTCAATAGCACCTAACAACAACAATGATTTTAAAACCCCAAGCCCCCACCACCACCACCACCAGGAGTGAGCATCAGGGCTCCAGGGCACCTCTTCCTTGGCCTCTTCTGGCTTCATTCATCTGCCCAGCGGTCTGCAGCCTTTCTTTCAGTCTCAGGGATGTGCTTGCCTCAGTAACTCAGCTTTCTGCAAGGCTGCCAAGTCCAGGTATGTTTGCCTGTTCCTGGCTGGAGGGACGGTGCAGGCAGCTGCACGAGATCAGTAAGCAGTGGCATCAACAAGACAGCACTGCCAGCTGCTCCCAGTATCTGAAACCCACACCCCTCCCAGGTCTCTAGACAACCTTTCTACTCCCCCTACCCCCATGCCTAGGACACTGCAAAGTCCCCATCCAGCTGCCATCACAGCCCCTTCGTGGCCCAGCTATACACCCAGAAAGGCCAACCTTCTGATTCAGTGGATACAGCACTTGCTGTTAGGTTCTATCAACTTGGTTCTCACGCATAGTATCCCTTAACAACAGAAGGAAACAGTGCCCAGTCCTGGGCCATCCTCAGAATTGTTACGTTTGAGCCCATTGTTACTCCCACGGTGCCAATCCATCTCCTTGAGTCGCGTCCTCATTTTGCTCACCTGCCACTTTAATAAACACCATGTCTTTCTCCAAAGTCTGTTGTTGTTAAGTGCCATCTCATAGTGCTGTGTATAGATTTCTGTGGAGCAGCTGGTGGGTTTGAACCACAAGCTTGAGGTTAGCAGTTTAGTGCTTATCCTACAGTGCCACACCAGGTCTCCAAAGTCTGGCCCCTCCTAAAAACATGTTTAAAGTTCGAGAGACAAAGTCTCACCATACTTGCTTATTAGGAACATACTGGCAGTACTTCCTCCAAGATGGAGCTGTAGGATAAAACACTGGACTACAAGGTCAGTTTGAACCACAAGGTCAGTGGTTTGAATTCATCAGCTCTCCTTGGAAATAACCAGGGTCGCTATGAGTTGGAACTGACCCAATGGCATTTAACATTAATAATGGTACTTTTAATATTCTTCTCCAACATCATAATTCAAACGCATCGATTCTTCTTCATTGAATTCTTAAATCATTGTATATGAAGCGATTGGAAATACCATGGCTTGGATCAGGCACACCTTAGTCCTCAAACTGGTATCTTTGCTTTATAGCACTTTAAAGAGGTTTTTTTTCTGCAAGAAAATTTGTCAAATGCAATATATCCTTTGATTTCTTGACTACTGCTTCCATGAACATTGATTGTGAATCCAAGAAAATGAAGTCTTTGATAACTTCAATCTTATCTTCATTTCTCATGATGTTATTTTTTTATTGCTCCAGTTATAAAGATTTTTGTTTTCTTTAAATTGAGGTACAACCCATACTAAAGGCCTTTGATCTTCATCAGTATTTCAAGTCCTCTTCATTTCCAGCAAACAAGGTTATGTCATCTGCATATCACAGGTTACTGAGTCTTCCTCCAATCCTTATGACATGTTCATCTTCATACAACCCAGCTTCTTGGAATATTTGCTCAGTATACAGATTGAATAAGTATGATGAAAGGATACAAACCTGGTACACACCTCTCCTGATTTTAAACCATTCAGTGTGCCCTTGTGCTGTTATAATGACTGCCTCTTGGTCTATGTACAGGTTCCTCATGAGCACAATGAAGTGTTCTGGAATACTCAGTCTCTGCAATGTTATCCATAGCTTATCATGATCCACACAGTCAAATGCCTTGTTCTATGTCCTCCAACAGTTTGTTTTTGATTTTTAGCTTTTGTATTAGAGCTCAAATTCGAAAGCACTTGGTTTTTTGGAAAGTTGCAATTTACAGTGGGAGCTCTTAACTTCATGTTGAGTCTTCACCACTTTGGCCTCCATTAATGATCTTTCTGATCATTAACTAGCAATGTGGTAGCAGCTTTGCCTTCAGGGAGAGTGTGTTTGAAAATAGATGACAAGTCCCCTAGCCAGCCCAGGGAGGTGTGATCTTGCACTTAGGGGACTTGCCTGGATCTCATGATCATAAGTCACACTCTGACCAACAAGTAGCCAAGTGGTCTGTCAGATGGCCCCAGAAAAAGTGCTGTAGACTTTTCTAATCTGAAATTGTGTACAAATGCCCCTTCCATAGTCCAACATTCCATAGTCCAACATTCAACAGTGATGGATTGATCCACCACTATTCATGGTTTTACAATGACTGTCTTTTAGTTTTGATTATCTAAAATTAGCACCATCGTCATGTATTCCATTTCATTTTTGATGACCTTCAATTCTTCTAGAATTGTACTTTGTAAATTTTACATTCTACTTATTAATGGACATTTGCATCTGTTTCTTCTCATTTTGAGGTGTGTTCCATCAATACATGAAGCAAAGGCTTTGCTCCAACCAAGACATTAAGGTCAACTCTACTTTGAGAAGAAAGTTCTTTCCCAGCCATATTTTGAGTATCTTCTAATCTGAGGGGCTCATCTTCTGGTACTCTATCAGACAATATTTCCCTGCTTTTTATACGGTTTTCAATGTTTCAGAAGTGATCCACCTCTCCTTCTTCTTAGTCTGTCTCAGTCTGGAAGCTCTGCTGAAACATGTCCATCATGGCCACACCTGCTGATGCTTAAAATATCTGTGGCATAGATGTAAGATCCAAAGCAAGAGAGCCAAGTTTGCCAAAGCAGTCCTATAAATTGGACTCTGACCATGCCCCCAAGGAAAACTAAGGGTGATGGCTTGAGTCATACCTGCTAGTAATGTGGGAGCATCCTTAGTCTTTAGGTTCACCTTAATCCTTGTGGTGGTTGTCTGACTCATAGCGACCCTATATCAACAGAAAGAAACACTTCCTGGACCTGTGTCATCGTCACAATTGTTATGTCACTAGAGCCCATTGCTGCTGCCACTGTGCCAATCCATCTTATTGGGAGACTTCCTATTTTCGCCGACCCTCCACTTTACCAAGCATGATGTCCTTCTTCAGGGACTGATTCTTCCTATAACATGTTTGAACTATGCGAGAAATCTCAGCATCCTGGCTTCTAAGGAGCATTCTAACTGCACTTGTTTGTTCTTTTGGCAGTCCCTAAGTACTTTTAATATTTTCTTCCAACAGCATAATTCAAATGCATCAATTCTTCTCCAGTCTTCCTTATTCACTGTCCAACTTACACATGCACATGGGGCTATTGAAAACACCATGGTTTGGGTCAAGACACCTTAGTCCTCAAATTGAAATAGTTGCTCTTTAACATTTGAAAGAGGTCTTTGCAGAAGATTTGCCTATTGCAATATGAACGATGATTGTAAATCCAAGAAAAATGAAATAGTTGACAACTTCAACATTTTCTTCATTTATCATGATGTTATTTATTGGTCCAGTTGTGAGGAAGTTAGTTTTCTTAAAAATGAAGTGCAATCAATATTGAAGGATATAGTGTTGTTTGGTCTTCATCAGTAAGTATTTTAAGTCCACTCTACCTCCAGCAAGCAAGGTTGTATCATCTGTATGTTGCAGGTTGCTAATGAGTCTTCCTTCAATCCTGATGCCAAGTTCTTCTTCATGTAATCCATCTTCACATATTGTTTGCTCAGCATGTTGTTGTTGTTGTTATTAGGTACCATCAAGTTGGTACCAGCTCATGAGATCCTATGCACAACAGAATGAAACACTGCCCAGTCCTGCACCAACCTTACTATCATTACTACATTTAAATCCATTGTTTAGCTTCAGCCTGAATTTGCATATGAACAATTGATGGTCAGTTCCAGTCTGACCCTGGCCTTGTTTTGATGGATGATATGGAGCTTTTCCACCATCTCTTTCCACAGATGTAGTCAATTTGATTTCTGTGTATTCCATCTGGTGAGGTCCGTGTGCATAGTCACCTTTTATGTTGTTTTCAAAAGTTATTTGCTGTCTTCAACAAACGGTCCTAGAAAACCTGGAAATCGATTTACAGAAGAATGAAACAAGACCCATATCTCACAACATCTATGAAAAACAAACTCATCATGGATTAAAGACCTAAAAGTAAAGCGTAGAACTATAAAGATCATCAGTGAAAAACTAGGGACAAACTTAGCGGCTCTAATACATGGCATACATACACTATCAAACATTTCAAAAAACGCACACAAAATAGAATACAAAATAGATGACTGGGCCCTCCTAAAAATTAAAAACTTATGTACATCAAAAGATTTTGCCAAAAGAATAAAATGGAAGCCCACAGACTGGGAAAAAAATTCTTTGCAACAACATATCAGACAAGGGACTAATATCTAAAATTTTAGAAAAATACAACATCTCTACAAGAAGAAGACAAGAACCCCAATTAAAAAATGGGCACAGAACAGGAACAGACACTTCACCAAGGAAGACATTCTGACAGCCAACAAACATATAAAGAAATGTCCACAATCATTAGCCATTGTTGTTGTTGTTAAATGCTGTCGGTCTATTCTGATCCATAGCGACCCTGTTTAGGGTTTCTGAGGAGCGGCTGGTCAGCTTGAACGTCCGACATTGAAATTCAAACCAACTTTGCAGTCCAGTGCATTAACCCACAGCACCACACCAGGACTCCAATTCGCCATTGCTGTTGTTGTTAAGTGCTGTTGAGTCAATTCTGACCCACAGCGACCCTGTATAGAGTTTCCAAGGAGCAGCTGGTGAGCTTGAACCACCAACCATGAAGGTCAAATGGCTTTGCAGTCTGGTTCATTAACTCACAGCTCCACACCAGGACTTCTCATTGTTGTTAAGTGCCGTCGAGTCGGTTCTGACCCATAGCGACCCTATACAGGGTTTCCGAGGGTGTAAATCTTTACAGGAGTAGAAAGCCTCATCTTTCTCCCGCGGAGCAGCTGGTAGTTTCGAACTGCTGACCTTAAGGTTCGCAGCCCGATTCGTAACCACTACACTACCAGAGCTCCTTGGACTTCTCATTAGAGAGATGCAAATCAAAACAACAATGAGATATCATCTCACACCAGCATTAACAGCAAGTTTTAAAAAAGCCAGAAAACAACAAGTGCTGGTAAGGGTGTGGAGAGACTCAGATCCCCCTACATTTCTGGTGGGACTGTAAAATGGATTAGCCACTCTGGTAAATGGTATGATGCTTCCTCAGAAAGTTGGAAATAGAAATACCTTACGTCCCAAGAATCCCTCTACTCGGTATATATCCACAAGAAATATGTTTCAGGACACGAACAGATATGTGCACACCCATTGTGTGTATGCACTGCAGAGCTCTTCACAATCGCAAAAGGATGGAGCCAGCCTAAGTGCCCATCAATGGAAGACAGGATAAAGAAACTTTGGTGCATACACACAATGGAATACTATACAACGATGAAGAATAACAGTGAATCTGCAAAACACCTCATAACATGGATGCACCTGGAGGACATCATATTAGTGAAATTGTTAGGTGCCTTCTGATCGGTTCCGATATATAGTGACCTTATGCACAACAGAACGAAACACTGCCCAGTCCTGTGCCATTCTCATAATCATTAAACTTGAGCCCATTTTTGCAGCCACTTTGCCAATCCATCTAGTTGGGGGTCTTCTTCTTTTTTGCTGACCATTCCTTTACCTAGCATGATGTCCTTCTCCAGGATCTGGTACCTCCTGATAATATATCTGAAATATGAGAGATGAAGTCTCCCCATCCTGGATTCTAAAGAGTATTCTGGCTGTGCTTCTTTTAATGAGTGAAATTAGTCAATCACAAAAGGACAAATATTGTATTAGACCATTAATATAAAACCTTACAAATATGTCTCCGTGCCAAAAGAACCATTCTTTGATGGTTATCAGGGGGTGGGAGGGAGGGGAGATTAATTTACTCGCTACAAGTTAGACACATGTTAGATTTGATGTCAGGGAGGGCCATATACAAGAAGAGGGAGGGTGGCAGAAGAATAATGAACACAGGTGAAGGCACAGGGAGGTATGCATGGGCTAAAGGTGATACAGGTAAGCAATGATATATGCACAACGTTGGAACAAGTGTTCTGGCATAGATTCATGGATCAAGGCAGGATGAATGGATAAGGGAGGAAGATTGGTTTTATGTATATATGCATGTTGTTGTTGTGAAGGGTCGTTGAGTCGGTTTCGACCCATAGCAACCCTGTATAGGGTTTCCAAGGAGCAGCTGGTGAGCTTAAACCACCGACCTTGCAGTTCAAGCAACTTTGCAGTCTGACGCATTAGCGTACAGCGTCACACATACACGCATATATATGTTGTTATTAAGTGCCATCGAGTTGGTCTCAACTCATATATCCCACAAATATATAAGCATTTTAAAGAGGATATTTGTAAGTGAGTTTTTTTGCCTTTCCTACAAACACATCTATGAATGTGGTAGAACACACAGCTGGAAAAATTATGAAAACTTCCTAGATATTAGCAAATATCTTAAGGCAATGAGTTGACAGGCCTGGGGGCTCAGGACCATAAACAGCTTCAGGGGACACTATGGTCAGCACATTAACATATTCCACTGACAGAGACACCATTTTACATTCTGCTTGGGTGAATAGTGTCTGGGATCACAAAATCTCATGAAAAGCCTTCTAAGGTACATTTATTGGTCTCAATATCTGTGGAAGAAAGAAGAGTTATAAGACTTGAAGAGGCGATGGGGACCTGTGGCAAGAGGGCAGACTAGGCAGATACACTATGTGGACCCTCTACAGCAAAGATACAAGAGACTAAATAAAACAGACACAGATGAATATTCTGACACCCTGAACTTCAAAGAAAAGGTCAGAGAGGTGGATGGAGTGTTTGCTGGGAGGAGAGGCTGATCAAGAACCGTGAGAGAGAGACTGACTGGCGAACAGCAGGCCAGACAGAGTTCTACCATCTTGTGAGCAGCTTTGGCAGCAGAGGGTGGCCTGGCAGAGCAGATTTAAGTGGCCAAAGGGAGACATGCAATGTCTTCTTTTTAGCCATGTTCCCCTGGGGACCAGAGGTCTGGCCAGCTCTCACCCTCATCCAACCCCCGTACAAACCTTGCTATTATCCAGGAGTTTGGAGCCATGTAGTTGGAAATCACAGCAGACTTGGGGCATAGTTGTGCTGCTTTGGAGCCTGGATTCAGGTGGGCTCAGTTCCAGACCTACAAAACCTGCAGAGCCACTAGACCAGCATTTACGCAGTCACCCTGTCCCCAGCTTCCCTGTGGTCCTGACAGACACTAAAACCAGCTCCATCAAGGGCCCCTCGGAACTACTTTTGGATTGAATGCCCTGAACACCAAGATAACACCAAGGACAATAGGAACTCTGCTGTCACATCCCTTCCACAACCATCTCGTGAGCCCACCAGAGATTTCTCCCCTCTGGGTCCAACAACTGCACTGTTTGTTTTTGCAAATATGACTATCCCACAGTGCTCTGAGACAAGAGACAATTTTAACTCACATTAAGAAACAAAAGAGAATGGTTCAAACAAATAGCCAAGATGCAGAGCCAGAAAATGTTTCTGAAGAGGAAAAGGTAATGGAATTAACTGAAAAAGAATTCAAAAGAATGTTAATTCATTACCATCAAAAGATTGATAGAAATATTAAGGAAAGTACAGAGAACACAATAAAAACTTTAGAAGAATTCAGGAAAATACTAAAAGAACAAACAGACAAAATAAATGCAAATTTTGAAACAATATAAAACCTTCTATTAGAAATCCAGAAGATTAAGATCTCAGAAACGGACAAGACATTGAAAGGGTAAAGGAGCAGATGTGAAGTAATGGAAGCCCAAAGTAGTGAGCGTGAAGATAAATCTCTCAACTCTAGTATGCAAGAAGAACAATCAGAAAAAATAATGAAAAATCTGAAGAAAGTCTAAGAGTTATATGGGACACCATGAAGAGGAACAATTTACAGGTGATCAGAATTCCAGAACAGAAAGAGATAAGTACAGAGAAAATTATTAAAGAGTTGTTGGAAGAAAACTTCCCTAACATCATAAAAGATGACAAGGTAAGCATACAAGAAGCTGAACCAACTCCAAACAGGATAAATCCCAAAAGAAAATCCCCAAGGCATATCACAATTAAACTGTCAAAAATCAAAGACAAGGGAAGAATCCTGAGAGCTGCTCAGGAAAAAAAAGCGAACCTACAAAGAAAAACCAATAAGAATACTAAGTTCTGATTCCTCAGTAGAAACCTTGGAGGTAAAAAGACAATGGGATAACATATGCAAAACTCTGAAAGAAAAAAATTGCCACCCAGAATCATACTCAGCTAAGCTGTCCCTTAGATACCGTGACAAAATTAGGACATTTCCTGATAAACAGAAATGAAAAGAATTTGTAATGACCAGACGAACTTTACAAAAAATGCTGAAGAGTGTCCTTTGGACTGAGAATCAACAACAGCAGACAGCAATTTGAGATTACCACACATGACAACACTACCCAGAACTCAATCCAGATATTGTTGTTGGTAGGTGCCATCAAGTCGGTACCGACCCATAGCCACCTTATGCACAGCAGAACAAAACACTGCCCGATCCTGGGCTAACCTCACTACTGTTGCCACACTTGAACCCATCGATGCTGCCACTTGGCCAATCCATCTCGTTGGGGTCTTCCTCTTTTTCTTCAACCCTCCACCTTACCAAACATGATATCCTTCTCCAGTGACTGATCCCTCCTGACAATATGTCCGAAGTATGAGAGATGAAGTTTGGCCATCTTGGCTTCAAAGGAGCACTCTGACTGCACTTCTTCCAAAACAGATCTATTGGTTCTTTTGGCAGCCCAGGGCACTTTCAATATTCTCCTCTAACACCGTAACTCAAAAGCATCAATTCTACGGTCTTCCTTATTCACTGTCCAGCTTTCGCATGCACATGAGGTTATTGAAAATATCATGGCTTGGATCAGGTGCACCTTAGTCCTCAAGCTGACATCTTTGCTCTTCAACACATTAAAAAGGTCTTGTGCAACAGGTTTGCCTAATGCTATACGTCATTTGATTTCTTGACTGCTGCTTCCATGAGTGTTGATGATTGATCCAAGAAGAATGAAGTCCTTGACAACCTCAATCTTTTCTCCATTGATAAGAATGTTGTTTATTGGTCCAGTGATGAGGATTTTTATTTTCTTTACATTCTGATGCAATCCATACCGAAGGCTGTGTTCTTTGATCTTCATCAGTAAATATTTTAAGTCTTCTTCACTTTCAGCAAGCAAGGTTGTATGATCTGCATATCACAGGTTGTTAATGAGTTTTCCTCCAATCTTGATGCCATATTTTTCTTCATATAACCCAGTTTCTTGGATTATTTGTTCAGCATACAGGTTGAATAAGTATGGTGAAAGAATTCAACCCTGTTGTATACCTTTCTTAATTTGAAACCATTTAGTATTCTTATGTTCTGTTTGAACAACTGCCTCTTGTTCCATGTACAGATTCCTCATGAGCACGATTAAGTGTTCCGGAATACTCATACTTCATAATATTGTCCGTAGCTTGTCATGCTCCACACAATTGAAAGTCTTTGCATAGTTAATAAAGCACAGGTAAACATCTTTCTGATATTCTCTGCTTTCAGCCATGATAAATTGTACATCAGCAATGGATATCCCTTGTTCCACATTGTCTTCTGATCCAGTTTGAACCTCTGGAAGTTCTCTGTCAATGTATGCTTGCAGCCATTTCTGTAGTACCTTTAGTAAAACTTTACTTGCCTGTGATATCAAAGAGATTGTCCGAAGATTTCCACATTTTGTTGGGTCACCTCTCTTTGGAATAGGCACAAATATGGATCTCTTCTAATCAGTTGGCCAGATAGTTGTCTTCCAAATTTAACAATGTGAAATTAGACAACCACGAAAGAATAAACATGTATGAAACCAATGTTGTAAAAAGTTAAGGAAAGGTCTTCTTGATAAAGGACACAATCTATGAGGGTTACGGGGAGGGGGTAGGACAAAGTGTTTATTCATGGGCTCAAGGGTGGGCACATGTTAACATGGGTGACAGGGTAACAAGAAGGAGGTTAGCAGAAGAAAGAAGAAGGTAGTAGGAGACACAGGGAGGAATGCAAGAGTTAGAGTGAATAGAAGAAAAGACACTGTTAGCTGTTGGCACATGGAGAGGATTGCAACCATGTAGTGAAGTAAGGTATATGATTTGTTGAATGTTATACTGATGATCTGCTCTATGAACCTTCACTCAATTCAAAGTAAGAAGTTGGAGGGAGAAACCAAATTGAAGAGGCTTGGAATCAATTAGTCCAAAGGACTAATGGAACATGTGGATATGAATCTCCATGACTCTGAGACTAGAAGAACTAGATGGTGCCTGGGTACCACCACCCACTGCCCTGAAAGGGATGATGTTAGAGGGTCCCAGATAGAGTAGGAGAAAATGTAGAACAAACTCCAAACTATTTAAGAAAAAAGATGAAATGTACCGGTCAGCTAGAGACTGGAGGAAGCTGAGACTATGGCCCTCGACCACCCCCAGGTCTGAAAAGGAATTCACTTTCATGGTCCAATTTTTAGCCAAGCAGTAGATAGGTTTATGGGGGGATAACAACACTAGCAAGGTATGCTCAATCATTCAAAATCAAAAGGGCAGCATTTTCCTAAGGACAAAGTTGAGAATGGATCAGATGGTGGGTGAAATGCAAGCAGGAACCACCACCCACCCCAAGAAGCAGGATAACTGTTGTTTCAGGGAGAGAATTGCAGTCATTGAGCTGAAATAAAGAGCATGATTTGTTGAATGTAAAGCTAATGACCCTGTTTGTAAACCTTCACTCAATTCACAATAAAAACTAACAAAAAACAAAAGCAGAAAGTATTTGCAATGAATAAGTCATTAGTCTTACAAAATTCTATCGTGTGAATTCTAGCATCAGTTCTATTATCAAGGCCATAGTTTCCAACTACTGATCCTTCCTCTTTGTTTCCAACCTTTTGCATTCCAGTCATCTACAATTATCAGCACATCTTGTTTGCATGTTTGAACAATTTAAGATGGAAGAAGTTGGTAGGATTCTTCAATTTCACCATCACTGGCTTTAGCGGTTGTTGCATAAATTTGAATAATAGTGTAGGTATATGGATATTATCCTATCTCAGACAGATTTATACTTCAGGACATGTCGGGGACTGGCCTCAACATAGGGGTTTGGTTCACGAGGAGGAGATAACTGGTGGCAATAGAGATAGCAAAAGAATACACAGAAAGACAGAAGGAGGGGGACAAAGAGACACTCTGAAACCAGAGTGAATGCTGGACTGGCATCAGGCAGATCCTGCATTGCAAACATCTCAGCCACGAAGGCCATAATATCCTGCATAGTAAACATCTTAGCTAAACAGGCAGTATGGTTACAAGGCTGGACTGTGCCCCCTGCATGCTGTAA
>NW_006408622.1:7152581-7157485 GCF_000296735.1 Chrysochloris asiatica
TGTACATTGCAGCTCACTAATGTCTATGATATTGATTTATGTGTTCCATTTCATTTTTGATGATTTCCAATTTCCCTAGACTCCCACTTCATTCCATGCTCTGAATATTAATGGATGTTTGCAACTGTTTCCCATTTTGTCCTTGTTATTAAGTGCAGTTGAGTCAGTTCCTGACTCATAGTGACTCTGTATAGAGTTTCTGAGTTGCTGCTGGTAGGTTTGGATCACTGACCTTGTGGTTAGCAGCCCAGTGCTTATCCTACAGTGCCACACCAGGATTCCTTTGTTCCACCTAAATCCAACCCTATTAACAACTCATTCAAGATCATCAGCCAAAACAAGGCAAGGGGCCAACTGTGGAGCAGACCATCAGTTGCGCATATGCAAGTTTAGGCTGAAGCTAAAAGAAAATTAAAGCAAGAGAGCCAAAGTATGACCTTGAATATATCCCACATGAACTTAGCAACAAGGATATGATAAATTAAATATTAACAAAGGAAGACCAGAGTATTTGTGGTATGACATCAAGAACACCATATATGAAGCAGGCAAGAGGTCACTGAAAAGACAAGAAAGAAAGAAAAGACCAAAATGGATGTCAGAAGGGGCTCTGAAATTTGCTCCTGAGTGGAGAGAAGCTAAAGCATTGAAGAAATGAAGTTAAAGAACTGAACAGACAATTTCAAAGGACAGCTCTTGAAGACAAAGTCAAATATTATAATTGAAATGTGCAAAGACCTGGTTAGAATATCAAAAGGGAAGAACATACTCCTCAGCATTTCTCAAGCTGAAATGACTGCAGAAAAAATTTAAGCCTGAGGTTGCAATACTGAAGGATCCTAAGTAGCCCTGGTAGTATGAGTTGGGTTGTTACTACAAGATCAGTAATTAGAATCTACCATTTGCTCCATTGTAGAAAGATGACATCTTTTGCTTCTGTAAAGATTTGCCTCCTTGAAAACGCTATACAGGATCACTATGAGCTGAAACTGACTCAATAGCACACAACCACCACTCCCACCATGGTTAAAAGCACTAGACTGCTAACCACAATGTCAGTGGCAGTTCAAGCTCACCAGCTGTTCCTAGGAAACCCTATACAGGGTCACTATGAGTCAGAACCGACTCAACAGCCCATAACAAAGACTGCAATGGACAAAATATTGAATGATGCAGAAACCATCAAAGGAAGATGGAAGGAATAAACAGAGTCACTGTAGCAAAAATCATCAGTCCATGTTCAAGTATTTCAACAGGCATTATATATCCTACAATGTAACAGCACTTGATCTCTCTTCAAAGAAAGATCAAGTATTGAAGGAAGAAGTCCAAGCTGCACTGAAGGTGCTAGTGAAAAACAAGGCCCCAAGAATGGATGGAACACAAAAGAAGAATTTTCAATAAACTGATACAGCGCTGGAGTCTGTCACTTGTCTATGACAAAATTTCCATGACAGCCATCTGACCAACTGATGGGAAGAGATCCACATTGGTGCCCATCCCAAAGAAATGTGAAAAGTATTTAACAGTATAATATTGCATGCAAGTAAAATTATGCTGAAAATGAGCAAATTGCTTACATAAGATGCATTTAGACTGAACATGCAAAATACGAGAAAGATGTTTCTTGTGTTTTAATGACTATGCAGAAGCATTCAACTGTGTGAATCATAATAAACTATGGATAACATTGCAAAGAATGGGAATTCCAGAACAGTTTATGGTGTTTGTGAGGAAACTGTACATAGATTAATAGACAGTCGTTAGAACAGAACAAGGGGATACTGAATAGTTTAAAGTTGGGAAAGGTGTGAGTCAGGATTGTAGCTTTTCACCATACTTATTCAATCTGTATTCTGAGCAAATAATATGAGAAGCTGGATTATATGAAGAAAAACTTGACATCAGGATTGGAGGACGATTCATTAATAGCCTCGGATTTGCTTGCCGAAAGTGAAAAAGACTTGGAAATACTTACTGATAAAGATCAAGGACTATAGCCTTCGGTATGGATTGCACCTCAATATAAAGAAAACAAAAATCCTCATAACTGGACCAATAAATAACATCATGATAAATAAAGATAAGATTGAAGTTGTCAAAGACTTCATTTTGCTTGGATTTACAATCAACACTTATGGAAATAGCAGTCAAGAAATCAAAGGATGTATTGCATTAGGCAAATCTGCTGCAAAAGACCCCTTCCAAGTATTGAAGAGCAAGTCTGTCAGTTTAAGGACGAAGGTGTTGCCAAGACCCAAGCCGTAATATTTTCAACCATCTCTTATGCATGTGAAAGCTGGACAATTAATGAGAAAGAATGGGGTAGGATAGACACATTTAATTATGGTGTTGGCAAAGAATATTAAATATACCATGGACTGCCATAAGAATAAAGAAATCTGTTTTGGAAAAAGTATGGCCAGATTACTCCTGAGAAAGAATGATGGTAAAACTTCATGTCTCATACTTTGGACATGTTATCAGGAAGAACCAGTCACTGAAGAAGGACATCGTGCTTGGTAAAGCGATGGGTCAGCAAAAAACGCAGAAGCCCCTTAACATAGGGACTGACATAGCGGCAGTAAGAATGGGCTCAAACATAGCAATTGTGAGCACGCTGTGGGTCCGGGCTGTGTTTCCTTCTGTTGTGTACAGGGTCACTATGAGTCATGAAGGACTCCAGGGCACCTAACAACAAACGACATAATTAGCACCATGGCCAGAATGCTTGGGACATAATTATGACCTCCTTCATTTGGATAGTTTGTGTTTGTCTTTTTTTTAAAGGCTTTAATATAGGGGTCTCTATGAAATAATTTTGAATTTGGGGTCTTTTGTCTCTTATGTTTGTTGTTAAGTGCTCTCGAGTTGGTTCCAATTCATAACGACCCTGTACAGGGTTTTCAAGGAGTGGCTGGTGAGTTTGAACCGCAGACCTTGTGGTACAAACCAACCTTGCAGTCTAGTGCTTTATCCCACAGCGCCACACCAGGACTCCTTTGTTTCTTCCTACAGCACTTTTTATTGTGAATTAGGTAAAAGTTTACAGAGCAAGTTCATTTTCCATCTATATTCATGCACACTTTATTTCCTTTCATTGATTGCAATTCCTACAATATAACAGCACTTTCCCACTTCCTCCCTCTGTTTGATGACCCATAAGGTTTTAATACAATAGGCTTTGCTTCTGCTATTATTTAACTTACAGATTGAACAGGGACAGCCTGTATATAATAGGACATTCACACAAGGTCTAAATTGCATGAGGCCTTATTTCATAGAATGTATTGTGGACTTTGGGGCCTAGTGTGGTGCTGTAGGATAATCACTGTACTGCTCCCTACAAGGTCTGTGGTTCAAACCCACCTGCTGCTCCCTACAAGGTCTGTGGTTCAAACCCACCTGCTGCTCCTTGGGAACCCTATATATGCTATGAGTCGGAACAGATTTGATTGTACTTAATATGAAATAAGGAGTCCTGGTGTGGCACTGTGCGCTAATGTGCCAGACTGCAAAGCTGTTTGAACTGCAAGGTCGGTGGTTCAAGTTCATCAGCTGCTCCTCGGAAACACTTTAGAGGGGCGCTATGGGTCAGAACTGACTCAACAGCAGTTAACAATAGCAACAACATGAAATAAGACAACATTGTGGACACTAGGCAATGCATACCTGTTTATGCTGGGGTCTGTGCTAAACATTTTGAATGTACCACAGCTCTATGCCGTGGGCACTTTGTCAGCCCCAGTTTACAGATGAAGAAACTGAGGCTCAGAGGTCACCAGTCTGCCACATCCCAGAGCCTGTGCTGTATGGTGCTTAGATCCTAGCTTACAAAATTTATGCTTCACTAAACTTTTACCTGTGATTTTAAAGGAAAAGTATTTTGACATATAGGGAAGAGGTGAATATGGGTTACAGATAAATGCATGACAGAGTAGTTAGAATGAAAAACACAAAAAATTACCAAGGGTTGGCAAGACTGTGGAGCAACCAGAACTCTTACTGGTGGGAGCAATGTATGAGAAGAAATTAGTACAACCACTTTTGAAAACTGTTTAGCATTAGCTACGAAAGTGAAGTACATGAATACATACCTGTTGTTGTTGTTGTTAAGTGCCAGTGAGTCGTTTCCAATGACTCATAGCAACCCTGTATAGGGTTTCCGAGGAGTGGCTGGTGATGATACAGAAATTCTTTATCTATGTAGATACGTAGATACATCATAAGACATTTATAAGAATGTTCACTGCTGCAATACTCGAAATAGCTCCTAACTAGAAACTACAGTAAAACTTGTAAAAAACCAGAACCCGTGTAAGGCATTCTGCCAAAGAATGAAAACTCAGATATTTTAAATGAATATTATAAAGATAAAAAAGTAGTACAACTGTACCCTATAAAAGGCAGAAAACTCATGAGACCCAGAAAAACAAGACAGTCCTGTTGAGTTCTAGCTCTCGCAGGTTTCACTGTACCCAAATGATAACAGACTGAAGAATTAATAAGGAAATTGTTGTTGTCGTACCAACTCATAGCAACCCTATGTTGTTGTTGTTAAGTGCCGTCGAGTCGGTTCCGACCCATCGCGACCCTGTACAGGGTTTCCGAGGGTGTAAATCCTTAGGGAGTAGAAAGCCTCATCTTTCTCCCGCGGAGCAGCTGATAGTTTTGAACCGCAGACCTTAAGGTTCACAGCCCGATTCGTAACCACTACGCTACCAGAGCTCCTTAGCAACCCTATACACGCCAGAATGAAATACTGCCTGGTCCTGCGCCAACCTCACAACTGTTGCTATGCTTCAGCCCATTGCTGCTGCCACTGTGCCAATCCATTTCATTGGGGATCTTTCTGTCTTTCTCTGACCCTCCACTTTATGAAACATGGTATCTTTCTTCAGGGA